>NC_138071.1:3320000-3920000 GCF_964194185.1 Rhinolophus hipposideros
TAATATACTGTATAATATAACACTGTATAATATAACATAATATAATATAATACTGGATCTTATATTAATTTTTGCTCCAAAAGATGCATTAGAGCTGATTGTCCAGCTAGGTCTTATTTTTGGGGAAACAAGCTAGGTATATTAATCTAGAAGTATAATATATAAGATGGGTTATGGCAAAGGGAGTGAAATTAAAAACTCTTGCAATTAGGAGACTACAATAACAATCTAAGTGTGATATATCTAACTTCAGGTAAAAATAACAAGGATAAAAATTAAGGATTAAATTAATGCATATATGAAAATGTGATTTATTTCAATTAGGCCTAATTGGTAAGGACTGATTGGATGTTGGATTCAAAGGAAGAAGTGGATCCTGAATCACAGATAGAATTGTAAAAATAGAAAAGTCAAAGGGATAAAAAGAGTTGGCCTTTTATTATGTATGGTTTATATTTAAGAAAGTTGTAAATACTCGCCCCCTATTTTACGCACACACTCCTGTAGCTAACATGAGCTATAAACTTCAGCTCTGGATGCTCTCTGTCGTTTCTCAGTACTATCAAGGCATCAGGTGTTAGAGGAGGCCGTTCCTTCGGCAAACACCAAATTATCTAGTACATACGGTATTCCAAGCACTTAGTATTGCTTTATCCTCAAGGAGCATGCAGTCCACTGGGGAAGAGAAGCAGTTAGCTGAGCATGCAATACTTAGACGTTACGTAACGTCTATAGTAGAGGAATAGAGTGCAATGGAGGAGAACACTGACCCTGCCTGAGGGAGCCTGGAAGGACTTCACTGAGAAAATAACATACGCACCAGTAGTCTACCAGGCAGAGAACACCAGAATAACAACAACATCAAAAGGCTTTTTATACATTGAGAGAGCAGCACCAAAATTCTGGAAGCACAAAAGAGAATAGTATGTTTGGAGACTAACAAACAGAATTGTACAGCTCAAGTATAATATATGTGGTTTAAAATCTTAAAGAAAGGCCTGGAAAGTTTAGTTGGGGCCAAATCATAGAGGGCTTTGTGTGCTGTGCTAAGAAGAGAATTTTTAAAATCCCTATAAGAAGTAGGGAGTTAAAGATTTTTGGATAACGATGTGATGATTATATTTCTACATTAAAAATGTATCAAGCTCCATTATGGAGGAAGGATTGCATATAAAAATAACTAGAAGCAGAGAGATCAGTAAAGTGCTATTATATACTTAAGAAGAATGAGATTACCAATTAATATGAACGAATGTCCAATATCAGTCCATGTAAAGCAAGACTCAAGTTTATCTTTCAAAGGAAGAGTGAAAAGAATAAGGAAGCAAGAAGTCTGAACACTGATTCTTGGTAATTTCAGCATATATGTGGTGCTACTTAGGGAGAAGAGACACTTGCAGGGTCATTTTGGAAAAAAAAAAAGTGAAAATAATGTCATAATGACCAAGGGAAAAAAACATCTCTCAGAAGGAGAAAGCAGTAAATAGCATTAAAGACCGAGGAAAATCAAGTCAAATTAGAACTAAAAGTATTCATTAGATTTTTCTAGAATGAGTTTTGTTTTGTTTTGCTTTGTTTTGTTTTGTGGTAATAATTTTCCAAAGTGATTTTTGGAGAGTAGTCAAGTGGAAGCCAGATTTCAGAGGATTTAATAATCAATGGGAAGTAAAGTAAAGCTTAAAGGACTGACCACCCTTTTGAGATGCCTTGAAGGCCCAGGTAGAAAAATAGTCCACCTGCCTAAGGGAAGTGAGTTCTTAACATTTAAGGTACATGGAAATGTATGTAGAACAGAGTGAAAGAAAATAGAAGGGAGTGTTGAAAAACAAATGTAAATATCATCTACATTAGCCCTTTTCTTCTGGAAGAGATGAAGATTCTTGGTTTGTGAATGCAGAGAATCAAGAGCAAAGTCAAGGTTAATCTTGTGTAAACCTTAGATAAAAGTTGACCTGAGACCCTAGAAAGGAGACAAGGAAAGTGCCTGGCGTTGGTGATCCTTCATCGTTATGTCTTGAATGATGTTAGCAAATTTGGAAGTAGTGAAAAAGTTGAAAGCTTGTTCCCTTTTTTTTTTAACTGCAGTGGTCATATGTTCAAGATAATATGCTGAGAAAAGCAGTAGAGGCATGGGAACAGACTAAAGACAGTGATAAATGTTTGAGGTAGTCTCTACAAGGAATGATAAATCCATGTATTTTTTAAAGAAATAAAGAGGTTCCTGAAGATGCAGATGAGGATGGACTGGACTGGATTGGATTGGAGTTTATCTCTCCTGGCCCTGAGATTTTTTCTGATGTCAGCAGCAGCCCAGGTACAGGAGTACAGAAAGTAAATGAGTACATATCACTGCAGGTGAGAGTACTTTTGGAGAAGTTGAGGGTAGAGAAAAGATGACAGTTAAAGTGACTGGCAGTGTGTCAATGGATAGGGAAGGAAATTACGTCAGAAGGAGTTAACTCATAAACTGGTAACAAAGAGGAGTTGAGGCTTGACGATCATAATACGGATAAGCAAGAGATATTGCTGACATAATGCAATGAGTAAAGAGTAACATTATGATAACATGTTGGAAACAAAGTAGGTCTGGGGATTAAGCATTTCGTGATAGACAAATTCTAGAAGAATGAAGTTGCCCACAGGCTTTTATTGATTCATGTTTGTGACATTTGTTGGAACACGAACCCCATTACTGTTAATGTCTTTTCTCCCCACCAGCCCTAGAAACTTCATTACATCTGGGGATGGCAAAGCAAAGTATAGGATTCTCTAGACTTCTGATATAGTCCAGATTCTTTCCAGTCACACATGATTTCCAGAAGAATCCAGACTGGATATGGATATTACTTATATTTGATTTGATAGGGGAAAGAATTCTATACCAGAATTGCAATTCTGGATCTTTTTCCAAGTGGGTTTGTCTATCACTTAGGTACTTCCTATCTATAACCTCTTCATTTCATCCTGTCTGAAATCCCACATGTGTCTACTACCTATGCCTGTCTTTGCCTTACACTTTTGATCTTTGCACAAATCTACTTCTCCACATCAAATAAGGTAAGGGAGAAAAAAAGTACAGAAAAATCAAACTAATAAAAACCAGTGCATTCATGTTATAAGAGAAATTCAGTTGTGAATAGGGCTAATGTAGATGATATTTAAACAGAAAATATTTTGGCCTAGAAATCAGTTAATTTGCTTCTAGGGCTGGCTTTGCCAGAATGTATAGTTTGGCCTTTGGTGGATTACCAAAGCTGTTGGGACCTCAGTTTCTTTATTCTTAAAATCAGTGATTTTACTAGCTAATCTTTAAGCTGTCTGTTTGTTCAGAAATTCTATAGCAAATTGTCTTTTTTTTCTATCACAGCTTATTTTTCATCAGTTTTTTAACGTTATTGAAGACCTCATAAATCTTGACAGGTCCCTTTTTAAAAATATCATACATAGCATTTAAAAATCTATGCTCTTTTTTTTAAATTTATTGGGGTGACAATTATTAGTGAAATTACATATATTTCAGGTGCACAATTCTGTATTACATCATCTATAAATCCCATTGTGTGTTCACCACCCAGAGTCAGTTCTCCTTCCATCACCATATATTTGATCCCCCTTACCCTCATCTTCCTCCCCTGACCCCCTTTACCCTCTGATAACCACTAAACTATTTCTGTGTCTATGAGTTTTTGTTTCTCATTTGTTTGTCTTGTTGTTTTTGGTTTATATACCACATATCAAAAAAAACTCTATGCTCTTTGAAATTTTTAATTTTTTCTTATTTTATACTATGAAGTTATATTATTAGCAGTGTAAAACTTTTGAATTGTTACATCTTTAGGAAATTGAATCTTTTATCATTATTTATTACTTTTCTATAATGCTAACAACACCATTGACCTAAAGTCTGCTTTGTGGGATAACAATATAAGACTCTAACTTTGTTTGGTTAGTATTAGTTTCTATTGGTTATTATTCTTTAGGTTACTGTTATTATAGTTGCATCTTTTAATTTCTTCCGACACTTGTCTGTTAATGTCAGAGTTCGTTCATATTTATTATAATAATTAATCTGAATTTGTTCTGCTTTATTATGTTGGGTTTTCTATTTGTTCTCTTTTTCTATGTGCCATTTTTTCTTGCTTGCTTTTTAAAAATTGATATGAGTATTTTTGTTGTTGTTTGCTTGCTTGTTTGTCCCCTCCCCAGCCCCCACATATGTCCATTTCATTAATTTGGAAGTTACACACTGTATTCCTATTCTATTACTGGTTACACCCAAAATGTTAGCATGCATACTTAACTTTACAAATACAGAGTTAGGGAGTATCTATTCTCTCTTTCCAAGAATTATGAAGACCTTAGTGTGTTTTCTTTCCAAACTTATACTTTTATCCAATATTTTCAGTCTAACATTTAATATTCACAAATTAGATATTGGCACCATCAAGTACGATATCTAATTTGTGAATATTGAATTTGTTTTATACCATCCAGTTTTGTTTGGATTAATCTGATGCTTTCTATTTTCTCTGATTATCATTCTTCCAGCACTCTCAGTCTTTCCTTCTTACAGATTTTGGACTTTATGAAGCTCATCCTTTGGACTTTATGAAGCTCATCCTCTTTAGAGAGATCTGTTGGTAGTAAGCTCTCTCAATTTTCCCTGTCTTAAAAAAAGTGTTCATTTTACTCTAATTCTTGAAAAATAATTTTACAGGATATGCACTTGTATGTTTGAAATTAGATTTTTCTCAGAATTTTGAAGATATTATTCCACAACTTTCCGGCTTCCATTGTTAGTCTACTGCAAAGTTAGTCTACTGCAAAGTCAGATATCAGTCTAATTGTTGTTCCTTTGTAATCTGTCTTTGTTCTCAGTCAATATTTCTTTTCATTACAGTGAGTCTTGGCAAAGGGGCCTTTTGATTTATCCTTCTAATGATTGGCTGGGTTTCCAATATGGTAATTTCATAGTCATTAAATACCTCATATAATATTGCCTTTTACCCATTCATTCTATTCTCTATTTATGGAACTCAAAGTACATGAATCTTAGAACTTCTAATGCTATTCTTCATGTCTTTTAGAATTACTTTTGTGTTTCCCTTTTTTTAAAATTTCTTTATGATGATATGGACAATTTGTCCAGTAATATCTTCCAATTTATTAGTACTTTCTTAACTTATAACTATTCTACTTTTGTCCCAACAAATTTCTAATTTCAGTTCTTAATTTTCATTTCTATGGCTTTCTTTTACAATAGTGTCTTGGTAGCTATGATAATGTCTTGCTAATTAGTCACACTTTTCATTCCCTCTTTGATTTCTTAAAACACTTACAATTTTATATTTCATATATAATTCCAGTATCTGCAGGTTTTGCTGGTCTGATATCATAGTTTGATTCTATTTAATCTTGTTTCTTTCTGTATGTGATTTGTGATTCCCCCCCCCCTTAGTCTGAGCTCATATTCCTTGCAATTTTATGTGTCTGAGTTTTGTATTCATTCTAGATGCCTAGCAATACAACCCACAAAAAACTACTTTCCATTAGATTAGGGTTTATATTTTTTCATGATACAAAGAAAATGCAAATTAAAAACCCAAACCCACATATCTTGGAATTATTCATCCTCCCTATATATAACTACTCATCCTTTGTGGCCTAAATCTGTCTATGTAATCTATCTCTCTATATTGATAGATTATTTTTTTAAAAATTTTAGATCACCCACTGATTGTCTGTCTATCAGAGTTATAGCCTTATATAGAGATTTGAAGTGTGAATTCCTATCTCACTAAGACCCAGGTCTTAGCTTTCAGTCTTACTCCCATGAATCATTAAAAACAAAGCTTCAGGCTGCTTGGGAAATATTCCACAGTAGCCACTGGCTTTAGCACTGGTTTGCTTCCCGGCATGTGTCATTTCCTATGATTTTTGGCCTCTAAGAATTTTCTTTTCTTTCTTAAAATCTCAAGTTGGCTTAATGGCTCATATCATTGTCTATCAATAATAATAAAAAATATTTATTTATTTATTTTATACAGAAGTAAGACTTTGTAAATACGTTGGATTATTCCATCATCTAACACAGAGATCAGCAAAACTATGGTCTGTATGTCAAATTTAAAACAACTGCCTATTTTTATAAATAAAATTTTATAGGAGCACAGACATGGCCATTCACTTATATATTTCTTGGCTCATTTTTTGCTATTACATCAGAGTTCAGTAGTTGCCACAGAGACCATCTGACCCACAGAGCTGAAAATATTTATTGTTTGTTTTCTACAAAGATTTTCTGACCCCTAATCTAAATTATCAGCAACTTATTTATCTTATAACAAATATCTTAAATTTAATAACACAGCAAAGTATTATTTAATCTGAGCATTCATGTATACTTATGCATACCTATATTCAGTATAGTTTTTTTATATCACTACAGCAGACTAGAACTTCTTTGATGGTATGAGCTATATTCTAAAAGGTTTTAGTAGCAGATCCATCATAGAAATATACCTAATAAATGGCTCTGATGATGATGATGATGATGGTGATGATGATATCTTGAATTCCCATAATTTTCTAAGCCACGACAGATATAAGAACAGATATCATTTTAGGGAGTTAAATGTACTTGTCAAGTCATTTTGAAATGCGGTAAATCACCTTAATTGGGTACGTTTTGCCTCTAGAAATCTTAACTGCTTATGTTCTCTGACACTCTTACTGATAAAACTCATTGCCATAGATTAAAGCTATAAATGTTACTTTCTAACATTATAGCTTTTATTACACGGGAATATCTTTACTATTTGTATAATATCTCATGTTCTTCCACAAAATAAGAAAAACACGTTTGCATAGAAACTATGCAATATTATAATGATATCTATTAACTACCTGTGTTTTAGAGTGTATATAACCTCAACTGTCTGGTCCATTCAGAAAAACAAAGTTTTTTAAAAAAAATAAAAATATTGTCATAAGGGAGAAAGAGAAATATGTCAGAAATTTTATTCCTGGGATATGGAATGCATACAGTGCTTGGTGAGAGAAGCCTGAAAGAGTGGGTGAATGAAGGCATTTGCTAGATAGAAGAAAGTGCCTAGTAAAATGAATAGAGAATACTTGTCAAATATCTCTGATGGAGGGACAGTGTACTGATATAAGGGACAGCTGGCATTTGCTGAAACACATGAGTGACATGTCCCAGAGAAGGAAGGGAAGGGCCGGGTGTAATGGCAGCTCGTGCAGGGAGCAGGACACAGGTTTTCTGCAGAGCAGTGTTGTCTGTGGCTAGTAGTGATCTGCAGAAAATGTAAGTGAGCAGTTTTGACAGAGCAGTGTGTGAAAGGGAATAAACCAGCTAGAATATCTGGCTGCTGTGCAACTGATGAAGGGAAAACTGTATGGGGACAAAAGCCAACGAATCTCTCTGGAAACCAAGCAGCAAGTCTAAGAACAAGAAAGGAAAAGAAAGAATATATTCTTAGACAGATGTGAGTAGCATAGCATTTCAATCCAATAGATTTGTATGACAATCTTTCATTTGTGTTAGGGAAAAAAAGTGTCGTAGAATGCTAATAAATATGTTACAAAATCTCCAGTGGGCAAAGTATTGTCATTTGCTTATTTTTCTGTTTATACTATTATATGTACCTCCTCTTGGTGTAGCTGTTCTTTAAGTAAAGGACATTTATGAACCAGCTTCATGCAGAACACAAGTGAAGTACTTGTGGGGAAGAGAGGGCAGCCTGCGTGGCTCGAATTGTGGGGAACAGGCTCTGGGTTAAACAGAGCTTAGAAACCCAAAGTACAGACTAGTGAAAATGCACCACGTTGAGTATATGAGTCATAGTTGGACATGAGTAGATTTCTTGGTGTTAACAGAAATATGTCAGAGGGTTGCTTTGCAAATGTTAAATGCCAAATCAGTGTCAATATTGCCAAGAATATCCATGAATGCTATTTTAAAGTGTCATTATAAAGCAAAGAAAGTAAAGTAGCTCTGGGGGTTATTGATAATAATAGCCTCAGGATTTGGACTCCACAGACAAGAAACTTGAGATTTTCCCCAAAGGACCATTATTATAAGAATCTCATTTCTGTCCCAAACACACTATGTTTATTGACCGTCAAACTTTGATACAAAGCTTATCTGTTTTAAATGGCTGTTTCTAAGTGGTACTGAATGTCTGAAATATATCTTTGTTAGATCTGTTTCTAATTTAACATTCTTACAATATATCTTATTATGGAGGCTATTATTTTCATAAATCCCATAAAACAATGAATAAATATTCGCAAGGAGGGTTTAATAGATGACATCAAAATGACTCAACACAGAGTATTTATAAAAAGTATCTGAGATGCATATGGAAGAGGCTCTCAGAAAGTGCTGACAATACTACTGAAGCAGCGTACCTTAAAAGAAAACACATATGTTTCTATTTTGTGCCTTCTTGCTCAACTAAATATGTTTAGAGGCACAAGCTTGCAACCTGCTGAGTGAATCCTATTTTAACCATATGTGAATTATAGAACTAAAGAGGAGACAGTTTAAGTTATTATTCAGTTACATTTTTATAATTCAAGATGAAAAACATGAGCAAATACATAGGTTTCCCTTTTCCTGCTACAGGGTCACACCCTGGAGTTAATTGTTTTTTTTTTTTTTTTCCCTCCATGAACTCTTTGTTGACACTCCTGCTTCCCCAAACACTATGACCTCCAGGCCTCTACAATTCAATGTCATTTTGTTTTACCATAGTTCGTCTTTAAATTCAGAAGAAGGACACCGTGTGTATGAAGACAAAGGCAGTGATAGCCAATTGTCACTTCCCTCTACTACAGCCCCCGTCAGCATACTCTAATCTTGTCCATTCTAAGACAAATAACTCAACCGATTTCTCACTCCAATTTCTGCTTATCTTTCTTCTCTCCTTTATAGTCCAACTTTTTGAATATGTTATCTACCTTCACTGTCTCTATTACTCCCCTATCCAAACTTTTCTTAAAATACTCTAATCTGGCTTCCCTCCAAAACTGGAAAAAGTCTTGTAGAATACTAATAAGTAAGTTTATGTAAAAACTTATAGTGGGCAAATTTTCATTTGCTTATTTTTCTATTTAAACTATCTCCTATTGGTGTGGCTATTTTGAAAAATAACACTGGTTTAGTCATAAATTACTTTTATATTAAGCTTTTGTCCACTCAGTTTCTTGATCTGTCGATTTTACTCAATATTGTTGATTATATCCTTCTTCTGCATACATTTCCTTAGCTTTTGTGACATCATAATTTCCATTTGTTTCTTTTACTGATACCAAAGTAAAGCTACCTCTTCAACTCATTTTTCAGGCTCTAAAGGTTCAGATTTATCAAAACTCTGTTTGATAAATTCTAGACTCTGTTATCTACTCACCTTGCATTCTTTTTTTTTTTTTGCAGTTTTTTTTAAATTAAATTTATTGGGGTGACAATTGTTAGTAAATTTACATAGATTTTCAGGTGTACAATTCTGTATTACATCATCTATAAATCCCATTGTGTGTTCACCACCCAGAGTCAGTTCTCCTTCTCAAAGGTATCCTGATCCGTTACTCTGGTTTCCATTATCACCGACAGTGACACAATTATACATCTCTAGCTTGGGTTTCTCCTCTGAACTACAGACTGATATAGCCCTCTGCCTACTGATATCTCCTCCTTTATATCTCAAGAGAAACCTCAGGCAGAACATAGCTAAAAGTCACCCACATACCACACCTACCTCTTCTACCTCAGTGTAAGTAGCACCCTCCTTTCAGTTGTGCACACAGAAAACACGAATAAGCCTTGGGTCTTTCTGTCTCCGTATCCACAGCCAAAGAATCTTCAAGATTTGTCACTTCATCTCCCATAGGTCTCTGGAACACATTCATTTCTTTCCAGCTTCACTACCACTACTCAGTCCAGGTGTTTCAGCCATTGTGGCTCAGAAATATCTCTTGAGTTCTGCCTTCCTTTCTTAACACTTACCATCTTCTGTCATTAATTTGGGAACAGGCACCTAAGAAGATTCATTGCCATCAGTTTTTCTCCAGTCCAAACAAACATCTACTATGTTGTCAGTTATGTCCCTTTTTTAATTTTTGAAAAGATAAGAAAAGAAATGTATCACATAGTTATTTGTTTGATTTGTGTTACCGATAGAAAAAAGCCAAATTCCCTCTCTTAGCTGTGACTTCCACAGTGTATTCCCAAACTCTGTCTAATCTCATTTCAGAATATTCCCCAACTTCATCAACTCTAATTACAGGTCATAGTGAAGTCCCTTCTCACCTTTCTCTGGGCTTGGAAAAAACAGGTTTTCTGGGGCGTGACCAGCTTTAGACATTGAGGTAACATACGTAAAATGAATGGCTTACGCCTAATATATTGGGAATTACTCCGTAGTAAATAAGTAAATAAATAAGTAAATAAGTAAATATAATAAAAAAAATTAGTACATATCCATATTTGCTAGAGCATATTCCAGTGTGCACTATTTTGAGTTAGTTCCTTTTGAAAGTCCAGAACTGTACCCTCCTGAGCCCTTCACTTGTGCCAAGTGACCTTCGTCAAATGCTGCAACTGTTTCAGATCTCTAAGGTCCAGACCACAGAATCTTTAGTGTCCTTTCACTTTTTAATATCCTGCGGTCTCCAATAATTCCTCCAGAGTCCCAGTGCTTCTTTCAGGAATATTAAACTGCTGGTATGTCTCTTCATAATCCACATTCTTTCTCACATCTTTATGTTTTTCTGCACATACTCTTCCTCTGTACTTCTAGAAGCTTTCCATAATTCTGAAAGTCGTATTGGTGTCCCTTTATGTGTGACCGGAGTGCTCAGTGTGTCTCACTCTCAGCACACATTACAGCACTGTGCCAGTGCTCATTTACTTATCTGTATTCTTTCCTATATTATAGATGGAAGGGTAAGTACTATATATTTTAATTTCAGTGGTCTCTTCAATGCTTGGAACTGTTCCTGGCACCTAATAGGATCTCAGTAAATGTGTGTTGAATGATTACCTAGATGACTTCAGAGAACACATTTGTCCATCATACTGTATTTGTTAGGAACCTGTCATCCCTCCCTGCTTGTGCTGACAAGTTCAAGGCCACTGCTGAGCAGGAAGAGGACAGAAGTAATCTCATCCTCGTTTCTATACAACCGGATATCTAAGCCATGGCATTTCACATACTTTGGTCACTCTAAAGTTACTGACCCTACCTTTCTTTCCTTTGACATCACAGTTGCCAAATTTTTGACCTGCCAAGTCCTGGATATCACTGGTGTTCTGGCCTCTGCTTTGACTTCATGTTTGCTGGCTTGTCAACTTGCTGCCAAGAACTCAGAGTCCACATTTTTTGCTTGCTGCCTTGACCTGGGGTCTTTGGACACTTGGTTAATTTCTGATTTATAACAATCTTAGGAACCTTCATCCAAGTCTTATGATCTCACTCCAGCTTCCTGTTAGTTCCAGTCCCTTGTCTGATTAAACCTGACCTAAGTCTTCATGCAAAAATAACTCAAAAACCAGGTACCTATGAATATAATAAGTAAGAAAATCCAGAGAATATGGAGAAGCTGAAGGGTGACTTAATATCTAATGTAAAAATAAATAATAAAAATAAGATATTTACTATTCTACTACTAATACGTAAGATGTTTTCTATATGTGAACTTATGACACAAAATAGCATTTATTGTCAGAATTTTATGGGTGTTACAAACGAATGCATTACTATCTTAATAGTGAATATTTAATTATTGTTATTATTAGTACTAGATTAAGTGTATTGTTTTACTTGGTTTGGTATGAGTCTGTAGTTGGGATATGTAGGTGATGCCTGTGTTCAGTGCAAAGGGTGGTAGGCATTTTTCCCTGAGATTTTGTTCCTAAGTGTGTGAGCCTAAATTGAAGTTGCTAAAAGACCTCAAGATGTCAAAGCAATGGCAAAATGTGTCTCGAACCAAGTTTAATCATGAAGAATGTATCATTTAAGATCAGGAAAGAACTGAAGGAAAGGCGCCACAAAAACATTTTTGAAAAAGGGGAATGCCAATGCCCATTGAGCAAATTTCTACTCCCACAGGGAGAGCAATGGGAGTTTATGCATCGATCCTGTGAAGGGAGTTCTAAGAGAATAGAAAAGACAATAATGTATAAGACTGGAGAAAAGTGTGCATATGTGGTTTTCCATGACAGAGGAATGAGAGAGAAAATGAATTGTTTGCATAGATCCTTTTTCTTTAGGATTGCAGTTGCCTGTAGCAATATTACAAAGCCTGCTCCCTTGGTCCAAGGAAAACAAAAATGGGGATTAAAGAGGTTTTTGCATGTCTATTTTCCTGAGAAAGCATTTTTCCATTATAACATTTTCTTTATACATTATCCTCTAACCTTTGGATACACTGACTCCCTTTGAAAGTGGCGTGGGCTGTCTTCCACTTATGTTTAATTTATATATTTATTTTTGACATGGAGAACTTTAGGCCCATGTCAAAAAATATTTGGTAGTACATACTGAAGATGCATTGATAATTAACATTTGTGAAGTTGCAATTCTTAGGACACATTAACTATTGATAGTGCTTTGGAAAAATTACATTGCGATAATTTGGTAGCCCCATTAAAATATACAAACATGAAATAGGTTTAATTTGCTACAGTAACCATCACTGCAGAAATTACCCAAAGCACAAGAGTTCATCTAAAATCTGTTGTTGAAAAATAAGTGATAACTGGACTTTAACTCCCCATGCCTCCCTGTCAGTGTGGCTTGACAGCTCGCAAATTGCATTTGAGATGTGCCTTTTTGCCGTAATGTATATTTTCTTTGAACCAAAATATGAGGCGCAGGATAAAGTTGATCAGTACACAATTTCACAAGAACAGCAGTGCTTCTGTGAGTCTTCAACTTTATATCCATTTTAACGTAGAGTTTCAGTGGTACTTTAGGTATCTTTATGAAAAGACCTTTGTAAGTATACAAATTTCCTACTTCTAAGTATAAAATTGTTATGCATCTTTCTTACTAAGCAATATAGGTTTTCATCATATACTGTAATCACATAGTATAATAGAGACAGCTGACCTTTGACACTTCTCAAAGTCCTGAATTAAATCAGGATTCCGTTATAGTTTTCAATGCTTGCTCCTAACCCCAATGTATGCAAGAAAAGGAATTGAGCTTAATAAAAAAAAATTTCTAGTTAAATACCAACACTATTCTTTTTACTTATTTTCCAAACTTTGACAGAAAATGAATACATGTATGCATACAATTAAGGCCCCTTAAATTAATCACCTTTTTGTTCTGAGTTCCTTTGGGAAACACTCTGCGGACTTCTGAGGACTAATAATTCCCCAAAATATACACATGCAAAATCTCTCCGTCCCAACACACACACACACACCCTACTGCCCTATTTATTACCTTTTCACAATTTTATCATTGTATTTGGGTTAATTTTTACCACTGAGCTGAATACATATCCTATTGAATTCTTCAAGATCTCTACTATGAAATGCATTTAAAAATTCAGAAGAACACCTATAACTACTTTTTATAAATATGTGTGTAGAGTAGAATGTCTATAGCTACTTTTGTAAATATGTATCTAAGCATATAAATACCCACACCAGCATAGAAATAAAAAGCAGACCTAATTAGCATTATTATTTATTAGGAAAACTCCTTCCAACTGTGCAAATGTAGAGACTTCAATAGTAATAATCACATTTGAAATTAGTTAAGTTTATGATAAATCAATGTAATTTCAAGATAAGAATTTTAGAGCTGTAATCAACAAATTATTGAGGATATAACACTCTTTCCAGAGTCAATATAAGTATTTCTAGTGACTCAGATAATTCAGGCTCCCTCAGGGAAGTAATATACAGATATTAAACAAGGAGCTATAAATAATATAATCCAGAAACAACTGAACATATAATAATTAAAGAGTAAGTACAGGCCATATAAGGATTATAATCTTGACACAGTGACAAATCCTTCTTTTCAACTCTACTTAGCTTTGATAAAAATAAATGAGTTATTTTATTTCTATTTATATTGGCAATAGAAAAGTTGCACAAAAATTGAGAGAGTTAATAGAAAATAAAAAATAAAAAAGAAGGGCAAAAAATATAAAGTAGTGTGTTTGATGAGATATAGGGTCGTAGACATTTATATATTCAAGAGAGAAGAAGATTGAAGAGGATTTGATCACAGTCTACAGATACTTTAAAGTATCTGCATAAATGAAAGAATGTGATTATTCAAACCATCAAAAGATAGAAGGACAAGGAACATTGATCTAAAACTAAAGAAGAAAATGTTTCAGCCTTATATTTAAAAAATATTTTGCAACAGAAACAGAATTTGCCATTCGATATCAAGGACAAAACATAAAGTTTAGAGAACGCCTGCTTAAAAATAATGCATCTATGAGTACAGAGAATAAATCAAAAATGATAAAGGGAAATATGGAAAACAGTGAAGCTCCCAGGATGAGAAGATACACTCATTCAGGATGAGTGTTAGCTGCCGATCATTCTGTTATATATGATTTTCCAGCCAGTCTCATCCTAACAGACTACACCAAAACTTGGAAAACAGTTTAAGTAAATGAAAAATTTAGCCAATAGTATGACCAACTATTCTACTACACTCTGACACTCAAAAATTTCAAGTTATTGGCTATGTTCTTGCATTTGACAAAGAGCAATACAATTATGAGCTGATAACTGGAATTTATAATAGATTGACATAAATTTATTTTTTATTTTGCATGAAGAAATGGACATGTTCTATTTTAATATGTGGAATGTAATCTCACTGAAGAATATGTATTTAACTTTATTATTGTCACTTTGTTTAGCACAACTTTTAAAAGTTGCTTTAAGAATTTCTTACACCTACCAGTAGAGAGATAAGGCCTTGAATGTGGTAGTATATGTGTACTGGAATTAGGATTGGAATTGAAAGGTATATCCATTAGATAAGTAAGTGGATAAAACACACTTTTTAGACATAAACATTTTTACAGAAGTATTTATGAGTGAAAAGATATGCTATCTAGGATTTGCTTTAAAATTATACAGTAAAAATAAATGTCATTAAACCTATTAATGTTTAACTAATTCTATTATTTCTATCTTACCATTAACAACTGTACATTTAAAAGTTTTTAAATGTGGCTTCAGCTGTACCTGTAGTCTTGGCCTCCCTCTCCTCCAGCCGTGTTCCCACTGGCCATCTGTCTGGGATGTCAAAATAACTGCAAGATGAAACAGGTGAGATTAAAAACCAACAGGATGGGGAGAAGGTCCAAGATGGCGGAGTAGGTAAACACTATGCCTGCTGCCTCCAGGATAACATCAAAATTACATCTAAAATATAGAAGAATCAACATCAAGAATCATTTGAAGAATAGCTAAACAGAACCCCTATAACTAAGGATATCAAGAAGAGGCTACATTGAGACTGGTAGGAGAGGCAGAGATGTGGCAGAGATGTGGCAGAGATGTGAAATGGGCTGACCTCAAACCCACAAGTAGTAATTGAACACCAGGAGGGACACCTCGGTGGTGGAGTTCCCCCAGAAGAGTGTAAGTTCCCAGCCCCACAATGGACTCCCAATTCCAAGGGTCCTGTGCCAGGAAGAGGAGTCCTCATAACATTTGGCTGTGATAATTAGCAAGAACTCTTTCCGTCTGACATGGTGAGAAGGAAAGCAGCTGGAAACCCAGATGTCCTCTTAAAGGGCCAGTGAACAGACTCACTCACTTGCAAACACTCACCTGGGCTCCATTGGAGGGGCAGAAACTTAAGAGGCACCAGAGACATACAGGGAAAGACTGAGTTGTGTGGCTGTGGGCTGAGGGATGAAGGGGCAGCTGCCATTGTCCCTGTATGGAGCCTGCCTCACGTGTAGCCGACAGGAGAACTTTATATTTTCCGTGGTGAAACCTCGAGCAAAGGGCAAAATCTGAGACAGCGTTGGTCTGATAAAAACCTATGCATGCACACCACCTTGGTGACACCCTGGGTCCCCGCCCCACCCAACTAGTGCTGCATCGCCAGGGGTCCTCTTCGCTCCTGTGTGGCCAGCCACGTCCCACAAGCTGTGGAAGACTTTTACAGTAGCAGAGGACCCAGGGTCATCTGGAGAATTTTTGGTGGGGAGCAGTCAGCTACATCGGGCATTGCAGTCTCTCATGGGTGGCTCTCAGAGACCTGTGGGCCTAAGGAAAGCAGTGGCTGGCCATGGTGTTCTCAGGGGGGTTGATGAAGTGCTCACAGGCCAGCACTGGTGCGAGGATCAAATCTGTATTAACGTTGTAAAAACCACTGGCCATGACTCAGGACTCCCTGGGATCCTGCCCCACCCAGCTAGTGCTGCATCCCTGGGAATACTCTCAACACCAAATCAACCAACCCAGCCTGCACACCTAAGGAGGCTGTTTCAATGGCTGAGACTTATGGACAGCTAGTGGGTAGCAACATGCCAAGGGGGCCCTGGGACTTTTGCTAAAATGCCCTAAGTCAAATACTGCTGGCAGCCAGCTTCAGTTCACAGCGAGGCCACCCACAGATGTCTCCAGGTCCAGCACAGGCAGCAATGAACAACATTTGCTTTGTAGTTCCTACCGGGTAGCCCTGGGATAGTCACAGGAAGGCTGAAATTAGCCTCCCAAGAGACATCAGAAACAGCATGCTCGGAAGCCAGCTTCAGACCACACCAGAGCACTACCCATTTAGTTCCACAGCAGCAGATGAAAAGGGCGGTCATAATGGGAACAAGAGCTGAGGGGGTAAATCCCCCTCTGAGGGGTCACCCACCACACACACACAGGAGTTTATATACCTGGGCATAGAAAACCCTCACAGTCAGTCAGCCTGGGAATCAATCCCATCCACTAATGCACCAAAAGCAATTGAGGCTCAACTACAACAGGAGAATGCACACAATACACTCAGGGGACACTCCTGGAACACATGCACAGTCAATCAGGGAGACTTCACCATTGGACCACACAGGACACCAACTATGCAAAACCACCCAAAAAAGACTGAGAGACATAGGAGAGCTACCTAATACATAGAAGCAAACACAGAGAGGCAGGCAGAATAAGGAAACAAAGAAACATGTCCCAAATAAAAGAACAAGAGAAAACTCAAGAAAAGGAGCTAAATGAAATAGAGGCAACCAATCTACCAGAGACAGAGCTTAAACCACTGATTATAAGAATATTTAAGTAAGTTAGTGAGAATTTCATCAAAGAAATAGTAAGTATAAAGAAGAACATAGAAGCCACAAAAAAGAACCACTCAAAAATAAAGTATACAATAACTAAAATGAAGAATATACTAGAAGGAATCAACAATACATTAGATGAAGTAGAGGATCAAATCAGCAGTTTAGAAGACAAGATAACAGAAAACACTCAATCAGAACAATCAAAAGAATTTTAAAAAGGTAGTTTAAGGGACCTCTGGGACAGCATCAAACATTATAACATTCATATCATAAGAGTATCAGAAGGAAAAGAGAGGGAGTAAGGAATTGAGAACCTATTTGAAGAAATAATGACTGAAAACTTCTTTAACCTGGTGAAGGAAATTGACATACAGGCCCAAGAAGTACAGAAGCCCAAACAAGATAAACCCAAACAGGGTCACATCAAGACACATTATAATTAGAATGGCAAAGATTAAAGACAAAGAGAGAATCCTAAAAGCAGCAAGAGAAAGGCAACTAGTAACTTATAAGGAAGCCCCCATAAGATTATCAGCAGCTGTTTCAACAGAAACTTCCCAGGCCTGAAAGGATTGGCAGGAAATATTCAATGTTATGGAAAATAGAGTCTAAAACCAAGACTACTCTACTCAACAAGGCTATCATTTAAAATTGAAGTAGAGATAAAGAGCTTCCCAGACAAGGAAAAAAAAAAAAAAAAACTAAAGAAATCCATTACCACCAAACTTGTATTACAGGAAATGTTAAAAGGACTTCTTTAAGTAGAAGAAGGGGAAAAACAAAGCAACAAAATAAGATTAAAATGTGAATAATAAAATGTCAATAACTATGTACCTATCAATAATCACTTTAAATGTAAATGGATAAATCATTGCAATCAAATGACATAAGGTAGCTGAATTGATAAGAAAACAAGACTCAAGTATATGCTGTCAAAAAGAGACCCACTTAAGATCAAACGACATACATAGATTAAAAGTAAGGGGATAGAAAAAAAATATTTAACAGAAATGGAAATGAGAAAAAGGCTGGAGTAGCAATACTTATATCAGAAAAATAGATTTAAAAGGAAGATGACAATAAGAGACTAGAAGGGCATTACATAATAAAATCAACCTAAAAAGAGGACATAACCCTAGTAAACATCTATGCATCCATCAAAGAAACACCTAAATACATAAAATAAATATTAACTGACATAAAGGCAGAGATTGATAGTAACACAATTTTAGTAGAGGACTTTAACACCCCACTGACACCAGTGGACATATCTTCCAGACAGAAAATGAACAAGGAAACAGCAGCCTTAAATAATACATTAGACAAGATGAACTTAATTGATAGTTTTAGAACATTTCACTTCAAAGCAGCAGAATACAAATTATTTTCAAGTGTACATGGAACATTTTCCGGATTGACCACATGTTACGCCACAAAACAAGTCTCAATAAATTTAAGAAGATTGAAATCATATCAGGCATCTTCTCTGACCACAATATTATGAAACTAGAAATCAACTACAAGAAAAACAAAACAAAACTGGAAAACACACAAATACATGCAGGCTAAATAATATGCTAGTAAATAATGAATGAGTCAACAATGAGATCAAGGAAGAAGTCAAAACATACCTGGAGAGAAACAAAATGAAAACACAACAACCCAAAATCTATGGAACACAGTGAAAGCAGTCCTCAGAGGGAAATTCATAGCAATGCAGGCCTATCTAAAGAAGAAAGATCTCAAGTAAACAGTCTAACTTTACACTTAATGGAACTAGAATAAGAACAGCAAACAAAGTCAAAAGTGAGTACAAGTAAGGAAATAATAAAGATTAGAGAAAAAGATAAACAAAATAGAGGCAAAAAGAAAAAAATCGATAAAACCAAGAGCTGGTTTTTTGAAAACAGAAACAAAATTGACAAACCTTTAACCGGAGTCATCAAGAAAGATGACCCAAAAAAATAAAATCAGGAATGAAAGAGAGGAAGTGATAATGGACACCACAGACATACAAAAAAATTTCACAAAATACTATGAGCCAATAAAATACACCAACAAATTTGACAATCTGGAAGAAATGAGTTAATTCCTAGAAGAATATATTCTGAGGTGGAATAAAGAAGAAACAGAAAATATGAACCAACCGGTTACTACTAATGAAATCAAATCAGTAATCCAAAACTCCCAACAAACAAAAGTTCTGGACCAGATTGCTTCACTGGTGAATTTTACTAAACTTTCAAGAAAGTATTAATGCCTACTCTTCTCAAACTATTCCAAAAAAATTCAAGAGAAGGGGAGGCTTCCAAGCACACTGTATGAGGCCACCATTACCCTTATTCCTAAACCAGAAACAGACATTACAAAAATTATAGGCTGATATCCCTGATGAATATAGATGCAAAAATCTTCAACAAAATATTAGAAAAGCGAATTCAGCAATACATTAAAAAGATCATACACCATGATCAAGTAGCTTCATTCCTGGTATGCAAGGTTGGTTCAACATCTGCAAATCAATGAACAGGATCCACCACATAAACAAAATGAAAAAGAAAAATTATATGGTCATATCAATTGATACAGAAAAAGCATTTGACAAAATCCAGCATCCATTTCTGATAAAAACTCTCAGCAAAGTAGTAATAGACGGAATATATCTCATCATAATAAAGGTCATATATGACAAAACCACAGCTAATATCATACTCAAAGGGGAAAATCTAAAAGCATTTTCCTTAAGACAAGGAACATGACAAGGCTGCCCACTTTCAGCACTTTTTTTTTTTCAACACAGTACTGGAAAGTCCAAGCCACAGCAATCAGACAAGAAAAAAGAAATAAGAATAAGAATACTTAAGCACAGTTTCCCGATCTTTAAACTGAAAATAATATTTTCCTCATGAGGCTGTTATGAGAATTAAAGAAGTTACATGTAGAGCACTCAGCACACTGTATGTAACAATGTGTTTTTAATAAATGGGAGCTATTAATTTTTTGTTGAAAAAAAAGAAAGAAGAGACATTCAAATTGGAAAGGAAGAAGTGAAGCTGTCATTATGCAGATTACATGATCCTATATATAGAGAATCCCAAAGATTCCACCTAAAACCTATTAGAACTGATAAATTAACTTCATAAAGTAGCAGGATATGAAATCAGTTGCATTTTTATAGACCAATAACAAGCTATGAGAAACAGAGATTAAGAAGACAAACCTATTTACAATTTCATTAAAAAACAACAACCTAGGAATAAAGTTAACCAAAGAAGTAAAAAAAAAAAAAAAAAAAAAATCTACTCAGAAAATTATAAGACATCGAAGAGAGAAATTAAAGAAGATAAAAATAAATGGAAACCTATACTATGCTCATTGATAGGAAGAATTAATAGAATTAATATAGTTAAAATAGCCATACTACCCAAACCAATCTATAGATTGAGTGCAATCCCTATCAAAACACCAATGGCATTTTTCACAGAACTAGAAGAAATAATCCTAAAATTTCTATGGGACCATAAAAGACCCCAAATATCCTTGGCAATCCAGAGAAAGAACAAAGCTGAAGGTATCACACTACCTGATATCAAATTAGACTACAAATCCATCTTAGTCAAAACAGCATGGTATTGGGAGGCCAAAATAGCTCAGTTGGTTAGAGCGCAAGCTTTTAACAACAGGGTTGCCAGTTCAATTCCCGCATGGGATGGTGGGCTGCACCGCCTGCAACTAAAGATTGAAAACGGCAATTGGAGCTGAGCTGTGCCCTCCACAGCTAGATTGAAGGACAACTACTTAGAGCTGATGAGCCCTGAAGAAACACACTGTCCCCCAATATTCCCTAATAAAATTTATATATTTTTTAAAAGCATGGTATTGGCATAAAAAGACATGTGTCAATGGAACAGAATAGAGAACCCAGAAATATACCCATGCCTATATGATCATTTACTATATGACCAAGAAAGCAAGAATTTACATTAGAGTAAAGACAGACTATTTAATAAATGGTGCTGGGAAAACTGAACAGTTACATGCAAAAAAAAGTGAAACTGGACCACCTTCTTACACCATACACAAGAATAAATTCAAAATGAATTAAAGACTTAATTATAAGACCTAAAACCATAAAAATCCTAGAAGAAAATATAGAAAGTAAACTCTCAGGCATTATCCTTAGTAATATTTTTATTGATATATCTCCTCTGGAAAGGGAAACGAAAGAAAAAATAAACAAATAGGACTACCTCAATCTAAATTTATTTTTCACAGCAAAGGAAACGATCAATAAAACAAAATGCATCTTATTGAATGGAAGAATATGTTTGCCAATGATACATCTGATAAGGAGTTAATATCAAAATTTACAAAGAACTCATATCAATCAACAACAAGAAAACAAACAATTCAATAAAAAAATGGGCAAGGGACCTGAATATACATCTCCAAACAGGACATACAGTTGGCCAAAAGACATATGAAAGGATGCCCAACATCACTAGTTATCACTGAGATGCATGTAGAAACCACAATGAGATCTGACCTCACACCCATAAAAATGGCTATCATCAATAAATCAACAAACAACAGAGTTGGCATGGATACACTGTTGGTGGGATTGCAAATTGGTGCAGCCACTATGGAAAACAGTATGGAGATGCCTCAAAATATTAAAAATAGAACTACCTTATGACCCAGCAAATCCACTCCTGGCTACTTTCTGAAGAAACCAAAACACTAATTTGAAAAAATATATGCACCCAATATATTTTAAAAAATGTTTACTGCAGCACTATTCACACTAGCCAAGACATGGAAACAACCAAAATGTCCATCAATAGACACCTGGATAAAGAAATTGTGGTACATTTACACAATGTAGCATTAGTCTGCCATAAAAAAAGAATGAAATTTTACCATTTGCAACAACATGGATAAACCAGAAGGTATTATGCTAAGTGACATAACTCAGACAGAGAAAGCAAATACTGTATGATTTCACTTTTATATGGAATCTAAAGAACAGAATAAAGGAACAAACAAAACAGAAATTGACTCATCAATACAGAGAACAAACTAATGGTTACTAGAAGGGAAGTACAAATTGGTAATCACAGGGATGTGAAGTGCAGTATGGAAAATATAGTAAATAATGTAAAAACTATGTATAGTGTCAGATGTGTACTAGACTTATTGTAGGGATCAGTTCATAAATTATACAAGTGTCTAACCACTATGTTGTACACCTGAAGCTAATATAAAATAATACTGAATGTCAACTATAATTAAAAAATATATAGTCACAGAATATAGAGTACAGCATGCGGAATATAGTCAATAGAATTATAATAACTATGTATGGTGTCAGATAGATAACAGACTTGTGATTTTGACTTTGTGAGGTATATAAATGTCTAGTCACTATGTTGTTTTGTAAACCTGAAACCTAAATAAATAAATAAATAAATAAATAAATAAATAAATAAATAAATAAATAAATAAATAATAAAAACTTTCTTGGCATTTTGGGTAAAAAAGAGGACTCGGATTTGCATAAAGTACAAATCTCTCAATTTACGTGTAAACACCAAATATTATAAGGAAATGTTTACTAATTCTTTTGTTACATTTTTTTCACATCAAAAAATAAAAGCTTCTTATGGGTGTTTTGGCCAAAACTGACATGAAGTCAATTTATTTCAAATCTCTATGGTTGTTGATTTTTCACTTAGCCACACACCACAAATCTCATGCTCAATATGAGCAAAAATCAGCACGCTCAAAAACAAATTCCTAGTCTTCCACCTACCCTAACAGCTCTCCCTAGTTCCCTTGTTTCAGCAAAATGGCAAGTCCAACCTTACAATTTTTCAAGGCAAAAATCTTAGCGTCATTCTGGGTTCATGTATTTTTTCTGTTCCTACTTCTATTGCTGTCAGCTTGCTTCAAGCCACTGACTGCTTACCTTATTGCAATGGCCTCCTACCTGGTCTGCCATTTCTGCCCCAGCAGAAAACAGGATATTCTCAACATAGCACCTTGTGAGTGTTATTTTTAAAGTATAGACCTGACCACATCACTCCTCTGCTCAAAATCCTTCAATGATTTCTCATTTTAATCAAAGTAAAAGCCAAAGTCCTCAAATAACTTTCAAGACCCTCTGTTACATGACTTGCCATTTTCCTCTGATGTTATCTCCTTCTATTCTCTTTAAGCATTCTGCTGGTGCTGCACTGGCTTCATTCAATACTTTAAGCATGCTTCTACCTCAGGACCTACCTCAGGCTGTTTCTTTTGTCTGGAACACACTCCCTCAAGATACGCTTTTTCCCAGAGAGCTATACAGTTTGCCTCATCTCCTTTGATTTTCCTTAAATATCATCCTTGCAATGAAGTCTGAATTTCTCTCTCTCTCTCTCTCTCTCTCTCTCTCTCTCTCTCTCTCTCTCTCTCTCTCTCTTCCCCTCCTCCTTCCCTCCCCTTCCTTCCTTCCTTCCTTCCTTCCTTCCTTCCTTCCTTCCTTCCTTCCTTCCTATCTTTTTTCAATTAGAGTTGATATTTAATATATTAGTTTCAGATGTACAGCACAGTGGTTAGACATTTACATAACTTACCGAGTGATCTCCCTGACTAGTCTAGCACCCACTTGGCACATACATAGTTATTACAATATTATTGACTATATTCCCTATACTTTACTTTACATCCCCTTGACTATTTTGTAACTACCAATTGTTCTTCTTAATCCCTTCACCTTTTCCACTTCCATCCAGCAGCCATCAGTTTGTTCTCCATATTATTTATTTTGTTATTTATATTCCATATATAAGTGAGATCATATGGAATTTGTCTTTCTCTGTCTGACATATTTCATTTAGAATAATACCTTCTAGTTTTCTCCATGTTGTCACAAATGGTAAGATTTCATTCTTTCTATGGCCAATTAATATGTTGCTATGTATGTGAGGTCTGACAATTATGTTTGTGAACTCATTCTAGAAAAAGTGCTACATACGTCATTGCTGAATATCACTGTGGTCACCTTCGAAGTACTCCCCTTGGGAAGCTATGCACCAATGCCAGCACCTCGTCTACCCTTCAAAGCAATTTTGGAACTCTTTTTCTGGAATGGCCATCAGAGCTGTCCTCGTATTACCCTTGATGTCCTGAATGTCATTAAAATATCTTTCCTTCAATATTTTCTTTACCTTCGGGTAAAGAAAAAGTCATTGGGGGCCAGATAAGGTGAGTAGGGAGGGTGTTCCAATACAGTCATCTGTTTACTGGCTAAAAACTCCCTCACAGACAGAGCCGTGTGAGCGGGTGCTTTGTCATGATGCAAGAGCCATGAATCGTTGGAGAAAAGTTCAAGTCGTCTAACTTTTCCATGCAGCCATTTCAGCACTTCTAAACAGTAAACTTGGTTAAATGTTTGTCCAGTTGGTACAAATTCATAATGAATAACCTCTCTGATATCAAGAAAGATTAGGAACATCGTTGCAACAAGTTTGTGAACTTCATTGTCAGACCTCTTATGTACCACCTATTTTTTATCCAGTTGTTTATTAATGGGCATTTTGGTTGCTTCCATATCTTAGCTATCGTGAATAGTGCTGCAGTGAACATAAGGGTGCATATATCTATTCAAATTAGTGTTTTTGATTTCTTCAGATAAATACCCAGGAGTGGAATTAAAAGGTCAAAAGGTAGTTCTATTTTTAATTTTTGAAGAACCTCCATACTGTTTTCCACAGTGGCTGCGCCAATTTGCAAGCTCACCAACAGTGCAAGAGGGTTCCCTTTTCTCCACATCCTCAGCAACACTTGTTCAATTTATTGATGATAGCCATTCTGATAGTTGTAAGGTGATATCTCATTGTGGTTTTAATTTGCCTTTCTTTGATGATTAGTGACATTGAGCATCTTTTCATACATCTGTTGGCTATCTGATTTTCCTCTTTGGAGAAATGTCTATTCATATCTGCTGCCCATCCTTTAATCAGATTGTTTGTTTTTTGATGTTGAACTGGATGAGTTCTATATATATTTTGGATATTAATCTCTTATTGGATATATCATTTGCAAATATCTTCTCACATTCAGTTGGTGGCCTTTTTGTTTTGTTCATGGTTTTCCTTATTGAGCAAAAACTTTTCAGTTTGATGTAGTGCCATTTGTTTATTTTTGCTTTTGTTGTCTTTGCCCTAGGAGACATATTAAAAAAAAAATAATGTCATAAGTTACTGAGTACAGTTTTTTACCTCCTTGATTAAACTTACCCCTGGGTATTTCATTTATTTATTTACTTTCTGATGAAATTGTAAGTGGGATTCTTTTCTTAGTTCCTCTTTCAGATAGTCTGTTATTGGTACATAAAAATGCAACCAATTTCTGAATATTAAATTTATATCCAGCTACTTTACTGAATTCATTTATCATTTCTAATAGGTTTTTGGTGGAATATTTAGGGTTCTTTTCATATAGTATTCTACTATCTGCAAATAATGACATTATAAGTTCTTCCTTTCCAACTCAAATGCCTTTTTTTCTTTTCCTTGTTTGATTGCTGTGGCTAGGATTTCTAATAGTATGTTGAATAAAAGTCATGAAAATGGACATCCTAATCTTGTTCTTGATCTTAACGAACGTGTTTTTAGCTTTTCCTCATCCAGTATGATCTTAGGTTTGTTTATTGAATTTCATTGCCTTAGGCTTAACACAAAAACATGTAACAAATGTTTAAAAATGAAAAGAGCTGGAATCTAAAATAGGATTCAGAATATGTCATTTTATCATGTTAGTTCTATGACTTCTCTTTTTTGCTCCTATGAAATATATATACAAAATCTGATGGCTGATGAAATAGCACGATTTCAAATTATTTCTTTCTCTGTTCCTTTCCATTTTCCTTTTCCCTCCCTCCTCCCTCAGTAATTTTTCTTAATCATCTGATTTGAAATGTTGCTTAATAAGTTTAAATCAATTATGTGTCCCATACTTAAGATTGGACTGTAATATTATTTTTTAAATCACATATTTTAGAAGACTTCAGTGCCTAACTAATAGAATTTTTGAAAAACCTGTCAAAGTGTTTGAGAACATAAGAAATATATCAGTTGGACAGAAACAGTCCTTCATTATGCTTTACACACAATTTTGCTCAACTGCTTATTTTAATTAGAGCAGAATTTTAGCTTCTGCTCATTGGTTTAGCATGAACAATAAAATGCAGTTTATTTAATTTTCTAAAATGAGTAAAGTTAATTAAAATATAATTACAGAATAATGAATCATCTGTCCTGTCTGTGCTGGTGTTGTCCAGATGATTAGATGCTGTCCTTCCTAAAGACCCATGCATTTCCATAGCTGGGCATTCACTTTGTTCAGTGGAAGGATTTTCTTTCATTTGTATACTTGAAAAGTTTATGTTACCTTTTCCTGAAGGTGTCTTTTTAAGGAAATACACACATAGAGGTACATACACACCTCTTCCTAGTTTCCCTCCTTTATATGCTTTCCTCAGGCATAATTTTCATTTAGACTTCTGATTGCCTTTTAAATTTGACAGGACATACCTATAAAATTCGTTAGTAATTGTTTCATTTCCCAGCATGGCATGTGTAGTTAACCTTGAAAGACGGATTGGGTGTTAACTGTAGCGAACCCACCCTTTGCCAGTATCACAAAGGTCATGGATCTGTTCTCCCTGGTCCTGTATCTTCAAATAGAAGGTTTTGTACATATTGGAATTAGAATGCTTTTACTGCTCATTAATTCATCATTAAAATGATGTTAACTAATCTTTCTCTATAAAGCTCTGGTGTACAGATTTTCTGGCATGAACTACTGTAGCTTGGCTCCCAGCCACATATAACTTACTGAAAAAAAAATGCAGCATTCATGTTTTTGGTCAACTTAAATCTTTCTGTACAATTTTAGTGTAAGTAGCAGGTCTTATTAACTTTCATTGGGAATATAGTATGGCTTGTACTAAGAGTGTCTTAAGTTTTATAAATAGATATATACATGGAAATATTTGAATTTCAATTTTGTAGCAGGTTTCTCATAGTATAAGGAATAATGTGTAATGAATATTATGTGCACACCTCAATCATGTGTCTTGCATCTTGACATCATATACACTAGAGCATTGTAACACATATTGTTACTTAAAACAGGGAATCAGGGTAACTTGGGATATTTACATTGATACAACACATTTGGTTTAGCTTTTTAAATTCATTGATTATGTATCCAGTCTATGGAAGAAGCTACAGACTATTAGTTTTGCAACATCATCAGATTCAATGCTACAAATTTCTTATGAAGTAAGTACAAACAGTTGAATTTCTGAATCCTTCTTTTAAAATACATATTCTATATCCCACATCCACAATTTTCAACCTTTTGCTAAAGGATACAGATAGAGGCATTTATTTCCCCACATTTTATTAATCAGATGTTAAGTAAGAAGGAGATAGGTAGAAAAGATCAGAAAATAAAGTTTCAAAAGAATCTTTCACTGTCACCTACCCACCCCCCTCAAACAAAGGTAAAAGGGGTCAAATATATAGTGATGGAAAGAGAACTGACTCTGGGTGGTGAACACACAATGTGATATATCAATGATGTATTACAGAATTGTACACCTGAAACCTATGTAACTTTACTAACAGTTATCAGCCCAATAAACTTTAATTTAAAAAAATACAAAAAAAAAAAGAATCTTTCAAACAGGGATTTGAGACGTTGGAAGAGGGTGCAATCTTGTTTTCACAACTTCTCACTTGCTGTTGTGCCTTTATCTTCACTATTCGAACACTTTCCCTCATTTTTCTTTCAAGATTTTTTTCCCTGCCTTCATATTTTGGTTATGTGTGCAACTTCTTCATTATTATATTCTAATTTTCCTCATTCTCAATTTTCCAAACTTTAAAATAACAATAAAAGCTCAGAATTAAAGAAAACTTTTTAGTGCAGAAATGCTGACTTCTATTTCAACTATTATTTTCAAATGTTGATTGAAAATTTCAAATTCATATCTGTCTTGCAAAAAACAAATATTGGCTGTTCTTTTCATTTGCTCATGAAAAATATGCCAAATTAGGAAAGTGCCATTTTGAAAGGGGGCTGTTTACCATTTATTCCTTAGCATCATTATTTTTTATGATAATGTTTTTAGATTCATTTGACTTAAATAACTCTCTTTAGTAGTGCTTGGAATTCTTGGAATAAAAAAAAATAAAATAATTCAACACATGCCTAAGTGAATTATAGGCATTTACCATAACTGAACAGAAATAAATAGTGTACACTGAATAATAGAAATTCCCTCTTTTAGTTTTTATGTGAGAAAGCGAGAGAGTCAAATGGATGCAAAATACCAAGTTTTATAAACAGCTTCATATTGTCTTCATTGAGGAAGCAGATCTGGATTTCAATGGGGTTCATTCTGCACAGTGACAAGTTCATGATTAAAGACTCCGATCTTAGCAATCACAAAACGTTTCTATGAGAACACGATAGAAAAAAAATTATGGATTAAGATTAATATTCTACACATATTAGAATCTATTGTTTTTGTGTTATTATCACTTTTTATTATTATAACCTAATAATACAGAGAGAAAAAGATAGAGACAGGAGAGAGAGAGATTTATTATTTTTATGTAATTACTCCAGTTAATGAATAAACAAACATCCAGTTGATATGTCAAGACCATCCAGTTAATTTATAAATTTAACACAAAATATGACTGGCAGAGAGTGACATTATAAAACATTTACTTACCTTCATTGAACCATATAAGTCACCCATTTGGACCATAATACAGTACATGAATATGTTCATAAGAACTTTTTATATATTTAACCAGCTCTTATATACTGAATCAAAAGTTTAAACATTATAAGAAGTGTAATGATGACTGCACCATGTGTGGAAACTATGAAATACCATTGATGAAACAATAATGCAGTAAGTGTCCATAAGAATAATGGGCCAGAGTGTGTTTCAAATATATATGTATTAAATACATCAAATGTGCTAATATTACATTAATAATAGTTAAGATGTACTAGAGCAACTAGTTCATAATAATTATTAACCATATAGAGTGAGAAAAGCAATTAAATAAGTAACTAAATTCTAAGCCAATTAGTCCAATAGGACAGAATGTGTTTCTTTTGTGTATGTATAACATAAACGAATAATGGGAGACCAATAGGCTTAATATATTTGTTGACATTCTTTCCCTGCTTCACAGTTTTTGCTAAATATTCTATAGGAAAACAAAAATTATGCAACATTAGTCTCAAATGTCGTTAACTCTGCCAGCTAAATTCATCTCTGAAGGAAAATACAAGTTTATAAACCATTGCCGATCGGTGAATGCTGTTTAGGGAATTGTGCATCACAGTAATGCACTGAACAGATTGATGATGCGGCCCTTCTCCAACATGGTATTTGCAGAAAGAAGAAAAAAATTTGCTGGATTTATTCCTAATATTGACATTCCTGCTTCTAGAACCCAAATAAGAATATGTCCTGCCTGTCTCAGGCACGATGATCTCCAACTCTGTTTGAGATAAGAGGGGCATGCCATCAGCACTTATAAAAGGGAAATGGAAAGCCAATGACTCAGTTAAAAGAACAGCCTTTTTTTTTACAAGTTGGCATTCTTCCTCACTACACCCTTCTTAGTTCACGTCATTCACTTCTCTCTTGCCTCGGTGGCTTCCTCACTATCCCTTAAACAGACCAGTCATGCTTGCCTCATGGCCCTCCATTGCCTTTTCCTTTTCATTGGGACACTCACTTCCTGGATATGTGAGTGTTCCTTGCTTTTCCTCCTTCACATCTCTGCTCAAATGTCCACTTCCTTGACTGCCTACCTTAAAATTGTAATCCCTCCCCAACCCTTCCCTGCTTTAATTTCTTCATAGTATGTATGATCATCTAACATACTATATAATTTACTTATTTGTATTATTTGTTGTCTATCTCTAATCACTAGGCTATAAGCTCCCTGTGGACAAGTGTTTTAATCTCTTTGGTTTTTTGATGCATTCCCAGTCTAGAATAGTGCCTGGTATTCATGTGTAGTCAGTAAAACATTTTTTGAATAAATAATGTGAGTCATTATAATATCACACTGAAGAAAATGAAGACAGTCTTACTCCAAAAAGAATACCATGAATATAAAATATACCTCCTTCTAACTATTTAGGTATAAGTACTACAGCTTGAAGCAATCTACGCCAAAGTTCTGGGCCATTTGTACACTGAAAAGTATACCAGTGACTCATTCATATAACTTTGTTCTCTATTTGCAAACCTTATCATCTTTTCTGCTTCAGTTCCATCTAGCCTATACATCAAAGACTACTCTTGTTGCCAACCAGAGCTCATCTCTCTTTTTTGTAGTATGACGACAAGAGGTAAGAACACAAGCAGGCAATATAAGCCTTCCCCTTTATAAAATTAAAACACTAGCCTGTGTTTACCTGGCTGGGCACATCTCATACCCCTCCTTCTATTCCCATTCTCCTCAAACACCAGAGAGCAAATAGAAAGCAGGAAAATTTTAAGCTTAATATTAATAAAATGATTAACAAACCCAAGAATTTCTTACAGTAATACTTTGTTTGTGTTGACAGATCCACAAAAGGCAATTATGGTCACATAGCCTCCTCTTGTCAAAAAATAAAACCTAACCAAAGGAATTTTTTAACATTTCATTTTTCATTTGAATCTGAAATTATTTATTGGCTTTAATTAACCCACAAAGAAAATGATTAAATGTGAAAGAAAATAGGGTTTACTAATTTTACAAGTAACTATTCCCACTAGCAAACTAGCAAATTATGTTAGTTAGAGATTAGCCCTGTTCCATGTAACAGATAACTGTCAATATCACAGAAAAAGTCACTGCTCTTGAAACACTTTGAAAGGCTCAGCAGAAACCAAAAGGTAAACTGACTTTGAGTTTAAATTAGACATTGGAATAAAAAAATGAACCATATCATATGAAAGAATATTTTCTCTTTTTGCAAATAATAGATTGAAAATTTCTAGATCAGAACAAATTAGACCTATATTTTTTATAAAAGAAAAGAACGACATATATTTTTGGACTCCAAAAATGGACTCCATTCAAATTAAATTTAATTCTTTTACATTGCATTTTTATGCTCCAGTCAAAATACAAAATAACCCCCAATATTAAAAGTTATAGAGAAGAGAGATCCAAGATGGTGGAGTAGGTAAACACTGTACCTGCCTCCTTCTGTGAACACATTAAAATTACAACAAAATTATAGAACAATCAACCTGGAGAACCATCTGAAGTCTAGCTGAATAGAAGTTTTATAGCTTAGGATATAAAGAAGTCAGGTCGAGACTGGTAGGAGAGGCAGAGACACAGAATGGGCTGATCCCAAACCTCCATGTAGTGGTTGAGAACAGAGAGGGACATTTTGGCCATGGAAGTTCTCCCTAGAGGAGTGAGAGACCCCAGCCCCACACTGGCCTACCCAATCCAGAGTGGTGCCAGGAAGAGGAGTTCCCACAACATCTGGGCATGAAAAACAGTGGGACCAAAGGCTATGGGAAACTCAGATGTCCTCTTAAATGACTCACACACAGACTCACTTGTTCACGGTCACTCACCTGGGACTTCAGGGGAAGGATGGTGACTCAGGAGTGGTCAGGGGCATATGGGGAGCAGGCTGAGGTATATGGCTCAGGGCAGGGCTGGGGGACAGTTGTCATTTTCCCTGTGAGGGGTCTTTCTCCTGTGCAGCCAGCAGGCAGGAACCATCTTTCTTGTGTTGAGCCTGCCTTCTCTGGTAAATCTGAATCTGATTGGTTAGGTGAGCTCCACTGCTCCATTCTGCTGACTCACTGAGAACCTGCCCTACCCAACTCCCCCAATGCTGGAGGCACTTTCCTGCAAGCAGCCAGGCCCTCCCACATTGCACTCTTTCTTGGAAAACTATCAGAGTCCATGGGCCACAGGCAGGTGGTGACTGGACTTGGTGTGTTCTGAGACTTTTGCTGAGTAGCTCCAGGCTCAGCACTGGTACCAAACCAGAGTCTACATTAACCTGATGATCACAGCTGTTCCCACTTTAGTGATTCCTTGAGACCATGTCTCACCTGACTCTCATACCTCATGAGACTTTATCAGTGGCCGAACCTTAAGGCAGCCGGCAGCTAGTAGCAGGCCTCGGGATGTCTGGCTTCCTGTGGAGCTATCCCAGGCCTGGTACTGGTGGCAGTTGTCCTTGGTTTGCAGTGTGTCCTCTCCTATGTGCTTCCAACTTTAGCACAGGCAGTGAACACCACAGATAGCTTTATAGTTCCTACTAGATAGTCCCTAGCTAGTTACAGGCAGTGGCTGGCATGGGCCTGCACCAGAGCCCCTCCCAAGAGGCACCAAAACCAACATGCTTGGAGATGGGCGTCAGACCACAACAGAGTACTGCCCAATTAGCCCTACAAGTGGCCCACACAAAGGGTGGTCTCGGCAGGCACTAGAGCCCACTGAGGCAAATCCCACTTAGTGGGGTAAGCCTCCCCCCCACCCCCATATACATGGTAGCCCATAACCTGTAGCCCATTGGACATGGCCACAGTCCATAGCCAATCAGTCTGAGGGCCAATCCCACCCACTGATGTACCAATAGCAGTCAAGGCTCAACTATAACTGGAGGGCACACACAACCCACACAAGGGACACTTCTGGAGCACCTGGAACAGATGACTAGGGAGAGAGTGTGAGAGCCCCATAAGGTACCTACTACATAAGGCTACTGGCCAAAATTGGGAGATATAGCAAGTCTACCTAATACATAGAAACAAAAACAGAGAGGCAGTCAAAATAAGAAAACAAGGAAATATGTCCCAAATGAAAGAACAGGAGAAAACTCCAGAAAAAGAACTAAACAAAATGGAGACAAACGCTTACCAGATACAAAGTTCAAAGCAGTGGTTATAAGGATGCTCAAGGAACTCAGTGAGAATTTCAACAGAGATAGCAAACATAAAAGAGGACACAGAAACCATAAAAAAAAAAGTCAGAGTGAAGAAGCAATAGCTGAAATTTAAAATGCACTAGAAGAAATCAACAGCAGACTAGAGGAAGCAGAAAATTGAATCAGTGGTTTGGAAGACAAGGTAGCGGCTAAAACACCCATTTGGAACAGCAAAAAGAAAAAAAGAATCCAGAAAAGTGAAGATAGTTTAAGAGACCTCTGTGACAACATCAAGTATAACAACATTCACATCACAGTGATACCAGAAAGAGAAGGGAGAAAGCAAGGAATTGAGAACTTATTTGAAGAAATAATTATTGAAAACTTTCCTAACTTGGTGAAGGAAATAGACATACACGTCCAGGAAGCACAGAGAGAGAGAGTCCCAAACAAGATGAACCCAAACAGGCCTACCCCAACATGAAACTATCATTAACATGGCAAATGTTAAAGACAAAGAGAGAATCCTAAAAGCAGCAAGAGAAAGGCAACTAATAACTTATAAGGGAGCACCCATAAGATTGTCAGCTGATTTTTCAAAGGAAACTTTGCAGGCTAGAAGGGATTGGGACAAAATATTCAATGTGTCAAAAAATTAGGACCTACAACCAAGGGTACTGTACCCAGCAAAGCTATCATTTACAATTGAATGACAGATAAAGAGCTTCCCAGACAAGAAAAAGCTACAAGAGTTCATCACCACCAAAACAATATTACAAGGAATGTTAGAGGGACTTCTTTAAGATGATAAAAAAGATCAAAATTATGAACAATAAAATAGAAATACCTACATATCTATCAACAATTACTTTCAATGTAAATGGATTAAATTCTCCAATCAAAAGATAGGAGGGCTGAATGGATAAGAATACAAAATCCTTACATATGCTGCCTACAAGAGACTCACTTCAAACTGAAAGACACACACAGATGAAAAGTAAAGGGATAAAAAAAGTTACTTTATGAAAATGAAAACAAACAAAGCTGAGGTAGCAATACTTATACCAAACAAAATAGACTTTAAAACAAAAGCTGTAACAAGAGACAAAGAAGGGAAGGACCCAATAAAGCCACTTCTGGGTATTTATCCAAAGAAATCCAAAATGCTACTTCAAAGGGACCTGTGCATCCATATGTTCACTGCAGCACTGTTTACAATGGCCAAGGTGTGGAGGAGCCTGGGTGTCCATTGATGGATAACTGGATAAAGAGGCGGTGGTATATATATATATATATATATATATATATATATATATATATATATATATATATATATATATATATATAATGAAATATTGCTCAGCCATGGAAGGGGATGGGTTCTTGCCATTTGCACCAGAATGGATGGAGCTGGAAGGTACTGTACTGAGTGGAGTGTCAGACAGAGAAAGACAGATGCAATGTGATTTTGCTTGTATATGGAACCTAAAGAACAGAATAAACAAAAAGAATAGAAACAAACTCATAGATACAGAAAACATTTTGATGGTTGCCAGATAGGAAGGGGATTGTGGGTGTAGGTTAAAAATGAGGAGGGGATTAAGAAGTAAAAATTGGTTGTTAAAAAGTAGTTGTTATCAGAATGTAAGCTATTGCATAAAGAATATAGTCAACAATATTGTGATAACTTTGTATGGTGTCAGGGGGTACTAGATTTGTTGGGTTGATAGATGGGAGGGAGTTGGAGGGTAGGGTGAAAAAGACGAAGGGATTAAGAAGAAAAAATTGGTAGTTACAAAATAGTCATGGAGATATAATGTAAAGCATTGGGAATATAGTCAATAATATGGTAATAAATATGTATGTCAAGTGGGTACTAGACTAACTAGTCAGGGAGATCACTTCTTAAATTATATAAGTGTCTAACCACTATGCTGCACACCTGAAATTAAAATAAACTAATATTGAATGTCAATTGTCATTGAAAGATTAAAAAGAGGTGGGGAGTGAAGGGAATAAGAGGTTCAAATTTCCAGGTGTAAAACAAATAAGTCATGGGGATGTAACGTACAACATAGGAAATAGAGTCAATAATATTGTGATAGTGTGGTGTGGTGTCAGATGCTTTCTGGCTGTATCATGGTGATCACTTCTTTAGGTCTATAAATGTTGAATAAGTATGGTGTACACCTGAAACTGATATAATATTGTATGTTAGCTATATTTTAAATAAAAATCTTTAAAAAGTTATAGAGAATTAGCCTAAGTATATACTTTCATAATGCTTTCACTATGCCCAGTGAACTTTAAAATTAATCCTGTAGAAGTAAATGAATGAAACTGGCTTTGTATTTTAGAGACAGAAGTGTCAGTCATTTGAGAGGCAGTGTTGGATATTGTTTAAGATTATGGTCATTGGAGCCATTTTCTCTGGGTTTAAACCCTGCGTCTGCTGAGAGCTCAGAGAACTTGGGAGAGTTACATAACATCTATGTTCCTCAGGATGCTCTTTCTGATGAGGATAACAATAGTACCTAATTCATAGAGTTGATTGAGGTTTAAATGAAATAATGCAAATAATGTCATGATATTTGGGAAATAGCAACTGTTCAATAAATACATTTGTTTTAGCCAGACAAAATAGGGGGAAGAAGGGCAGGGCTCAGATTATATGGAATTGTTACAGTTTACATTTCCTAGCTAAAAGAAGAGGAGAGAAACCCCTGTTTTCATTAAAAGAATCTAATTAAGAAATAAATGCAAATGTGATCTTAGGCCAGGGTTTACGAATTAAAGACTTCAAATTACCCAAGATCATGGAAGCTCTATGCAATGTCCTCCTTCAAACTCCACAGATCTGTAAGAGTTAGGGATTACGAAGTTAAATTAAGTGCCTCACCACGAAGCTGTACACCTGAAACTAATATAAAATGATACTAAATGTCAACTATAATTTAAAAAAATATATGGTCACAGAATGTAAAATACAGCCTAGGGAATACGGTAAATGCTATTGTAACGGCTATGTATAGTGTCAAAGGGGTAGTAGATTAGGTGGGGTTATCACTTTGTAAGTTGTATAAACATCTAATCACTATGTTTTGTATGCCTGAAACTAATACAAATAGAAAAAATTAAAATTACAAAAAAGAATTTAAAAAATTATCCCATAACCATTACTTTACAAGTTTATCACCTTTTCCAAACCTTTAGCTCAGGTCAATTTCACAATATTCTTAAAAAATATATTCCACATATTATAAGTAAGATTTTCAACTAAAATAAGAAAATTGCCTATTTCTATATGCCTTGGAGTCATATAAATGTCAACTCAATTACTACACACTAATTAATTTGATAGGAAATTTTATTTAAAACATATGCATAAAGATTTAGATGTCAACATTATCTATATAAGATTTTCTCTTTAGTTTTATTACATAAATTTAATTATAGAATATACGTGACACCTTGACATTAGTTAATCCAGTTGTCCATTGTAGTAGCACTTAAGTAACTGTTCAACAAATACCTTCAATTGTATATTTATTTTTTATCATAATTGTAGAAAAATTAACAATGCCAAAGTGGCTAAATGCCTTTTCATTTTAAGATATTTTACGTTTTTAATCAAAAGCTCTATATTTCCAATTTGATATCTCCTACCTGGCTGCAGATATAAACTTATTTATAGATACGCAAAGCGTTCTGTATATTTATAGGTGTTTCTATATATTTAATGAAGGTCAGGAATGAAACTGCAAATGAGGTTTATGGAAGTGTTGCAAAGGTTCATTATTATCATTGTGTGGGAAAGTATAATTTTCTTAAGAGAAATGATGACATATACATAATAAAGTCTCTGTCCGTGTCATGACAGCTCAAGAGCATTCCATCGTTACCTCCTATGTCACACCGCAGGTGTGCCTGCTGTATGGGTGACAGCCGCTGACTTTTCTGATCAACACATAATTATCTCTGAATAAAAATGCATGTTGAAGTTAGCTGGACATAATGGATTGAAGACCCAGGGCAAAATTATCTTTATCATGGCACATAGCACCACCTGGGGGTAGGAGAGGGCTAGAGAGAGATGTTGGCAATGATGCAACCTTGAGAAGCCTGCTGTGGTGTGTGGACTTCTGGGATGTTCATATTTCTGTTGCCCGTCTTCTTTTGGATAGAAGAGGTCACTCGGTTAATGGTGGGGGGTGCTCCTGAGGAAGAAAGGTCCCGCTCATCAGCACTCTTCTCTACTGATGGAACTGTATCTCTCTCTCTCTCTCTCTGCATCTGGATAGTTTCCATTTGCAGAGTCCCCTTCCCCCCATAAGATAATAAATATCATATCACAAGGATGGCAGTGCTCCTTCATGGAACACTGACTGTTTATTAGAGGCAAAAAAGTTTAAGAGAAATGCTAACAATGTTCATTAATGGCCCGCATCCAGGTTTAATGAGGCATGTCAATATGCGGACTGGGCAACATCAGTGGCATAATAGTGGTGGTAAATGGGAGTAATTGTATCCAATTGTACGGCACAGCTTCCAGGAATGAGCCCGAACTGCCAACTGACAATGACAGAGCAATTATGGGAAGGCAAGCGAGCTGTGTCAAATTAGCGCTTGGTGAGAACTCATTTTTCAGAGATGTGCTTGCTGTACACCAGCACAAGTGATAGCTACTTTATCGTGAGTGATAGGAAGACCAGCACTTAGACTGATGTTCTGATTTGTCAATAGCTGTATTTGAAAGCTTAGTGTCACAAATATATAGAGATATTCAGCGAGAGAGGCACACTGCTCATGATCCGAAGGATAAGAACGTTGCGGAGAAGGTCATCTGTCAGTGTGAGCTGTCAGACAGAGATCACACTCTATGAAAAGGGAACATTCAGCCGACTTAAGTAATTACCTTTGACTGAAATTTGAAGATGTCTTCTTTTGTTGGCCTACATTGACTGCATAATTTATAATTTACTGCAATCAGCAAAGGTCCAGGAATTGTAACTAACAAAATTCTTGTTTTATTTCCCATAATTACTTTCTCTGTCTCTCTCTTTTAAACTCCTTTAGCACTTCAAAAGTGTAAAGTGAGAAACTAATGAAATTAATTTTTTTCTTTCTTAAACGACTTAGTCTCAAGTACATCAGAAACAATATATTTACTTTTAACTGTTGTTTCACAGAGCCATAGCTCTCTACCATCACCCTATATAAAGTATAAAAACACCCCTTTATCCTTGATGTATTCTTGCTTTGTGGGATTACTAGTTAAAGAGGATAAAGGAATAATTCAATTTTGTTCCTCTAGCGTAGGAGCATAAGAAAGAAAAAACAGATTTGGAGTACTGAGCACTGAAATTATAATCACATCCTCGATACTCATCAGTTTGATTGAGCTGTCAGAACTGTAAAGGGATAAGCAACGTAGCAAATATTTCAGAACTATATAGACTAACAGAATTTTCAAAACTTGTTGTTTTTACCCCCCGGAACATATCCCAGTATCAATGTTTGTAAAATAATTCCTTTGCTTTTAATAACTTTATGAAAAAATATATTTTGTAACCTATTATATTCTGGAGTACAATAAGCATTAAATTTTTATTTTGTGTATGTTTCTAGGAAAATTATTACTTAATTTTGTTAACTAAAATATAAAAGGGAGTTGTAACAGTAGCTTTTGATTTTTTCATTCCCTGAATTAAAAGAACCACTGAAGAAATATTAAACTTCTATTATTTGGCATTATCATCAAATTCTTGCTGATGTTTTTCCTAATAGTGACCAATTGATTAATGAATTGTAACTAAAAATTACCAAGATTACCTTGCCCCTGGCAAAAAGTGTTAATTCTAGGTGTATTGATTTACTGTAGAGACATTGACAAAAGAATTAATTTAAGTACTTTGTCAATATTACTTTAGTGGGAACTACCTTTTAGGTACAAAGAAATACTTTTTATACTCTAGGTATAAAGAACACACTTGTGTTAACATGGTATAAAATTACTGTTGCATAATAAACCTTCTTTTCTTCCTATCTTAAAGTCTGCATAGGTTCATACATTTTTCCCCCAAGACCCATGAAGCATTCATATTTGAAGTTTGTAATTATATGTTTTTGCATGCTTGCTAATGTATTTAATGTTTCCTCTAAACTTTAATTATTCTGCTAAAAAATATTTTGTTTTCCATAATTTACCATTTACAACCTGAGATTATTTAAAATTGTATATTTTGCTGTTTCTGAAACAGTTTTTAATTATTTTTAAAAATATTTCAGAATTCTTTGGACCTTTCCGCTTCCCCGTTGCAGAAAGCTGTTTAATTCACACAGTGCCTGAGTACAGGCCCGTCATCTATTCTATAGTGACTGTGCCACTTAATAATGGAACAGAGCATCAAAGTGGCACTTAGGTCTCAAATTGTTATGTATGACTGTCAAAGCGGTAAGAAAAAAAAAAAGAATTAAAAAAGGGGTGGGGGGACACAAAAAAGAAAAAAACCCTTGATTTGTCTTTACTACTGAAATGTGAATTTGTCAGCCAGGTTCTGAAATCACAACAGCATTGCATCCCCAGCGAGATGTTGAAAACTTGACAGGTACATATTTTTTCAACTACAAGCACTTCTATAATGAAAACTAAATACACACATTTTTTTTTTCTCTTGACAGGTAGTTGTTGCCAATGGGATTTAATGTTCAGGTTTGAGTTGTCAAGAGAAATAACCAATAAGCGATCCAAAGAGTCACAATACTGATATTGAAAGGCAAAAAGCCCGGCTTCTGTGATCTACTGAAAGGATTTGGGTGTATAATTAAACAAATCTGAAACACTGACACTTACACTTCCCCCTAATGACAAGAAGAACCCATCACAGCTTCTCTCGAGGGAGCAAACTATAACTTGTTTAGTGGTCACCAAGGCTTTTGGTCATCATTCTTCTTTTTACTTCATCATTTAGAGCTGAGCTTGCTTAGGCCTGGCATGTTTTCATTTATCGTTGCTTATTCTCAGAAAGAATGAAATGCTAAACCATGATCCAGTAGTGAAATTCTGTCATCCTAAATATTTTTAAAATCTCCCTAAACATCCATATATCTAGAACTATCTACTTCTGAATTTGATTCAGAGCATAGCCTGTGTATTAATTTCTCTAGGTATATTTTGTACGCACCGTAAGTGTCCTGACAACCCCCGTTAATATCTACAATGATGCTCAGTGCGTGGTGATTATTTACTTGATGGTAGCTTCACTATATTTCCAAAAACCCTATGGATATGCATGGACATTTTGTGTAGGGAGACGGAAGGAGACCTGTAGTTGTAGCACTTTTTCCTAGAAATTATAAGTTGCAACTGGTTGTCACCTACTGCTCTATATAGATCAGTCTGGCAGAATTGCATTCAACCATTTGCCTGGAGCAAATGATATTTTTGACAGGTGAGTGGAATTTTTCAAGGCTAGAAAGCACTACACAAACCACATTGTGAATAACTGAAAACTACAACTCCCACCATGCCCCACAATTGAACATTAAAAATTATTACTTCATTAGAAGTTATTTTATTTTATTTTATTGTGGTAATACTTAATATGAGATTTACTCTCTTACAGGATTTTTTTAAGCGTACAAAATAGCGTTATTATCTCTAGCACAATGTTGTACAACAGATATCTAGAACTTATTCATCTTGTATAACTAAAATTTTATACTCACTGATGAGCAACTCTGTCCCCAGCTGCTGGTAACAATCATTTTATTTTTGCTTCTATGAGTTTGATTATTTTAGGTACCTCATATAAATGGAATCATATAGTATTTGTCCTGTGACAGGCTTACTTCACTTAGTATAATGAGCTCCAGGTTCATTCATGTTGTTGCATGTTGCAGGATTTCTTTCTTTTCTAAGGGTGAATGATATTACATTGTACATATATATGCCACTTTTTTAAAATTAAAGTTTATTGAGGTTACAATTGTTAGTAAAGTTACATAGATTTCAGGTGTACAATTCTGTATTACGTCTTCTATAAATCCCATTGTGTGTTCACCACCCAGAGTCAGTTCTCCTTCCATCACCATATATTTGATCCCCTTTACCCTCATCTACCATCTCCCACCCCCCTTACACTCTGGTTACCACTAAACTATTGTCTGTGTCCATGAGTTTTTATATACCACATTTTTTATTCATCCATACTTCAAATGACATTTAGGCTATTTTCTTATCTTGGCTATTGTGAATAATGTTGTAATGAACATGGGAGTGCTGACTTCCCTCCGAGACCAAGATTTTGCATAAATACCTAAAAATGGAATTGTGAGATCACATGGTTGTTCTATTTTTTATTTTATTTTTTTTTACCAATCTGCATATTGCTTTCCATAGCACTGTACCATTTTGTATTCCCAGCAGCAGGGTACAAGGGTTCTAATTTTTCCACATCCTTGACAACTCTTGTCTTTCTTTTTTTTTTTAATAGCTATTCTAACTGGTGTGAGGTGATATCTCATTGTAATTCTGATTTACATTCCTCAGATGATTAGTGATGTTGAGCATCTTTTCATGTACCCATTGGCCATCAGTATATGTTCTTTGAAGAAATGTCTATGAAGTTCCTTCATCCATTTTTAAAATCAGGTTATTTTTGTTGTTGTTGTTTGTTTGTTTTTGCTATTGAGTTGTATTAGTTTTATATATATATATATATATATTTTGGATATTAACCTCTTATCAGATAAATAGTTTGTAAATATTTTCTCCCATTCTATAAGGTTGCCTTGTCTTTTTGTTGATTGCTTCTTTTGCTGTACAGAAACCATTTGGTAGTAGATGTTCGATAATTTGAAGCTGTTCTTGCATATCCACTTGCTTGACTAGTTCATTTCTGCATGTGTTGCCTTCCCTCATAACCAGACCTATGGCTACATCATAAGGGTACGTGCAATTCCTGTTATATGTGAACTGGCTTGGAACATTGCTTTTCTAATCAGCAGAGACAAAAGCGAATTTTGATTTGATTGATGGAAAAATTGATTAATAACTTGCCTGATGTAGTAACTTGCCTTGTCCCACTGTTTACTTTTGCTTTTGTTGACTGTGCTTTTGGTGTCATATCCAAAACATCTTTTCCAAAACTAATGTCAAGAAGGTTTTTCCCTTGTTTTCCTCCAGGAATTTTATAGTTTCAGGTCTTACATTTAAAACTTTAATCCATTTTGAGTTGATTTTTTTATATGATATAAGTAAGATAAAGGTCCAGATTCATTTTTTTGCATGTGGCCATCCAGTTTTTCAGCACCATTTGTTGAAAAGACTATTCATTCTTCACATATCATTAAAAGATTATTAGTATGGGCCTTTTTGAATCAGGTCTCAATCCACAGAAAACAAATCAACATGATAGCCTTAGAAATGAAACTCGTATAATTCCTCTCTTCAAATTGCTATCACAGAAGTTTCTACATTCTCTCACTCTTTCAGGAAGTAAAAATTAGGGTGCTCTTGAAAACTATTTTTAAAAGGCTAATGCAACTTAAAAAGTCATTTTAGTGTTTATGCCTCCAAATGTACACTGATATACTCATCTTTGAATTTTTTTTCCCTTTCCCTTGTTGCACACATGTAATTTATCAGCAGTTTTTTCTATGTTACTTCCAAAATCTATCCTGGAATCTTTCTACCTCTGTCACCTGGATCACTGCAAAGCTCTCTAACCAATCTCCTTGCATTCACTATTTCATCTTTTACAATTTATTCACCACATACAGCAGAGGGATCTTAAAATAAAAACCAGCCATGATCTTTTCAATTGATCCCATTATATTTGTGTTCAAACACAGCCAAAGATCCTAAGTGACTTGTTGCTCACAGTAGAAAAATCTAATCACACTGAAATTCTTGATAGTCCCTAGTCTTTTGGGCTCCTTACTATTAAATGGTTGCTTTGTTGGGTCTGATCCACAGTTGCACCAAAGTAACTTCCTGTTTATAGCTCAGTGTCAGTATTTCTTCTTCTGAGAAAGATTTTACTCCCTTTCCAACGATGTATGTAACTCACTCCTAATATATTGGTAGCACAGTGTCTTATGCGTGCCTCTATCATAGCACCTATTACAACAAACTGAGCTTTTCTACCTGGGTGTCCCCTCCACAACTGGATATGCTAATCTTGAGGATGGGCACTGAGACTGACAGAGTATTAGGCATTGTAGACCCTTAAGAACCTTGGCTGAATGAATGAATGAATGAATGAAACATTTCCTGAGGCAAGAGCCATTGTATTACATTTAATTAAGTATAATTATAATATCTAAATTCAAGACCTAGTTATATTACCTTGAGAAAATAACTTTGATTCTTAGTTTAATCACTTAAAAATGGGGAAACACCATTTGCATCACATTCCTCATAAAGTTATTGGGTGGATAAATATTTACAGAAAATAAAGTGCCTCCTGTATAGCAAGACATCAATAAATGTTCATTTCATGTTGTTTTCTTTTCCATTTTTTAACTGAACTCCTCTATTTAAGACATTTTCAATTAATCTATTAAAGAGGAATGGAAACTCTCATAAGACGATCTTTGGGAAGAGAGCAAAGGATAGGAGACAAATATATTTAGTGTTTAGTCTACATATGAAATAGTTGTGATTTTCTTCTAATCCCATATACTTTAAATCAAATACCGGTAAGTCTCATTTGTCCTTATGTTTACAATAATCATAACACTCAAACAATGCTGACCTTTTTTTTTTAAATGCCTTAGTATTTACTAATAAGTGAAAGGTAGGGGATTTCACTTGGCCATTTGAAATTCATCTGAACAGCTCATGGTTATAGGACTCTGAGATAAAGGGATGAGATTTGTGGTTCAGGAGGCAGCTTTCTAACATAGTCATAAAAGAACGGAATGAAACACTACTGGTTATCTGTTAAAAAAAATCTTTCAGCTTGTAGTTATAATTTCCAAAATGTTACATGCTTATAAATATATGACATATTAATGTATAAAGGCTTAATAAGGGAAATCATGTAAACTAATCATTCTCATAAAGAAAATTCATTTATATTTATCTGATAGTTTAAAGGAAATGACCCTACATTTTATTTGGGCAAATAAAGAAGGGAATTACTTTCATAAGTAAGTGATATTATACCATCTCTAGAAATGCATTGATATCAAAACTACACTTTAAAAATTAGTCACCATTAAAATCATAATGTATTTGATTAACCATTGCCCAATCTGGAAAGTCTGCTTTGCTGAATCTTTATACATCTTGCAAAATGTTTCAGGATTTGTGGTGCTATAGAATCTTAAAGTATACATGTATTTAACAACAACAAAATATATATCTACAAAATACAAACAGGTCTATGAAAGTGTATTTGATGGCATTGCATTTTTTTCCATACAGGATGTACAATTACATATTAATCCAGATTCCTTAGGCACTGTTTCTTAACATTAGAATGGATATACAGAATATGGACACTGGATTAGCATATTCAGAAATCAGTTGGTTATTTGATCCTGTCAGATTAACCAAAAGGTAATTCTTTGGCAAAGTTTTCCCCACACCTTCCAATCTTCACCCTTTTTATCTAGAGGGAATGATGAACTAGGCAAAGCCATACGTGACACACTTCCTATTGATGTTCAAATCCTATTAGGCCTTCAGCATAATCTGGTTTCAGAAAGAGAAATGAAATTAAGAAGCAATAATATATGATTTGACTTGTTTTTTCTTGTTTTGTTTTTATCTTTGATATGGAAGACACAGCTACTCTCTGTGTGGTAACTCTGAAACAAACTATGCATAGTGTGTTCACCATTTGAAACCTAGTCAGTGCTTTAAAACAAGCAGACAAACATTAACAATGTCTTCCTTCTAATTCTAATGCCGGTTTATTCATGACACTGAGATTTAACTCTGAAGTGAGAAGGTCTGATGTGCCAATTGGACATCAGCAAAAGATTAAGACCAAAAGCTAGTGAACATCTATTATTTTTAAATGGTGTAATTTTTACTCAGGTAAGTTTTCCAATGTATTTAAGAGTCGACCTCTATCATGATTTTTTTCAAGAGCAAAAGAGAAAATATCTCAAAAATAGAAAATAAAGCAAGCCTTCATAAAGTGGAGCATGGACTTTTCAAACAGCAATTCTCTCACTTTCCTATGAACATCAATGGCATTGCAAACCAGACATGTAACAAAAAAGGGAAATACAATATACCCTGAAAGGAGAAAACAAGGTCAGAGGTGCAGCTTTAGCTAAAAGACTTTTTCTAGGCAACAGAGACAGCAAATCAAGCTTATGCTTTTTTTCTTTTTCTGTCCGAATCCTCATAAAAAGCCTAATACCTCAGGTTTTTATTTTTAATTTTCCTTTCATGGAGTGCTATATTAACACTTTCTTACATTGTTATTTCCAAACATTATGCATAAACCATCATTGAAAAAGACTATTAATTTTGAAAAGGAAGGACACAAAGAAGAAGAGAGGGCAAGAAGGCTAACAGGAGGGAGAGAGGACAGAAAAGGAAAAGGGAGGGAGACAGAAGGGAAAAGGAGAGGAAGGGAAGAGGGTAGAAAGATAGAGATAAGACACAGAGCGAGAAAGAAGAAAAGGAAAAGGAAGGGAAGGGGAGAAAAAGTGGTATGAGGGAGAGACATGTATTCATGTCAATCTGATAAAGTTGATTTGGGTAAGACGGCTCACTATTAATGGAGAAATCAAAAATAGTTTCACAGCATGAATTATTAAATTTTACCAGGTATGAGACCAGATTTCTATATTTCCTATCCTTCATCTACTTGATAATTCCTATATTTATTATTCTTTTTCCCTTTTATAATATTAGATAACTCTTATAAAAGTACATCTCCCAGATTCCTCACTACTAATTTGTTGTTTGTTTGTACTTCTGAAGTATTCAGCTACTGGTGACTTATTTCTACTTTCCATAATGTATTTTTTATTTGTTCCTCTTTGTCCCTTTCTCTTTCTAGGGTAAGACATCATCTTATCATAAAGATGCATGTAGTAATATTATCTGTTTTTTTAAAATCTGGTCTTAAAGAATAGACCAAAGGCAAAGTGTGGTCAATTAAGGTAATCATCTATTTCAATGCCCTGAGTTAACCTTATTCAAAGCTGACTCTCAATGGGTAGATTTTTATTTTACAGAAATAAATGTACGTATTTATAATCAATAATTGTTTAAATATTTTACTATTAATCAAGACTAACATAGAGTATAAAGCATTTTGACTCTGATATGGTAGTTTATTAAATTACAAATTATGTCAATCGTTTGTGAGATTATTGTTCACCTGTACAATTACATCTGATTTTCACTTCTTTTATTCCATCCTAAAATGTCCTTAGCCAATAACAAAGGTGTCTATTGTGTAATAGATATCTTTATGGGGAGCGCTATATTTCTAAGTGTATCTAAGAAATAGAGTGAAGAGAGTGTGACTAAATTCAGAGTAGGGGGAGGGGAATAAATGGTTCTATTTGTAAAGAAGAGGGGCGCAGAGCACTGCAGACAATTCTCCCTGAAACAGCTGAAAATTGATCTCAGTTTGTGCTGCAGTCCTCACCAGCTTCACCTCAACAAAGTGCCCAAATGACTTTTTAAAAGGGTACAGCTCAAACCAAAGGAGAATGAGGGAAAGGGCAGGTTGGAAACTTCCAGTGTTTCTATAATCAATACTCTGCTCCTGAACAAAATGTAAAGAGGCGCACAAATGTACTAAACCACATTTCAAAAATGACATTGTAATTGCTGGCACTGCCCAGCCTACACTGGCCTCAACATTGCCAGGTTTTAAATTTATTTCAAACTGTTCTTCCCAAGTCTGCCTAAATTTTTTTTTTTTTTTTTCTGTCCAAATAGCAGCAACTCGCAGTTGGTGAACAAAGCGTCAGGATTTCTTTCTTTTTTTTTTTTTCTTTCTTTTTTTTTCTTTTCCTTTTTTTTTTTTTTTTTTTTTTTACTTACAGCTAAATTTAACTTTACCCATCCAATAAAAAAGAAATAAGGGAGCCTTTATTATCTCCCTGGATTTCTGGGTATGATACCACATCATAGAGAAGTGGTTATTAGAGACAATGGCCTACCAAGGTGAAGTTTGTAATAAAGCCTATTATGTGGTTTCACCATTGACACTAATGGAATGTAACAGTGATTTAGAATGATTTAATGGTTCCCAGGCTGTGCTCTAATAGTGCTCTTTATATTATGATGTATATCACAAAACCTAATGTGGCTGTTGTGATATATTGACAGTATTCATGCTGTTTCATTTTTTTAGGGGAATTTAAAAAACTGTCAAAGAGGAAAATTAATAGGTTGCAACTGCTTTATTTTCAAGGGTTCTGTTTTTTAAATGTGCATAAATTTCCATTTGGTGCCGCTCTTAAGCTAATAAATTCATTTGCATTTTTATTCGGAGATAATAAAAAGTGTGCATGTGTGTACATTTGTGTGTGTATTTATGTATAGTATAGCTATAGATATAAATTTGTTTCAAATCCAACTTGAAGAAGACTGCACTGTCATTTTATATGTTTACAAAATGGTTCTATTATGTTAAAATGCACCTGAAGGAATATTAAAGAGGAAATCATAGCTTTATCATATAAGATAAAATTATCTAGTTTGAATTGTGAAGCAAAAGGGTCTAAGGCTTTAGTACTAGCTCACTAAAAAATAATAACAAAAACAAAACCCCTTGGGTAACTGTCACATGAGCTCTGAGATGTCTGAGTGAAAAGAGAATAGATGGAATTATTCAGAAGAGCGGAAGTTACGCAGCTACTTGAAAGCATCATAGCAATGTCTGGTCTTTGAGCACTGAGGCATATTTTGAACTCAAAGAGCAGGTAGACAATTGTATAAAATTAGGTCTATTATTTGTTTAAAGTTGTAGAACTGGAGAGCTGCAGATGAAGGGGAGAGAGGGAGGGTTTTCAAGTGCCTTCGCGTTCAACCTCTCAAACTTTTTGATTACTACTTCTTAATATCTGTTCAGTTTTTTCTTTCTTTAGAATGTCCTGCTTCCTCCATTTTCAGGTAGCATTTATTTCTTAAGGAATTTAAAAGACTTTCTATGAATCCCACTTAATTTATGAAATCTTCTTCCTTTCCCGCCCCCAGCAATTTTCATTTCTCTGATTACCTTTTATAGACCTTTAATATCCAGTTCAGTCATTTGCTGTTTCATAAGTATATTTTCAGTAGACACATAATAAGCATTCAACACATGCTTTCTATTTATTTGAAAGATTGATGATATTATATACAACTTCACCCAATTCTGCTGCTATCCAACCAGACCATGCCACTGTGCGGAAAAGGAGACTGCCATATTATATTGGTTGAGTATGAGACCTTCAGACATTGGATTACTTCAACAAACAAATAACTTGATCATGCCAGGAGCTTTGTTCTTAGAGGAAATACAGTCCCAAACTCTACAGTTAATTTATTACAAACTTAAAAACATAGAAAAAATATTACTTTTATTTCTTACTTAAGGTACTTAATTGTCCTTATGTCACTGTTGGCATTGAATCTTAAATGTAGCCACAGATACATTAGAATGCATGTATAATTTTTACTTTGAATCTCTCCCTCCACCCATATAAAGATCACTAGCTATGCACACACGCATCGTATGTACCTGTGTGTGTGTGTGTTATGCATAAAGGGTGACTTGCTGTGGTTCAGGAGCATTAGCTGTAAGAGAAAGAGTGCATTTCCATTTAGTACATATAGGGCCACATATTTATACAACTACATGTATTAACTTAAGGGCATTTTTAAACTATAACATTTGTAAGTGTATGAAATTCAATAATGAGCTAATTATTAAATTGGGCTTATCTAAAAATTTTCAGTAGAAACGTGATGGTTAATATATCCAATTGGTCATCTTAAGCTCTCTTTGCCAGACTTGGAAAAAATTTTTAAAAGTAAACAGAAAAAGAAGATGAAAAGAAAATTTGAATACATGGAAAGACATTCTATTCTTGTCTGGGAACACTCAATATTGCAAAGATGCCAGTTTTCCCCAAAATTAGTGTATAATATAAATTTAAAATTACATGAATTTTGATGAGGAGTCAACAAAATAATGCTAATGTTCATCCAGAAAAGTTAATGTAAAAAAAAATAAAAATCTAGGAGTATTTTAAAGCACAAAATAACTATTATTAAACCACACTGAAACAAATTTAACAAATTTAACAAATTTCCAAAATTTAAATTTGAAAACAAATTTAATTATAAAAGCTCATAATTAGCATTGGTATAGACAGAAAGACAACCAAGTGAAAGTCCAGAAATAAGTACAAGAGCTCATTGGAATTTGGTGAATGACAAAGGCTACAATTCAAAGTAGTAGGCACTAGATGTATTCATTGAGAAACGGTATTTGAACAACTAGTTAGCAATTTGGGGGGGCGAGGAGGGGAATGGAGCAATAAATGATTTCAGCATTTTTTACTCCAAAAAAATCCACAGTAGATCAAAGACTTAATTGTAAAAATTGAAACCATAAGAAATCTAGAGGAGATCATCAGCTAATTAAAAAATAATTGGTGATTTGAGTAGAGAAAACTATCATAAATATAGTCAAAACCTTGAGGCCATAAAGAAAAAAAGGACTGATAGATTTGGCAATATAAAAATGAAAAACATTTGTATGGCTAAAAAAAGTATCAACCACATCAAAGGGCAAGCTACAGGAAATACTTGCCAAGTAGACAAAAATCTTAGTAAATAAGTAACAATATTTTTAGAAATCAATAAAACAATCAACCCAGTAGAAAGATAATGATCAAAGTACAGGAATATATGTCACCAAAAAATGATAAAAATGGTAAAAAAACAAACATCAAACTATGCTCAAAGTCAATCGTAATAAAAGAAATGCATTACAGCAATAAGGTGTTTTTTTGTTTTTTTTTTTGTTTACTTAAGGTGGATAGTTCTGACTCTGGGTAGTGAGCACATGATGTAATATATAGATGTATTACAGAATTGTACACCTGAAACCTATGTAACTTTTCTAACCATTGTCAGCCCAATAAACTTTAATTAAAAAATAAAAAGCTGATAGGATGTGAGTAAACATGCATTCTATACTGTTGATGATATCGGTGCAATTTTTAAAGGCAATTTACAAAATCTACCAATATTATCCAATAAACACAAATGTGTTCATCTTTATTAGTAATCATGGAAATACAAATTAAAGCAATGAGGTACTGTTATATGCATTAAAAATGCCTAACATTAATAAAACATTTAGCAATACCAACTACTAATAAGGTAAAAAACAGCAGAAATTCTGTTATACTTTTAATAAATTTGTACAATCAATTTGGAAAACTGACACCATTTTCTCAATTAGAATATATGCGTAATTTATGATCAACAATTCAACTCCTACGTATATACACAACCAAAAATTTGTATATGTACCCTGTGTTTAGAACAGCATTATTTCTAATCTCCCCAAACTGGAAACCTAAATGTTTATCTGCCATAGAACAGATAAACTAATCAAGTGGTATTCGTAAAGTGAACACTGTACAATGAAAATGACTCTACTACTGATATACACAACTAAAATGAAGAATATGTCAAAGATAATGTTAAGTGAAAGAAGCCAGATACAAAACTGATTTCATGTATACAAAGTATAGGGACCAAACACAATTTGATTTAATGTTACAAGTCAGAATAGTGGTTACCTTTGGGAGCGAGAAAGGGGAAAGATGGGAATGGTAACTGGCAGTGGTCCCAAGAATGCTTTTGGATCACTGCCAATTCCTATTTCTTGGCCTGCCTGATAGTTACTTATATGCTTGCTCACTTGTGATCATTCTTTGAGTTTTATTTTTATGTTTTGTGCAAATGATTTGAATGTATGTTATACTTTATAATAAATTTTTTTATAAACAAGAAAGGGTAGAAAATAAAGTGATACTATTCATAATTTTTTAATACTTACAAGAAACTGTAGGTTGTCATAATGGCCCTTAATAAGAAGAGTCGCTTCTAAACCAGTAGATTAGGAATACAAATGTAAATACACATATAACTGGTTAGTAGACTAATCATGCACTTATTTTAACCTTTTGGTACAATTCTGCCATTAAAAATGCAATTATAAAATTCAAAAAAAATAATATTTACTTTTTCATATACACAGTTTTTTTGCCTTTTTATCATCATATTTTAATTAAAAATACAGAAAAAACCTTGGTAAATATAAATAGACTACACATTTTGATGGCTAATAAGCTCACTGGCTTTTCACAACTTTGTACCTTGATGGGAATACTTTCATTCTCTGAGAATTGTTCTGAGTGTTAACCCTGAAGAAATTTCAGGCCTAAGGAGAATAAAGACCCATTTAACCAATCCAACATTTATTAAGTTCCTAGTATTCTGATCACAATATTAAACAAGACATAGTCTTTTATCTCATCGCCTTAGAGATCAATTTAAAAAGACAGGAGCTCACATAAACATCACTTTGCTTGTACCACATCACATGGTTCACCTTTGGAGTCTTATCTTTACTTACAATGAAAAATGTGATTTCAATTTGGAAGCGGGAAAGGGTGGCTTTCCTCACATGGATGAATTATGGCATCATTGCTCCAGTTATGGAAAAGATGCAGTCTTGTTGGGAGAGGATGGGCCTCTGAGCCAGAAAGAACTTCTTTCAAGTGCACTACTGGCTTTTTAACAAGGTGAGTTTTCTGCGCCTCAGGAAGGACAGTTTACCAAATGAAAATGAGTATCTCACAATCCTATGTCCATTAATCAGAGTTATATAGACTGACTGGCTAGCTGTAGGTGCTAAATAAACTTAATTACTTTCTCTCTCTTTTTGATTGTGTCCTATAGTTATCTGTCTAGTGTCTCATCTCCCATATTGGTCTGTAAGTTTTTAAAATTAGGGATCACATCTTATTTTTCTTTATACGCTTTACAGAGCTTGGCATAATGCCACGTGCAGAGCTGAAATTCCATACTTGCTGAAGGAGTAAAGTTTTTCAACCACACTTTGACTGTGAAAAATGAAGATATGTGTCCTTAACTCTGTTGAAGCTAAAGGAGAACCTACTCAACCCAAACTGAACGATGCTTTACTCACATTCATTCTAGAGCAAACTAAACATGTATTTAACAACTGTTGTTAGGAACATGAGGTCATTACATAAAAAGGAAAAAGTGACTCACTGATTCCGTAAGAAGATGCGTTTCAACACATTGAAGAAGCTTATAATACATGCAGCTATAAAGAGTGACATTTTTGTTTTGCTTATAGAATGAAGTTATTAATTTAGAGTCCTACTGCTTTTTGCATATACACATGTGTTGAATTTTGGAATTTGTATATAAAATACCCTTATTGAAATAGCTTAGCTATTTAATGCCTGGATGTACAAGAAGTAGACAAATTAATGCCAAGGTCCATTGAAGACCTATGATTCTTTGATTTATTTGGTTTTTGCTTCTATCTTACATCTTAAGAAAGTTTTGAAAACTTTACACAGATAATTAGACAACTGGAGAAAGAACTCTAAAGCTGTCCAACCATTCCTCTTACTTCAGAATGGTACATCATAATAGAGTATCAATGATCTAAGTGAGAAAGGTCATATATATGTATGTATGTATATATGTGTACATCTATCTATCTATATCTATCTATATATGATAGGTAATAATCATACCATTATGTGTTATTAGCATACAATCCTAGTCTATGTGAACTTTCCATTAAAACAGTAACCTGTGGTGAAACAGCTTGTCATGGGTAATAATGAAAAATTGCCCGAAATATCCTGATGGTATTCATTCTGCATTTTTCTGTCCCCGAGACCTGGGAATTTACTGAACAAGAAAGTAAGATTTTCCTCTGTCTCCTATATTCTGAAAAAAAAATGTACACAAATTCAGACTATCTCAAGAGGGACGAGTAGGTAACATGTGCAGAGTGGTTTTTAAAATATAGCCACACATAGCTATAGAGGACAAGTTGATGGAGGGCGAAGGTCATTTGTTTTTGACATGAAAGTCATTTCAATCTTACAAGCAAAAAGGAGTTTACTTGTGTTTCTTGTTTTGTATAGCAATTTGATTGCATGGATTCCTACATGCCTACCCCATGTAACCTTATTCTTCTCTAAATCTAATAATTTATCATCACTGGAGCTTTCTTTTTCCAAAGATTCTATGTAGTAGGTTTGGAGAAGTGAATGGGAGAATGACTAAGAAATACAATGACTCTTTTTAAAGTAATAAAATAAGATTTGAATAATTATTATTCTATTTTGATTTTTCAACTATAAAGTCTCTATGTGGGTCAGTTTTTAGTGCCTTAACTAGCAAAATTGAAATAACAAAAACCGGCAATTTCCTGCACTTTCTCTTATGTTTTCCCCCTCATTTCAGCCTGTAGCAATAATTACATTTTCCAATGCAAAATGCCTCATTTAAAATGCAAAGTTCCCAGGAATTAGCCAACTCCTATGTGATCAAAGTGACAGAAACAAGTAAATCTATTTTTCTGACATCTCCCCCTGTTAAAACTTTTGGAACATTCACTGACTATGGATTAGCCGCCATATAAATAAATTTCTATGTCAATACTTTTTATTGTGAAATATTTTGCCCATTGGGGTAAAAAAAAAGAACAAGGGTTTGCAAATCAGATAACTAGTATACTTCTAATTTACACCTTGCATGGCTAGCCTTTAAGCCACAGCTGACCTCATATTTATATATATATATATATATATACATATATATATATACATACATTTGACGATAGATATACATATATATATCAACAGATATATCAACAGATATATCTATATCTACATCTATATCTATATCTATATCTATATCTATATCTATATCTATATCTATATCTATATCTATATCTGTATCTTTATATATATGCTGGAAACAATTCATCAAAGTAAGTTACCCCCTTTCCTTTCAAATCCACTTGTATTAGTAAAAGGTTGAGTAAAGACCTCTGGGGAACAAGGGCAATTTTTGACATGGGTCTCAACAGATTAAACTATGCAGGGACAGTACAGAATCCGTTGGAGCAATAACATTATCACATCTGGGCTGATTGAGAGGCATTTCCTGGCATTTCTGTCCTTTTAAAATAAGCCAATAGTAGCCACAGGCATTTGACTGGAGAGCCTGGAGGATTGACAGGCCTGGCAGTCATTACACGCTGGATTGAATACTAGATTACTCCAAAGTGGCTGAGGGTCAGGGATCAGTGTGTTCCCTTTTGGCACTAAATGACTTTAATATCCTTACTGTATTAGTCAATTACTTTAAAGCTGCTGCTCTCTGAGCTCTCTCTGCCCCCCTGCAGTTTACTATGGACATTTGAATTGCTCCCATACTTAACCCCCACATCTGCTTTCAGCTGTCAAAAGAACAGTGCTATCAGTGGAGCTATTGACAATATGAAAAGAACTGAGATACTTGCTGGAGGTGTCAAGTGCCTCTTTCTGTTGGCTGCTTAGTTTAAAAAAAAAAAAAAACTAAATAACTCAGTTATAAAGGTGGTCCTCAGAGAAAAGGAATTTAGTGTTTTTTAATCTATTGCCATGTATAGTGACCAATAGGGGGAAAAATGGTGGAGTTGATTTTTTTCTTTGCCACTCACTTCCATAAACTGTGCACCATCTATGTGGGATTTTATTACATTTTGTGAAGACACACTTTGAATATAACTGTGAAGGAGTGTGCATCTGAGTGAGGATCAATATCAAGGTCTTTATTTCATTTCACAATGGTTCCAAGGCTAGTGGAGAATTATACTGCCCTTCTCAATTTATTGGTGCAACACAGTGAAGAATTTTATATCACAGCCACTGAACTTTAAAAGGTCTGGTGTGGCTTGGTGTTAAACCAACATGTCCAAATTAAATATGGACTAAGCTGATTTGAAATTTAAAACTACTTTAAAGTCATGCCTTCGGTGTTTCAGAAAAAGTGATGTGGTTCCCACACGAGAGCACATCTGGGAAGCGAGCCCTGACTTTGCGTGTGTGTGTGTGTGTGTGTGTGTGTGTGTGTGTATGTGTTTACAGAGTCTGCTTGCTTGTGAGTGTCAGTGAGAGCATGTGTGAGTCACAGTGCTACTGGGAGGATAAAGGACATCGAAGGAATTTGCTAGAAGATTCTTAAGAGGTATTTCACATAGAAATTTGAAAAAGAGACAAACTTACAGAAAGGATAATATATTGCCGTTAGCTTATTTATACCAGAATCTGGGAAAACCACTGATTTCTTACTAATAGGGACCCCCCTTTCAATGAAGAAGATGCAATTATTTGACCAGGAAGTACTCAACTATTTTGCTAAGTTTCCATTATTAATTTTTGTGTATACTAAATTATATATAGATATAAGTAATTTTTCACAACATAATCTTTAAGAGCTTTATTTTTCTAAAATAATGATTAAATGAAAAACATGAAACTTTTTTCACTTGTTCTAAATATTTAAACCCCTAATCTGTGATTTCTGGGACTATTCACTTCTCTTGCTTAGAAAATATTTTTCTCAGATGTGAACTATACCACAAAACACAATGCCAGTAGAACCATGGCATAGCCAACCCAAGTCAAAAATAGTGAAATGCTAAACAGAAATTGCAAATTTAGATTGTATCAAGGTAATTAGAAATGAGGGCTTTTGTCATCACAATGGTATTTTTAAGCACTTTAAAGAGAAAATGGCCTGAAATTATAAAATCTGGGAACTGTTCTGTATTATTTGCTACACACAAAGATTTTCACTTAATTTTTGAAAAGTACATCAACCTGATCATAAAGATTTAAACTATACCTGTAAAGTTCTAAATAATACCAATTAATTGTCAAATCTGATCATTTCAAGCCATTTCCCTTCAATGAAAATATAGTTTTTTCATTAGTCTAGCTCTTATTATCATACATCTTATTAGTAAACATGGAATAAACTACATATACTTGAGACTTTAAAGGCTGATAAGACTCCTACCATAGGAAAGGAAGCAAACCAGAAGACAATAATATATATTTTTTTCCAGTGGACATCTATTAAGGACATAAAGATTATTGCCTAGGGAAATGAATTTCATGATTTTGTTCATTTAAAATTTCATGAGCAAAGGATCTTTAAAAACTTAATACCTCTTGGCAATCAGGCGTCATTAGCACTTTCCATTCATTTATATTTGTTGTGTTTCGGGAATTGAGTATTCTGGAAAAGAAAGGTAGCCTGACAAGAAGTGATTGAGTCAGCCCCCTAGATAGTTGGGAGGACAGAAGGTGAAGAATTGTAGCTGCAGCTGACAACTTCTTTAATATGAATCACTTATAAATATTTACAATTCATAATGCAACAATAACTCTATGGGTGGGATATATACAGAAGCATTTGGTGGTTTGTTTGGAATCCTGATCATTACTGTTTTAATAGGAGTGTGTTCCTATTAGGAAGTGTGTTTAACCAATTCATTTGGAAAAGTCTATTCTTTTCTACAACTCATCATTATTTCTAACAGATAACTTCCTCTTGCAGTTTGCTTATCACATTGCATTTTTATAAGAAATATACAGTTGCATGACAAAAGATTAATTTCCTCTTTCATTTTGTTACGATATTTAAATAGATGCATTTAAAGTATATTTCCAATAAAATATATATTACAAAGTAAATTGAGTACTTTTCCACAATGCCATATATTAGTTACCTTTTAAACATATAAGAATGACCATCATTGCAAAATCTTCCAGTGAAATACTGGGAAAGGTCCTGTGAAATACAAAAATCTACAACAATCTGTTAGTGTAGCATCTAATTTTCATGCTCACAGATTTCATTTTTTGCCTCCCTAATGGAACCAGGAGAATTTAAATAATCAATACTCCTTTCGTTCAAACCAAGTGGGTAATAAGGTAGACAACCCCCAACCCATTATGCCTCAATAGTGGAGTGGGAGTACAGTACCTCTCATAGCCCAGAAAAAGCTACATATCATTTATGACAGTGAAAAATACAACACGTACAATTATAATCATTACATTTAAAAATCTTTAATCAGTAATTACACAGAAAATTAACTAACAACCAGGGTCTTTAAAAGTTTCCGCCTCTTAAAGTAGTATGAAATGTGAGTATCTTATATTTACACGTGTAGTACATCATTCAGTATTTTCTGATTTGTAGGAAGAAAAACTTTGTAATTACTGAAACAGGAAACACAATCACTAGAGGGTGATTGATTTTAAAAGTAGACTCCCTGTAAGCAGTGACAAAAGTTTACTTTATAAGTAACATAAACAAGGGTGAGAGAGCATTTTGAGAATGTGATCTTTTCTTTAACAACTATGTTTGATTGCTTCCTAATTTTCTTATGAAACTGTGTGCATCTGTGTGTGTGTGTGTGTGTGTGTGTGTGTGTGTGTTAATTCTGACATAAAGGAATTGACAGTTGTTTAGGGAAGTATCATTAGAATCATTTCAAGTGTCTATTTCTCTTTGAATTTGCTTCATACATCAGCAATTAAAAAAAACCTACAGAATCTGCTTGTCAAGTATCATACTTCAGTATGTAAACAACTTACTGACTAGTTTTGCATGAGAGTAGAGCTCATAATTTTCAATCTAAGAATGACACATACAAATAAATGAACTAAAGCATGGAAAGTAACTTATTTTGGTCTTGTGACTAATGGTAACCTGGTGCTATTGAATTACTGAACTGTGTCTGAGAACTAATGAGAACATTTTCCCAGGGGAATCTTTATCCGGTGCACTTGGAGAGCACCTCGGGGACCTATTCTGAGTCTGTCACCTTCCCTGTCTCATTGACACTCCACTTCTTTACCACCATTACACTGTGCAACCATTTCACTTCACACCTCACAATTAGAATATTAAAAGGAGAGAATACTATGCGAAGTGTTCCAGATAGCAGAGTTGTTTCTGACACTTAGAATAGAAATTGTCACCAGAATATCACAAAGACATGAGAGTCTCCAACTGAGTAGAACATTGTAAAGCTTAAAGCTATTTTATTTTACAGCTAATGAAAACTTTCAAGTAATCTCTTAATGGCACATAATTCATTTACTCAGAGTTATTTAAGGGCTGCATAATTTTAACCAAAAGAATAATTGTACTTTTAAAGTTACAAAAAATGATTCTGCCATAGAACTTCTCCTTGAGTCATAATTACATTGATCTTTTGTTGGTTTTTGTTTTGTTTGATCTTATGTATACTTGAATAGAAAGTATGTTTCTAAACAGAGAGTGGCATTCTCGTGTTGGGCAGTGGTTAAGACTAGCACTGTAAACATATCATAGTGAATAAGAACAGTGCAGTCACTTCTAGAACTAATAGTGCCATATTGAAAGGGATACTCCTTTTATCTGACAATGGAATAAAGAAGGGGGAAGACTCTTTAAGAATGTATTCCACTATTACCATACTTTTAATATATATGTCAATGTATATACATATTTGTTTTATCAATGAATTATTAAGGGATTAGCTTCTAAAATGTGAGAGCTATTTTGTTTTTTATCAGAAGTAGAATCCCTGTCACTACAGAGACAAAATTAGTGTTGATCGGTTATTTTATCCTTTCTAAAACTGTGATGACTGCCTCTACAGTGAGGCTTTACTGTATTGTTCTCAGGCAGAATAAGCATTATTTTTCCCATTGCTGAGGTCAAGCTAGTAAATTAAGAGCATCACACACTCATGTAAAAGACACTGCCACGCACAGTTTGCATTGGAACTTATGAGTTCTGGCCTTAGAAGTTAACCGTGTATTTTGCAAAATATACTTTGCATAATAAAATCTTCTTGTTAATAATATTACTGCTACATTTACTTTTGCCCCACATTAGACAATCTTCACTCTTTTTAGCAAGTGGTCAAGTTTGAATGCTCACATAGCCAAATATAGACAAATACTATTGGAGATAAAATTCTACAGAATAATGAACTTCCAGAGCCATTATCCTTCCATAACCAAGTCTTTTTTCTTTTTTTTTTCTCTAGTTTAAGATACAGTCTAATTATTGGAACTTGTTTGGGCTTGAAAAAGAATGTGGTCCGGTTTGGGCACTCAAGTGTTCACTATGAACATGCGGAGAGGATTTGTTTTTGTTTTGTTTTGTTTTTGTTTGTTTTCTAATTGTCCTTCCTAAATTGACCTAGTATATTGTTATTCTCCTTTCCAAACCTTATCACAGAGCACGAGGGTTTAATCTTAAACTTCAGTCAATTCTAAAGTTCCCTGGTTTCCTTCAGGACACATCCAGAAAGACTTATCACTGACAAAAGTAGGACTGTGCCCACTTCACGGCACAGTGGAAGCTTAAATGCTTGGGATCCATTTGGAAAGGTGAGCACTTTGGATGGAATTATCTGTGAAGAATGATCCATCTTAACGGAAGACTTATAAAACAAATCATGTAAGGTCATCGATCCAATGTGGTAAATCCAGGGTAAAGGGAAGGGATGAATAGGCCTCAGATTCCTGGTGTTATTATTGCTTTCAGTGTTCACTGAGCATCCATTTTTACTGCCTCTGATTTTCCACCAGATGCTGGAATAAGAGCTTATCATATCCCTTTGTTTCATGGATATTTATTTATGCAAAAGGACACAAGAGCTGAATTTTGGCTCTTTTCCTTTCATATGAATGAACAAAAACCCCTTTTGACATGCAATGTAAGTCTGTTACTATGTCTGTTAATTTAAAGTGATAGAATCAAGAGGAAGAAGACCAGAAAGTGCTATTTTCTGGTATAATATTTCTATTTAAGTACTTAAGTATTAAAGTGACATTTGCTTGGTGAGTTCACTTTAGAATGCTTTTCCACATGGATATCTTGAGCTTAAGTAGATGAAACCTTGTGACTCTCAAGTGGTAATGATTCAAAATATAATTCACATGGAGGAGTTAAACACACACTCATAATAAGCCTATGTGAGCCGTCCATTACAAGGGTTTCTTTCGTTTTCTATGCCAGAGTCACAAAATAACTTCAAACTTTGTCTCAGAGCTGAAATCAAAAGTCCACCTCACATACATGAAAAGGACATCTCTACGGATTTAAACCACGACCCGGTTATTCAGGAGCAGCTTATTTGGCTCATGGCTAAGTCAGAGTTTGCTACTTCTGGGCATGTTTGACTATAGGGAACTCGCCCTCATTTTCATCCTTTAGCCTGTTCTTAAGGATGTGAAAAACACACAACTTCATTTTTACTCATGTGGTTTTGAATGAGCTCTTATTTGACTCATCTTCCTTAGAAGTGGGAAAAAAATAAGAAAGCTTTTGCATGTGCAGGGATTTGGGGATTTATTGTCTTTTTTTCTTTTCCATTTCTTTTTCCCCTTGACAGAATTTCTGGTCTTTAGGCATATGTAAGGTCTCTGCTTCATTCTTTCAAACCACTCCCTGACATATGGGTGGAAAGATGGAGCATACAGGAAACAGGAAATGGATTTCTATCCATAGGACAACTTAGGACCTGGAAGACCACAGGTGACCATCCTGGGAGACACCGCATCGAGGGGGTGGGCCCGTTCTGATGCCAGTCATTGTGTAACTATCCTGGCACAGCATTCTATCTTGCATAAACTCGTAAAGCCTAGTAAAAAAATATTATTGCATCTGAACCTCTTCCAGTTTATTTACTATATGCTTTTTTTTTAATTTTAATACTAACCTAGCCATACAAATGAGACTTTTTAGTGCTAACAAACTAGACAGAGATGTCTTACCTCATCCAAGATCCAGATCATGTCAAATGAATCACTCTCTTCCATGAAAACAGACAAAGAAATCCAGTGTTATGGAGCTCGATAGAATTAACTAAGAATGACTGCAAAATGGTTTCCACAAAGAATAAAATGTGGGTGACAGTAGAATAGGTGTGTGAAAACTTTGAAAACACTATTGATTCAGGATTAAATTCATGCAAAAAGAGACAATCTGAACTTCATTTATGAATCAGTTCAATTCATAGTAAGATACTGTTATAAAAGAGAGGATCACGGTTTTGTTTCTAAATTTTTCCACATTAGTGTCTGGTATTTTATTTTCAGTATCAAAGAACCTAGTTGACAGTTTCAATCACAGTCAGTTTGTTTCAGCAAGTGTAATAAATTGATACCTGGCTCATATTTCTGTTGTTTTGATAGTCTATGGCCGAACTGATTTCCCCACACTGCACTCCTATAATTTTACAGTGTCATTTGAGAGCAGAGGGGTTTTATTTTCTCATGATCTTACGCAGTTGAAGAAAAATTTCTTTGAGATATTTTTGGAGAGATTTCCTTTTGGCTATGTCTAAATAAACAGTGAAAAGTTGAAACGTTCAGTCAATTCCTTTCGTTATTGGTTTTCTAGACACTCAAAACGGTATACCAATTTGTTCAATTAAAGTAACCTGTCAATTTAGTCCAGCTAGTCAAAACCTTTGTGCACAGTGTTAGTCTTTGCTACTCAGAGACTGCAGCAAATTTACACATAGTTAGAGCCTCTGCCTGAAAGGTAAGTCCAGAACTACATAAGCCTCAGTCCAGTGTTCATTTGTCCATTAATTTCTTAGGAGTTTTTCCCATAAAATCCTAGTACACAATACAAAACAGCAGAGTAATTGGATATTTTTCTCCACTAGTTTTCCATGGAGGTCTAGATTTGGGGTTCTTTTTTCTATGAAAATCACTAAATATTGATTTCTGAGAAACACCATTTAAATAAATGAGAAACAATCCTGCTTTCAAGGGGCTTTGCATCAGTGAGGGGAGATTGCCTCCAACGGACTTAATAACAAATACTATGTTGAAGGAAATTAATTCAGAGGTACAAGCAACATTTTGAGAAATAATACAAGAAGAATGAAGAAAGAGATGCTGGAAGAATAAGCCCTAGAGACCACATTTAAGGGGTGAAATTTAAAATTTAGGGGAATGGCATTTAGACTAAAGCAACAAGATGAGTAAAATATTAACTGACATGAAAGTGAGTCAGTGAGTTTGTGTCCTAGTGTACTTTGCATGGAGGAATATACTGTGTATTTCAGAGCCTCAATGAGAGGCTCAGTGAGACAATGCATAAAATAATTATAGCTGAACTTATTTACCATAGGCTCTGAAGCAAGATATTTCCAATCTTTTATTTTCAACAAAAATCCCAAGTTTAAAGCTAGTAGTGTGTGGCTAGTCAATTGCATTTCACTCTCAGATATAGTGAAGTACTTCTGTGCTGTAAATCGCTCACTAAGTCAAACTTATCTGACGCATTATGATGAAAAAAAAAATTAAGAAATGCCATAGCTATAGAAAAGTACCTGCATTAAAACTTAGTTTATTTATACCTAAAGAGAAGGGAGAAAAATATTATTCCATCAAATACAGGTATAAGTACATTACCCATTATTCTTTTTGACTGTAAAGACCAGAAAATGAGCTTTCCATGACTAAGAACTTTGAAGAGGAAGCATTAAGTGTTCCCAGTTACTATTCCCAAAGTGTCTTCTGATTCTCTGGGGCTCTGATGGTACTCTGGGACCACAGTGCAGGGCGTGCTAAAACTTGGCAATGCAAAGCACATTGCTTCCTGGACTCAGCCCACCATCTGGGATTCAATGGAGAGCACCAAGGCAACTAATTTCAATCTTACAACATTAACTAAATTGTGAAGTCTTTGTTTTTATGACCCCGGACATGCAGTCAAAGATGAAAATGGAAGAGAATGTGTCTCAGCTATTCTATCAAAGCATTTCTTTCATCTGTGTGTGTTGTTTTGTTGAGAAGTTTCTACTCTGTGCCAAACTTTTTTGAATAAGTAGCATCTACCTCATGGAACCCAATGCTAAATTAATACTTAAGTTCCTAAAATTCATCATCATTTTTCTTAGGTTTCAAGATGGTATTTTTTGAAATTCTCCATGAATCAGAAAGCTCTAGTGTTAGGCTTCCAAAATACACGGTAGCAACATCACATCTTTCCAAGAGATGGACAAGCTGTCCATCTGATTTGATGATTTGTTTGCATGATAAGACTGAAAGAAAGGCCCCACCAGGCATACAGCATTGGAAATATCATCTGGAGAATACTAGAAGTTTGTATGTACTGGCTCTCACTTTTCCATTTTTATTTTTGTTTTGTTTGTTTTGCATAACTGGTGTTTTTTGGTAATGACCTAATTAAGAGCTTGGTTTAATTTTAATTTTAATTTTAATATTCATATACAACCAATTTAAATTTGATTTTTAGAAATCGCTTTTCTTAAAAGATATTTGACCATTTGCCATGAGGAATTTCCTGCTTGCTTCTTTCCACAGGTTTTAATCTCCAACCATGATGCTTCCCTCCTCACTCTCTTCTTTGCTTTCTTCACACTTTTTCCTATCTTGTCTTATGTATATATCCTTCAAGACACTACCATAGTCTTAACCAGAGAAGTTAAAAGAACTTTGTGTTTTGCTGTCCCAATCTAGATAATGACTACTGAAGTTCTTCTGATTCCTTTTTAAATGAGTCCTCCAAACTCATTTTGTATTAAGATAGTCTTCAAATATGTTTTAATGATTTACGCATCCAAAATTGCGAAAAACAATGTACCACCTTTGAAATTTTTGTTATCTGCAACTTTTCATAATTTTCCTAAGCTTAAGCAATTGTAAATTATGCAATTTATAGCCTATTCCAAATATCACATTTTAAATATAGCTTAAATAAATTTAAATTTAAAACAGAATAATTTATATTAAAAGTAAATTAAAATAAACACATTGGGAATGGTGGAAAAAGGATGTCTGAAAATCTGATCCTCCATAGAAGCAATGAGAACACTTGAAGATATTATCAAAATAAATTTTTTTCAGAATCTTGGAAATTTGACCAAAGGTTTGCAAAATCTAAGGAGCATTTTTCAAGAAAAATGGCTGAATCTTGGTAGGAACAGTGAGCTTTGTGTCATTTTAATTTTCCTATTTCCATTCCCCTCTCCCAGGTGCATAGCACTCTTAAAAACCAAGAGCATGACAACTATGGTGTCTGTAAAAATTAGCCACCTAGTAACCACTGGAAGGGAGAAATGGGTTTAGAGATACCTAAAAACCCTATTCACAGAGTAATATCACAGTTCGGATGCTCCTTGAATAGCTTCATTCTCAGGGTTTGCCTTTATTTAATGTGACTCAGAGTTTGCTCTGTATGAACAGCCATATTCCTAGAGTACTTGTTGAAAATGACCAGTGGGAGTTATTTAATATCAAAGCTGCCTGATGTGAAATACTAGTTAGTGCTAATAAGAGGCTAACAACAACAACAAAAAAATCTTAAAAGGAAATTTGGGGAATCATATTTTCATAAATGGCTCTATAAAGCCTTAACATATTCCTGAGAATCGAGAATGCCAACGACATGTGCAGAGCTGTGCACATCTCAAGTAAAAGCTGAGAACACCCTAATCACTCACCTGTAGCTGACCTTGAGACTCTCCACAAGCAGGAAAAGAAGACTAAGGCAGAGTTGTAGACTGCCTGTTAGAGCATTGAAACATGCCTTCAAACACACAGAGAACCACTTGCCAAAGGATGGGAGATTTATTAACTCCAGACATGTAAGGTAATCTCTGTCCTGTCATTAACTGACCATTAAGTTCACCAAGTAAACATTTTAGTGCCTGCACACAATAAAAAATACAGACTTTAAAAACTTAGTCATCACTAAACAACAACTACAAACAAACAAATGTGTCAAGCAAATTCAATGAGGAAAGAATAGTGTTTTAAACAATTGGCACAGAGTAACTGGATATACACAAGCAAAAAAATAACACTATACTGCCAAATCACACAACATACAAAATTAGCTCAAAATATATCATAGACCTAAATGTAAGAATTAAACTCTAAAATTCTTAGAAGAAAACTTAGGAGTAAACTTTTATGATGTTGGGTTTGCAATATATTCTTAGATGTGATACCAAAAGCACAAGTGACAAAAAACAAAAGATAAATTATATTTCATTAAAATTAAACCTATTGTGCTTCATAAAACATTGTCAAGGAAATACAAAATCAACCCACAGAATGGGAAAACATATTAACAGATTGCATATCTAATATGGAACTTGTACCCAGAACACATAAAGAATTCTTACAAGTCAACAATAAGACAAATAACCCAATTAAAAACTTGGCACAGGATTTAAATAGACATTTCTCTAAAGAGTGGCCAATAAATACATGAAAACATACTCAGTATCATTAATCATTAGAAAAATGAAAATCAAATCATAATGAAATATCACTTTATACCCATTAAGATAACTAAAATGAAAAAGAGGGACATTAATAACTTTTGGCAAGGATGTGAAGAAATTGGCACTTCCTACATTGCTTATGGGATGGTCAAAGGAGCAAACTCTTCAGAAAACATTTCAGCAGTTCCTCAAAATATTAAACATATAAGTATTGTATAACTCAGCAATTCTACTCCTAGATATATACCCAAGAGAATTTAAAACAAATGTCCACATAAAACTTATCCATAAAATATATTCATAACGGCATTATTAAAAATAGTCCAAAAAGTGGAAACAGAACACATGTCCATCAACTGATTAACAGATAAAGAATATGTGGAAATCCTTAAAATAGAATATTATTTGGTCATGCATAGAAATAAAGCTCTGGTTATTGCTGCAACACGGATGAACTTTGCAACCATCATGCTAAATAAAAAAGCCATCACAAAGACCACAAATGTATGATTTCATTTATATGAAATATCCAGTATAGACAACTCTGAAGACATACAAAGTAGATTAGTTGTTACAAGGGGGAGAAGAAAATGGAGAATGATATTAATGGGTGCACATTTTCTCTTTGAGGTAATGAAAATGTCCTAAAATTAGATAGTGGTTCTGTGTTGTACACCTGAAATTGACACAGTATTGAATATCAACTATAATTGAAATTTTTTTAGAATTTTAAAAACTCAGATAAACTACATCAAACCAGTGATCTCATGGTTATTATTTCTTAGGAGGACAAAAATTATATTTAAAAAAATAGATAGTGATTATGGTTGCATAATACTGTGAATATGCTAAAAACTGAATTGTAGAATCATGGTGACATGAAAGGTTCCCTGATCTCTTCCCTTGAAGTTAAAACAAGTTGAACAATTATAATTCAACAATGGATTCTTTACTCAACACACAAACATGTCTGAGAGATCCACACATTGAAACATTGGAAGGTGGACAAATCAGAGTGAATGAGGGAGAAATGCTGAGATGCATGCCATGGATGCAGCCCAGAGCTCACTGTGGGTCTTGGGAGAGGAGAGCAATTAGATTGCTCTCCTCTGGAGTCCTAAGTATTCCTGACTGAGTGATCAGCACATACTTTGGATGGACCCAGTGACCAGGGCAGAGATGGAATATAGAGGAGTCACAGCTGTGGTCTAGCAGCCATGATTGCAGGCAGAAAACAAAGCTGCGGAACATGCCTGCCTCCCCCCACTCTCCCAGAGCTCACCTCATCTCACTTTCCCAGAGCTAGCAGATGGCTCCAGAAGAAGCTGTAGTAGTGAGTGTCAGTTACAGAGAACACTATCTGTAGCCCTGAGAACTGGAGAGGCAGTTTCTGAGTGACAGATGCACGCTGTGGCTAATCCCAGTGATGGGGTGGAGGTACAGAGGCTAGGGAACTGAGTTCTAGCATTTGCCATTACTGGGAGGAGAACAAAGCCCAAACACATCAGTGACCTCTCCCAGTCCACCTTGCCCTCACCCTTCAAAGCTGATCCCAGCAGGGCCACCTAGGTCACGCCAGACAGTCCAGCACTGCCTCTGGTTGCAAGGGCAATTCTGGAATTTCATAGGATTGGAACCCCATTGCCCACCACACTCCCCAACTGGAGTGGTGCCCTGAGACTGGAGGCAACCTGGTTAGAGAGATGCCCACCTTGCCAGGGAATTCAGGACATTTTCCACTGTCTAGCAGAGAACCAAGAAGCCAGAGCGGTGCAAGAAAAAATAAAAAAAATAACATGCACTTCAGCATCACCTACTGGGGAAAAAAAAAACAAAAAAAAAAAAAAAAAACTCTTTTTTACCAACCTGCTAAAGAGGATCACTCTAAAAACAAAACAAACGAAAAACAGAGTTCATTCCCGTAAATGCCCAGGCAGAGAAATAATCCACCAAAGACAATGGATAACCAACGTACAAGGCACTTCAGAAAGAAAATGAAAAATCTCCAGAAAATAATCTTAAAGACATAGAAATGTGCAATTTAAATGACAGAGAATTCAAGATTGCAGTTCTGATAAAACTCAACAAGATACAAGAAAACTCAGGTAGACAGCGTAATGAACTCAGAAGTAATACCAACAAACAAAAGGAGTACTTCACCAAAGAGAATGAAACTTCAAAAAAGAACCAAATAGAAATTCTGGAACTAAAGAAACCAATAAAATAGATGAAGGATGAGCTAGCAAGCTCAAATAGAGCTGACAAGATGGAGAAAAGAATTAGGGATTTGAAGATAGAAATCTAGAAATGATGCAGATGGAAGAAGAGAAAGACTTAAGAGTATTAAAAGAAAGAATGAAAGGAAGGAAGGAAGGAGGAAGGAAGGAAGGAAGGAAGGAAGGAAGGAAGGAAGGAAGGAAGGAAGGAAGGAAGGAAAGAACTGTATGAGAACTATTTGACTCTATCAGAAATAGCAATATAAGAATAATAGGTATGACAGAAGGAGAAGAGAGGGAGAAGGAAACAGGACCTATTCAAACAAATAGTCAACAAGAACTTCTGAAAAATATAGAAAGAATTGGATTGTCGATTCTAAGAAGCAACACATAATTATCTCAACACCAAAAGGCCTTCTACAAGGCACCTGATATTAAAACTGCCAAAAATTAATGACAAAGAAAGAATTCTCAAGGAAGCCAGGCAAAAGAAGATGGTAATCTATAAAGGAAAGCCCATTATATTATCATTGGATTTTGCAACAGAAACTCTACAAGGTAGCAGGAATGGAGTCAAATATTCAAACTAATGAAAGACAGAAATTGAAAGCCAAGAATAATGAATCTAGCAAAGCTATCCTTTAGAGATGGAGAAATAAAGAACTTCCCAGACATACAGAGCTGAGGGAATTTTCCAGCATAAGACCTAAATTACAGAAAATACTGAAGTGGGTTCATTTACCTGAAGCAAAAAGACAAAATTATACAAAACTATGAGCAACTTGACTAACAGAAATAGGAAATTGCAACCCTTATTCAGAATAGGGTATTATACACTGAAATATGAGATAAAGGTTAAAGGAGGCAAAAACATTTTTAAAACAGAAGAAAACAGGGCTGGCCCAGTGGCTCAGGTGGTTGGAGCTCCATGCTCCTAACTCCAAAGGCTGCCAGTTTGATTCCCACATGGGCCTGTGTGCTCTCAACCACAAGGCTGCTGGTTCAATTACTCGACTCTCACAAGGGATGGTAGGCAACGCCCCCTGCAACTAAGATTGAACACGGCACCTTGAGCTGAGCTGCCACTGAGCTCCCAGATGGCTCAGTTGGTTGAAGTGCATCCTCTCAACCACAAGGTTGCTGGTTTGACTCCTGCAAGGAATGGTGGGCTGTGCCCCCTGCAACTAACAATGGTAACTGGACCTGGAGCTGAGCTGCGCCCTCCACAACTAAGATTGAAAAGAGAACAACTTGACTTGGAAAAAATTCTGGAAATACACAATGTTTCCCATAAAGTCCTGTTCCCCTTCCCCAATAAAATCTTTTTTAAAAAAAGGAAGAAGAAAACAATAGCTACTGTAATTCAGAAGTAAACTTACAACACAAATAGGGATAATTTGTGACACAAAAAGAAGCATAAAAAGGGAGGGTGTAAACGTATGAATTTGTGAAGGGGACAGGGGATACAATGTATTCAGAAGGAAAAGGAAATATATATATATATATATATATATATATATATATATACATATATATATATATATATATATATATGTTTTGTATTTTGTCAGATATAAATACAGCTACACCCAGTGCTTGTGCTTCTGTCTGTTATATTAGTTTGTTACTATTCTATGATTTTTCCCTCTGTTTCTTCTTTTTTTATGCTGTGTGTCAGCATAAAAAAAAATATATATATATATATAAATATATATATATATATATATATATTTCCTTTTATGTATATATAAAAGTTATATATATATAAAGTTATATATATATATATATATATATATATATATATATATAACTTTATTTTACATAAACTTAATGTTAACCACACACAAAAAAATTCAGAACTGAGACACACAGCATAAAAAAAGAAGAAACAGAGGGAAAAATCATAGAATAGTAACAAACTAATATAACAGACAGAAGCACAAGCACTGAGTGTAGCTGTATTTATATCTGACAAAATACAAAATAGATCTCAAGATAGAAAAGGTAACAACTTACAAAGATGGACATTTCATAATGATAAAGGGAATAATACAGCAAGAAGACATAACACAATCAGAAAGCACCAAAATACATAAAGCAACTATTAACAAAACTAAAAAAACAAACTGACAAAAGCACAATTATAGTAGAAAAACTAAATACCTCATTGTCAGTTATAGCTAAATCATCCAAACAGAAAATCAATAAGGAAAAATCGGCTTTAAATGACATATTAGACCAATGGACATCATAGATATTTAAAGAGCCTTTCATCCCAGAACACCAGATTATACATTCTTCTCCAGTGCACATGGAACATTCTCAAAGATAGACCATATATTGGGACACAAAACTAGCCTTAACAAATTTAAGAAGATTGAAGACATACCAGGCATGTTCTCCAACAACAACACTTTGAAATTGGAAATCACCTGCAATAAGAAAGTAGGAAAGACCACAAATATATGGAGATTAAACAACATGCTACTAAGGAATGACTGGGTGGAAGGAAGGAAGGAAGGAAGGAAGGAAGGAAGGAAGGAAGGGAAAAAGAAAAAGAAAAAAGAAAGAAAGAGAACAAAAGATACATAGAGACAAATGAGAATGAAAATACAACATATCAAAACTTTTGGGATACAGCAATAGCGGTAATAAAAAGGAAGTTTAAATCATTACAGGCCTATGTCAAGGAACAAGAAAAACCCCAAATAAACAACCTTATATTGCATCTTAAAAAACTAGAAAAAAGAACGAATGAAGCCCAAAGTCAGCAGAAGGAAGAAAATGATAAATATTAAAGTAGAATTAAATGATATATAGAGCAAAAAGACAATAGAAAAAAATTAATGCAACAAGGATCTGGTTCTTTGAAAAGATTAATAAAATTGACAGAACCTTGGCTAGACTCACCAAGGAGAAAAATGATTCAAATACACAAAATCAAAAATGAAAGAGCAGTACAACGCCATCACAGAACTACAAAGGATCATACAAAATATTATGAAAGATTATATGCCACAAAAATCAATAACCTGGAAGAGATGGACAAGTTCTTAGAAATATATAACCTTCTTAGAAAGAACTGGACTAATCAACAGTAAGGAAATTGAAACAATCATCAAAAATCTCCCCAAAAGTATAAGTCTAGGACTAGATGGCTTCCTGGTGGATGCGACCATTCAAAGAAAATTTAATACCTATCCTTCTCAAACTCTTCCAAAAATCTGAAGAAGTGGCTATACTTTGTAACTCATTTTATGAGGTCAACATTTCCCCAATACCAAAACCTGGCAATGATAACACAATAAAGGAAAACTACAGAACAATATCTCTGATGAATACAGATGTAGAGCTCCAAAACAAAATACTAGCAAATTGAACACAATACATTAAAAAGATTATACATCACAATCAAGTGGGGTTCATTTCAGGGTCACAAGGATGGTACAACATATGCAAATCAAAAAATTTGATATATCACATTAACAAAATAAAGGATGAAAATCACATGGTCATATCAATAGATGCAGAAAAAGCATTTGGCAAAGATAACATCCATTTATGATTAAAACACTTAATAAAATGGGAATAAAAGGAAACAACCTCAACACAATAAAGGCCATATACAAAAACCCTCTGCTAATATCATATTTAATGGTGAAAAACTGAAAGCTTTTTCTTTAACATCAGGAACAAGACAGGGATGTCCTCTCTCATCACTGTTGTTCAACATAGTGTTAGAATTCCTAGTCAGAGCAATCAGGCAAGAGAAAGAAATAAAAGGCATCTAAATTTGGAATGAGGAAGTCATATTGTCACTTGTTGCTGACAACATGATTCTTTATATAGAAAACCCTACAGACTCCACCGAAACAAAACAAATAAACAAACCAAAAAACACACACCCACTCACACACACACATAAAACTATTAGAACAATAAACAAATACAATAAAGTTGCAGGATAAAAAAAAAAATCAATGTGCAACAATCCATTGTATTCCTATATACTAACAATGATATTTCAGAAAGATAAATGAAAAAAAAAATCCTTTTGCAATTGCAACATAAGGATTGAAAACCTAGGAATAAACTTAACAAAGGATGTGAAGGACCTTTATGGTAAAAACTACACATTGAAGACTACACAGAGAAATTGGAAGATATTCTGTGTTCATGGATTGAAAGAATCAACATAGTTAAAATTATTCAAAAGCAATATATAGATTTAATGCAATCCCCATTAAAATCCCAATGGCATTTTTTAAAAGGAGAACAAAAAATCATCAGTTTTGTATGGAACCCCAGAAAATTTTGAATAGCCAAAGCAATCCTGAGAAAAAAGGACAAGGCCAGAGGTATCACACTTCCTGGCTTCAAATTATACTACAAAGAGACAATAATCAAATTAGCATGATATTGGCAAATAAAGACTCAGAGACCAATGGAACAGAATTGAGGGCCCAGATATAAACCCACATACATGTAGGCAGATCATTTTAGACAAAGGAGTGAAAAGCACACAATGGAGAAAATAAAGCCTCTTCAATAAATGGTGCTGGGAAAATTGGATGGCCACATGTAAAAGAACGAAACTAGACTGCTGTCACCATACACAAAAATTAGCTCAAAATGGATCAAAGGCCTAAATATAAGACTGGAAACAATGAAATGCATGAAAGAAAACAAAGATACTAAACTTATGGACCTTATTCTTAGAGAGGATTTTATAAATTTGACCTCAAAGGCAAGGGAAGTGGAAACAAAAATAAACAAATGGTAGTATATCAAACTAAAAAGCTTCTGCACAGCAAAAGAAACCAACAAAACAAAGAGTTAACCAACTGAATGGAAGAAGATATTTGAAAACAAAATCTCCAATAAGGCACTAATCTCCAAAATATGTAAAGGACTCATACCACTCAATAATAAAAAACAATCCAATTAAAAAATGAGCAGAGGATCTGAACAGACACTTCTCCCAAGAAGACATACAAATGAGCAACACATATATGAAAAGATGCTGAACCTCACTAGCTCTTAGGGAAACGCAAACCAATGAGACACCACCTCACACCTGTTAGAAGGGCTATTATCAACAAGACAAGTAATAACAAGTGTAGGAATGATTGTGGAAAAAAGGAACCCTCATCCACTGCCGGTGGGAATATAAATTGGTGCAGCCGCTATGGAAAACAGTATGGAGATTCCTGAAAAAATTAAGAATAGAATTTCCTTATGACCCAGCAATTTCTCTTTCAGGTGTCTATCCCCAAATTTGAAAACATTTATCCCTAAAGACATATATATGTACCTCTGCGTTCATTGAAGCATTCGTTATTCATGGTGGCCAAGACATGGAAACACAAGTGTCCTTTGTTAGCTGATTACACATAAAAGATGTGCTCCATATGCACAATGGAATACTGCTCAGCCATGAAAAAGTTGAAATAGTGCCATTTGTGACAACATGGAAGGATCTTGAGAGTATCACACTAAGCAAAATAAGTCAGACAGAAAAAGTTGAGAACCATACGATTTCACTCACTTGTGGATATAAAACTGAAAGCAACATGAAAAAAACAAACAAACAAAAACCCTGTAGCTGCAGACAACAGTTGAGTGGTTAGCAGAGGGAAATGTGGGTGGTGGAGAGGTAGAAAAGAGTAAAGGGGGTCAAATATCAGGGTGCCAAAACCATGTATACAAGTGGACACTTTGGTCAGTGTTGCTCAAGCAGTCGTTCACTTTAATCAGAAGTGTCTGGACGCTGATGGGAACCATTTTGAGCACCTCTTGTCATTGCAGAAAGCAAACGTGACTTGTATTCATCTCTCATTATCGGTATATATTGAGTATTACAATTTTAATAGTTTTCCTTTCTTAAAATGCGAATACATTTATTGGCACCCTCTGTTTATGGTGATGGAAGGAGATTTGACTTTGGGTAGTGACACACAATGCAATCAATGTATAGATGTATTATATTAGGTTGGTGCAAAAGTAATTGCGGTTTTTGCAAGTATTTCTAACCCTTTAAACCGCAATTACTATTGCACCAACCTAATAAAATTGTACACTTGATACCCATATAATTTTATTAATCAATGTCATCCCAATAAATTCAATTTTAAAATATAGCTAACCCTGGGAGGGGCAGTCTCTCCCTGGACAGTGAGACACCAGATGTCAAAACATCATAAAATATAGGAAATAATAAACATGATTAATACAAAAAGATAATTTTTAAAATTCTAAATGAAAAAAACAACTGTACTTTATGATATGTAGGGATTTTATGGTAAGTGAATCATGTCTCGTATAGCTGTTACTTAAAAAAGGAACTTAACAGGCTTTTCGTTAGTAGTCAGAAATTAAGCATTGAATCAACATTGTTTTGAGGGGGGAGTGAATGCTGTATGATCAATTTAGTTTTCACTGATTAAAAGTGAGGCTGACTAGGTTTATAATAGTTTATTAGACATTTGCATTTATTTTCATCATCTGTTTAGTGATTTGATTTATTTAAATGTCTTAATTTATTATAATTAATGAGTACAATTTATATAATTACATCAGTCATTGATCAAATATGTTAAAATATATTTCCAATTTGTGGCTTACATTTTGTTTCTAGTATTGAATTATATTTAGTGATCCACTAATTTTAATCTCAGCCATACATTATCTTACTTTAATTCTTCTTAGGAGTTTTTCCTTTCCTTTATTATCTTTATTCGTTTCCTATTACCACTGCTAGTGCCTTAAAAGTAACATAATTTTATTTTATAACAATTTTATATACCAAAACATGATTTTATAAATGTTTTATTAAATATAAATAACATTTATTCTATCTATAATATATATATATATATATATACATATGTATGAGGTATAGTTGTATGAGAAGTCTAAATTGTGTCCATGGGACTGCACTCTTTTCACAGGTTCTAGTGAGATCCATTCCCATGCTTTTCTCACTACATGACACTGGTCCTATTCCTTAGCCCATGGCCCCTTTCTCCATCGTCAAAGTCAGCAGTGTAACCTCTTTTCTCCTCTTTAATCTCTGTTTCAGTCCTTGTGTCTCTCTGAGTCTAACTCTGCTAATTCTACTGTTACTAATTTCTGGTTTTATTGCACTGTGTTAAGATAACATCCCAAGTACTTTATGCATTTTGAATTTTTGTAGGTTTTATTTGTGGCTAGTAAGTAAGCAGTTTATGTAAATTCCACAGGTACTGTTTGGTAGGATATAGAATGTGATATCTGGTCTTTAATTTGCATTATTAATTTTATTTTATATTCACTATAGGGTTCTTGATTTTTGCCTAATTTATATGCTTTTAAAAATCCATTATACTGTCATGGATTAAGAAATGTGGCCGTACTATAAAAATATTGAGGTGATGTTCTCAGAGAAGCTTTTAAAATTTTAGATAAAAATTGCAACAAATGTAAAAGTAGAAAAAAATAAAATGTACCTTTATCTGTTGACATTAAGATGCATTGCTTGCTTGTGTACCTCATCGGCTTGTTTTGTACATGTGCCTACCAAATCTAAATATTTAGGGAAAGAGAAAAGTAAAGCTTAAATTAAAAAGAGTAAATAAATAGATATTCTTTTAAAAAATATACTTATTTAATCTATCTTGCTTTCTATCTATCTATCTATCTTTCGATCTTTTGAAAAGCTTTTAACGTTGCCCATCCATAATGGTGTTAGAAACACCAAGCGCGGCACTTATGGCATTAAGTGTTATATAAATAGGAGGAACTGACTTTACAATAGATAACTGCTGTGCCAGCAAAAGCCCATGTTGGTTTTAGCTAGCTTTTCTTTCACCTTCTGGATTGCAGCAGAGATTTGATACTGAAACCATGTCTGCAAATTCTAAACTAAATGAGTTTGATGGTGTCAGCTTAGCGGGAGCCAAAATAAGCCTACAGTATATGTTTATAGTCTCTGTTTTATGTATGTCTGACGCAGAGGAACTATGGACGTTGAACTACTTCTCACCCCTGGAGAGGGTGGCCCTTCAATGGCATGGCAAAGGTCACCGACAGGCCATCGTGGAGAAGACAGCTTCTGGATATCAGAGTGCGGTTTCAAAAATCTGCCAAGTCTTCATCTTTACGAAAAACACACTGTAAAAATGTTTTCGTAGGAAAAGAAACACACATACGTTGTGCACATTTACGAGTTCATGTTTAAAATACTTATCTTCAATGTGTGTATAGAAAATTACAAGTGATACCTGAGAACTATTATATTTGGAAGTAATATTTACATTGAACTGTAAGGAATATTACTAAAAATAAGAAAACTTCATGTATATATCAATCTTAAAAAATCATAATTTGCCCGGGTTTATAGTGAGCTTTCTTGACAGGTGTCAGAAGCTGGTGAATCAAGCAAGTATGTGGACTATAATCCCAAATTCAAAGGAACAGAACATTTTTGAAAGCCTTCGGCATACACAAAGGACATTTATTTTTTATGACGTGATTGTTACTTTAATTTTAAATTTCATTTTTTATTCTACTTCCCCACCTTTTTAAGCAGAATGACTTTCCGAATGCTGATATGTTTTAAAGACAAATTACTCCTAGGGCAGTCTGTCCTAATTATTACAATTTTAATTTTAATGTTCAAGATGCTGGTATGTGTAAACAGAAAGCATGTGATCGAATGGTCCACGTTCAGTACTGATCAACTCACCTGTTTGACGTCTTGTTGCTGTCGCTATACTGACCTCTGCAGGCTTCTGAAGTTGGGAACAATTGTTTACCATGAGTTTAGCGTTGCTAGCCATTGCAGAGTAAAATGAAGGAATTTATAGCCACAAAGGACGTGCACACTTTGAGTTACTGACGAACTAAAATTTCCTTTTATTCTATCTTTCATAAAGAACTGTGTGTGTGTGAAGAATGATTCAAAAAAGTATTCATCATATTTGATTAAGTAAATTTCTTGCCCAATAAACCTGTTTAAGCTGAAAAATCCCTCTTTGAAATGAATACTTTAAAAATAATTTTTTACCATTAGTTCAGGAAAAAAATATTGGTGAATTAGTAGGTGCAACAATTTTGGTTGAATAAAACTTTCCTTTGCAAATAAACTATATGTTTACTCTCGTTTTATGCCATGTGCACTTTGGTTCTATTTTTTCATTTAATGTTGCTTACTAAACACTTTCACCTGTAAGTTATGGACCCATTTGCAGACTTACTGAAGCTCAAATAAGAATGCCTATGAATTCTGGCATAAATATCACAAATAGTAAGTTTCCTGAAATATTTATGCTGAATTCAATTTTATCATTTAGAACTGTGAATTACCTATAAAGAACTCATCTGTTCTTTCTATCTGAAGTCTTTTACCCATCTGTAATTTGTTTCCAACGTTTGTTCATACCCAACTATAACTTTCCAATTTGTCTCTAACACTCCTTTTATATATGTGTAATTTGTAATTCACGGCCCAGTATGGTTGGTTTGCAGAGCAGTGCCCCAAACTTTATTTATGTTAGCAACAAAAGCACATTGAACTGTGGCTCTGTGTACGCCTATTTGTGGTTGAGCAAATGACAGAATACTTAAAAATTTGGTCCTGGAAATGTATTTTTGTCTGGTTCATGTTTTCCTTTGCCATCCTAGCTTTACTGATGTTAGTAACTACTTCATCAATTTCCTACAGCTACCCAAACAATTTTCTTAAAGAGATATAGGGGATATCCGAATAGTTTGCATCTCTCCATACAATAGAGAAATCATTTATAAAATGAACTTTCACTAATGCATCTTTGAAAATCAAATTATACTATATTTTGCCACCTTTTCTTCATTTATAAAACTGTAGATAATACTTGACTCTGTAGTAATTCTTCTCATTCTAATTGTTGATAACTGAATCCTGTGTCCTAGAATTTAAACAATCTTAGAGTTTCATTAGAAGCCACTATTATTTGAAACATCCATTGGTGTTAATAGCATTTGATTAGCTTACCCCCAAAATGCACTTCTATGTGAAATATGCAGATAAAACCAGGGCTAAAAAGGTCCATTAAGAATTTTTAGAAGAATAATTGGGAACATTTTAATACTGACTAGGTATTGGAGAATCTTAAGGGATTACTGTCAATGTTTTTTGTGTGTTCCAGTTATGTTTCTGATAAGTCCTTATCTTATAGAGATACACACTGAATTGTTTCCTGATGAAAATATAATGTCTGGAATGTGATTCAAAATATTCCAGTGGTAGTGTAAGAGTGGGACAAAGAATGATTGGTAAAAATATACATGAAATAACATTGTCTTCAATAATCTAGAGGATAATACCTGGAGGTTAACTATACTATTTTTTTTAATTTTTATACATTTTCTTTTTTTCCAGTAAAAACTTGTAAATAACAGCAATTCACACCTTCTCTTCAACTGAACCATCATCTCAAACTGGGTCATTGAGGTTTCTCTTTATCCACACTTTTCTAATACAAAAAGTTATACACTGTAGATCTGGTCAGTTCCACACTCACCAATGACCTACTTGTCTTTCTTCTACTTTATGATGTAACATTTGTTTCCCAAATATACTACTCTGTTCTATACCACATTATTTCATGATGACAAAACTTTGAATGATTTATTCCACCCCCTGTACCATGTATCTGCTCTTCCTCTTGTTCCTTCAAAAGTGAGGTCAGCTGTCACTTCTTGTATTAGAAAGTCTTTCATTTATAAAAACCTCAAAAAATTAGCTACAGAGTTATGCATTCCATCCTCTTTCAGTCACAGCTCTACTTTGCACTTTTTTTATTGTTATACTTAATCATTGTATTTTACATTGTTTTTTTTATCAGTTTACACATCTCACCAAAAGTATTTAAGATTTCATTGAATGTGTATAATGCGCAAATCTTATTTCTAATTACACTTTATTTCTGTACCCGGGTTTATCCTCCCGTTCATCATTATTACCTGTTTTTCATTCATGTTGTGCTATTATAATGTATTTTTGAAAGCTGCCTTAAATTATTTTGGGCACATTTTGGAACAAGTATAAATGAGCAAAAAAGTAATATTCCTTACTAATTGTGAATCTCTTCAGAACAGCTAATGCCTCTTGTTGACTTTTGTATACCCAGCAATAAAGCTGTGTTCAACAGAATTGAAAAAAAACAAACAAAATTAAAAAGAACAGTTGGTAATGTATGTATTGTAGGAGAAGGACAGTGAGGGAAGACTGATGGAATTATCCGATTTAGAAAATGCTGTAAAATTATTTCCAAAACTTTATTTTCCATTTTACATTTTTAAATGTATAAAGTTGTTACTTTTTGTTACATGGAACTGGATGTATTTTGTTGATTTGGGGCCTAGTTATTATCACCTTCATTATCCATTCACTACAAATACGTAGTATTCTTTTTTATGGTTTTGCCTTATAAAAACAACTATTTAATAGTTATAGTGCTAGACCAATGTACATATTTTGCCATAGTTTGTTTATTTTTTGAAAAATCACATGTTATCATTAGGATACACTTGTGTACATGCTAATTTATAAAACTAAGTATAGTTTTCATCTTAAGCAATTAAGTATTTTTTTCATTATTGTTATGGTATAAAAAGTAATAGGAAAGATGAAAACATAATTCTGCTCTTAAGCGTTCATATAATTTCAATTCCCTTTAAATAATATCCCTGCATTATAAACAATTATAACTATGGAGTATAAAATCTAAGCAACTTTATTAAAATTCATAAATTTTCAGAATAGGAACTGCCATATGCAAATATTTTTAATGTGGAGATCTTTATGGTAGCATTCAGTCCAAAATTCAGTAGGACTATCAGATCATATTTAGGATGTTAAATTGTCACAGACAGACTTGTATAAACACCAATTGTAATAGAAAGAAACTTAGTTGTTTTACGAAATAATGGAGATATTACTGCAATCTTCCTGTCTATGAAATTTACTTTTATGCTAACAGTTTTTAATCATGATTGTAAACATAAGCAAAGGGTTGGCTTGATCACCGGATGAGTTCAAGGCACGTTAGGAGTAATGAACTAAAGACTGACTCACTATGTTTTTTCCCTTCCCTTCTTTACCACTAATATGTAGAGATTGTGCTGTGGCATTCAGAGCAACATTCAACAAGGGACTAAAACATTCAACAAGGGAACAAAACATTCAACAAGGGAATAAAAAGCTCCACTATAAGAGATCATTTGGCAAGTTCAAGTGTCTCTCTCAAAGCCTGCCTCCAACTCCTACAACATTATCATGGACGGGGTTATGGGTGAGACCAAGGAGACCCTCTGAATCTCTGCTTCTCTCCTAAACTGGTTAGAAAGAGAAGGTAGTAACAATGATAAGGACAATCATAATATTTATCCCGAGTACTGTTGCCAGACATTCATAAATTCAACGTTCACAATCCCTTGCTGTGAATAATTTGTGTGATTTCAGAATACCAGGATTTATCTGAATCTTTGTCTCTTGATTTATTCTTAATAAGTATTATTTGAATTAAAAACCTGGAGTTGGACAAAACAATAATTTGTTTTTATTTACTAGTACAAATAACAGTTTCAGACAGAATAATATTCTTCTCCTACATTGAATCCAGAAGGTAAGCTAAGGCATTTTGAGAGTTAAAGCATTCTTTAATAATTGTCCTAAATTTTTATATCAGAGATGAGGTATGATTTTATAATCACTCAGATGTGCAAAATTATTTATTATTTCTCTATAACTTAACTGAGCTCATGGCCCTTCATTTTGAATAATTTTATCATTTTAAATTACACTCAGCCACTTTGTTTAAATTTGCCATTTTAAGATTATATTGCCTTTCCCATGTTTCATCCCATCTTTCCATGAGTGATCCAAATTCAGGGAGGAAAGGGGAGCTCATTTGTCCTCCTACTTCCTCTAACTTGTGTAATTCCCACTGAGGCAATCAGTTTGCTCCCCAATCCTACTGCATCCATACCCTCCGTCACCAAGGTCGTGAACTCTCTGTTCTTTAAATCCCAATCCTAAACCCCTTCAGGTTCATTGGCTAATGCTCAGCTATTTCTACGGTCCTTCCCCATCTTATGACAGACCTAGAACCTTTAATATACTCTCCTATGTACCACATTGAATCCAAGGGATTTTGTCTGGCCTCCTAATGCCAATCTTAAAAAGTAAAAGAAAAAAAAACAGATTTAAAAAGTAAAAAGGAACAGATAAAGTTAATTGATAATGTATTTTATTTAACCCACATATTCAAGTACTAATTTAGTTTAATATTGGAAAAAAATTCTAGATCCAATATAAACTTTATAAAATAGCAAAGAAATTTTGTTTTTACTATATTTTTATTCCAGCTTTAAGAATGACTTTTATATAGCTTGACAGACTTTTCAGAAAAATTAATACTTTGGTAATTTATTAGAATCTCAATCATTCCTTCTATCCACCACCCAGTAAAAAAACGAAAAAAATCCTGTAATGTTTTCATTAAGGTGGTGTGGGTTAGTCATATATGCATACAGTTAAAATCTCAAGAGATCACATCCTGAGGCCTTTATAAAGGCAATGGCTGTTAGGGATAAAATTCAGAGTAATATTTATAAGGATTATGGTACCTTACTCTGTAATGTTTGACTAATGTCCAGTGTATCCTACCACCTTAAACTACTTGAGAAGTAAATATGGAATTTTTGTTTTATAGTTGTGTTTGTTCAGGCTCACTTGGTAAGTTAACCTCTTTATAATTCTATTTATTCTATTTATTCTTAATCTGAGTATTGGTCCATTCTCAGGTTAGTGCTAGATAGCAAGCTAATGTTGAACAAGATGTCATTCTTTTATAATTAGTTAATGCTATGGATAGAACACTAACAGAAGCAACCTCTCTTTTCCCTTTTTCAAGTTGTAGGAGATTCATCCTCAATCCACCTTCCCACCAATATGAGCCCCACTGGTACTATATACACAGTGAACCACCCAAGTTAAGGGGCCAGGATCTCAGGTATGCTGTTTATCTTACAGACAATGTACTTCTTTGTCCAATAAAAGATTAGAGCATCATCCTGCTGATTCAACCTTAATGGAATTTTTATCCTACTAACACATGTAACCACTTAATTCTTTACCTTATTTTGACTGGGATCAGAACAACTTTACTAAGTGATCAAGTTTCCTTATTCTTTGGTCTAAAATGTGAAGAATTTTTAAAAATGGTCATATGGCACACATCCAAAGCATTTTAAAATGTTGGTAATTGTGCTTCATAAACTGGATAATTTTATAAGTAAAAGGCTCTGTATTATTAAAACTTAGAACATCTTTATCTAGGGAAAAACATTTTCTGTTATACCCATTAGACCATATAAGTCAGCACAAGATGTCTAATTTTTTTAAAGCAGATTTGACACAATTCAGCTATGTCAGATGGAAAGGTCATAAGAGTTTTAAATTCTGGGTGACTGTGTGATTGGTACATTAAAAGTAAAAAGTGTTAGACTGACATTCACAATATGTTTTCACATTTATGGTTTTTCTTTTTCATACTTCCTTTTTTCTGTCTCTTGTGTTTTACGATAAAATAAAGAATGGAAGCAAAATTGTCTATGAATCACAAGCCATGTGTTCTACCCACACTATTAACTAGTTGTCAAATTTGTGATCAGCTTATTAACTTCTTTGAGCTTTATTTCCCTTTGTGTTTCATTTAAAACATTAATACAATTTAATATACTTGATACCTATGGGCTCCTGAATAGAAGGAAAGCACCATATTGAAGGAGGAGCCTCCAGGTTTAAATCAATGTTCAGATAGCTCCTGGACATGCTACCTACATCACAAGAGCAGTTAAATAATAATAATAATAAACTGATTTGTTAGGTGAATGAGTTAAATGATGGATTCAGCTCAGTGGAATTGTCTCCAACTTCTTGTACAATGACAGAACTTGCATATCCCCAGAAATGGGGATTCAGAAGATACTTGAACATTTATCTTAGAAACAGCAATAAATGCTATACCTTGATAAACACTGCAGCTTCATATAATAGGGAGAAATTATCAGAGGCATATTTGAAGTCAAATAGTTTGAAGTACATGCTGTGTATACACTGGGCCAATGTTTCCAACTATAAATCTAGAAAACAATGTATTACCCATCCAAATTTCTGTTTGATGCAACTCTAATTTATCTTGTCTCTCTAATTTTAAAGGGGAAATCCCTCTCCTCCTGACTAGGATAACATCAAAAAGAAGCAATATCAAAGGATTGGAGGAGACATAGCAGTGGAAACTAGTTTGGGCCAAAGCAAAATAGTGGAACACAGGACATCTTACTTAGGTGTGAGTTAAACTAAGAAAAATAAAGCTCTATATAAGAGTTTGCATAGAACTTACTATGTGCCAGGCACTGCTCTAAGCACCATATCTATTTATCTGTCTGTCTATCTATCTATCCATCTATCTATCTATCTATCTATCTATCTATCTATCTATCTATCTATCTATCATCTATCTATCTATCTATCTATCTATCTATCTATCTTCAATTAATTCTCACACTCAATAAGATAGATTGGCTACTACCCTATGAGGCACAGAAGAATTAAGCACTGTGTTCCAAAACACATCATTTTTTAAATTGGTTATTCACCCCCAAACTACGTCTATCCTTTCAGATGTCTTCATTATTTTCCACTTGTATTTCAATAGTAGCTGCTTAATTATTATCTATAACTCAAAATAAATTTTTCAAATCATTATATTTTAACTTCTTCAAATATATATATATATATATATATATTATATATATATATATATATATATATATATATATATTTATATACATTTCAGAAGAATTTTCTGTTGAGCCAAAAGTCATTGTTCCATCACAATCATCTTGATTGAAGTCATTTTAATGAACCTCAATTTCTAACTTCTAAAATGGACATCACAGTTATAAGAATTTATGGAAAGAATCATACTGGTGTAGAATGCTGTAATTAGGTGTATAATAAGTGCATCGTGGTTTGCAACACGTCCTACAGAGGACTAGCTGCCTACCATGATTTAACTAGGATTGGGCAAACGTGCAGCCCTCAGTACCATTTATGAATTAATCAGGTGCACAAGCGCCTCTTAGGGGCCTTCACACGGAGTGAGGAAATCTCCTAAGGGACATCATATTAAAACAGGCCTACAAAACTCATTAGTAGAAACTACATCTTCCTATTTTTAATTTAAATATATAATAGAAAAAGAAACAACCTCTTTCAATCTATCACTGGACTTGAATTAAGGTCATTGTAATGCAGAAATTACTAAAGTATTTTGTTTAGTTTCTGAATAAATGCATATTTTATATTCATGCAATTCCAGAGCTAAAAGAAATAGGAAAATAGCACTTTTTCTTGATGTAGCTCGTAATGTATCTAAAACACATATACCTTATAAAGTTGCAAAGAGAGATGCACATGAATGCTTTATTTCATCCTGAAGGCAACAAAAGAATGTGGTTAAAATGATCCCTTTGATACATTCATATCAGTGCCAATATCATAAGACTTAACTATTATCAGCTTTGAAATCAAACCAAAAATTAGGCAAAGTCATAAAAAGTCATTATTTTTTTTTAGCCTAGCTATTACTGAAATATTTTTTAATGCTTTCAGGCAGAGCAGGTAATATGAAATTTCCAATACTGACTTCAACTTGAGACAAAGATACACTTTAGGAGTTATTAGCACTCTGCAAAGTGTGTTAAGTTTGACATTCATGATGTCTCCATTATACTAGTATTTACTGATTTTCTTATAAAACTTAATAATGATAATGACCTTTCTTGTAGGAATTGGGTTTCCATGCTGAAAACACAGGTAGATATATAGAATTTGATTCCAGACATACACTGTAGCAGGCCGTTGAGTTTTTATAAAGGGAGAAGTTGAAATGCATTTTTCACCTTGGGCTTTGAACATCGGTGTGCCATCATGGCCATCAAATGTATATATTTCGGTTCATAGTGAATATAATTAGTGTTACACTCAATTTATTACCTGATTCATTGTCCTTATGCCCCATTGCATCATTCCACTGTAGTGATTTGCACACCGGAGAATGCTATTAAGGGAAGAGCCGCTGATGGTACCCACTTTTTTATCATGTCATTTTGCTCTATTTAAAAAGCAGTGTTCAGCCAAATTTTTATGGCCACACAGAGGCTAGTAGCTTATAGATATGATACTACAATCTCTAACCAAATCCACATTCTAAGATTAAGGTTTATTCCAATATGATGTAATTAACGATTCAATAGTCCAATTAGTATTGTTTTGCGTTTCTTCAACTTCAGAAATTTTGATAAGCAATAACCAAACATACCATTAAATATTCCACTTAATATCAAATGTGTAAAATAGTTATTAATGGCTACCATTTATTTTTGACTCTGAAATGGTAAATTGTTTTGTAATACATTAAGTCGTATGTTCATCAAAGCACAAAGAAGGGAAATTAATTATAAAATAATCATACTTGTGCATATCAAGAATAGGAAAAATTTAACAGTCTGTTTGCATTAAAAAACACTTCCCCAGTACTATAAAGTTTAGTTTCTTCTCTAAGCCTGTAATATTGGCCTGTGCTATGTAACTTTTTATCTTAAACCCAATCATTTGTACAAGTGAATTTTTATATAATTAGCAATTAGCAATCAAAAATAGACATCTACACATAAATTGTTATAGTCTTTAAAAAGGATATGAGAATTCAGCCCAACTGGATTTGAGCCCAGTTCTTCTTTGTTACCTGTATTAATTCCTACAATCTTTTGACACCTCTGTATGAGCTCAATGCTTTATGCTAGTATCATCCTCTATAACTGGTGAAATTTGCTGTCAAATATATTTTTAAGAGTGCGTTGACTTAGTCTTAGTTTGCATGTGGCGAGCTTTACTCAATTGACAAACAAATAAGGAAGTTAAATATTATTTTTCCTTTCTTAGGGCCATAATGATAGATTGGGAGAGGCATTTAACTGTGGGGATATTATCAGAGGTGTCTCTAAAGTGAGATATTGGGATCACCTGGAAATTAAACACTAAAATGTGTTTTCATCTTGTCCAGTAAAAGCCAAACCAGTTGGGACTTTGAGAGAGCCATGGGAGAGTAAAAGTGCGCTGTGGACAAGGATCCTTGGTTTTTAGTGTTAGCTAAAGACTAATAAGCTGCAGTATCTTGAAAGTGAACTATTTTCCAGCTCTAAGCCTCAGTTACCTTATCTGTAAAACAAGGATATAATCAGAATCAGGGAGTTTTAAACTTTTATCTTTTGAAACTCAGGAGTTTATGGCATAACTCAGAGTCCTCTGAGAAAAGTAACCAAAGGTAGCATGGGCAAAGATCTATGCTTTCTGCTCCATTTCAGTAACATCAATTTGTTTGCTATTTTGAGATTCCCCAGATGATTTCATTAAAAAAAAAAAAAAGTAGGGAAGTGGTAATGCTGTTTATAAAATCAAAAGCACTCTTTCTACATGATATCTGACTTTCATTTACAGTTTTAAAATGCCATATATATTTTTAACATTGGAATAACTGTCTCTTACCTGAAGAATAATAAATCCTATTGCCTAGTTAGTTATTTACTTAAATACTTCTATGGTGATTCCACTGTGCCTGATTCTGTTTTACTACTTTATAAATATTAACTCATTTACTCTTCATAACAACCTCGTATGGCAGATATCATATAATGATACCTATTTTTCAAATGAGGAAAACTAAGGCACAGAAAGGTTAAGTTAGCTTTTCAAGGTCAACAGGGACAGTAAAGGGTGGCACTGGGGCTTGAACCAACCCACTAGCTCTGAAATTCGTGTGCTTAATCCCTATATTGCTCTCTCTCTTGTATATTTCAGATATATTAGTGATATATTAGTGGTACAATGTTCATTGCTGATTAAAATACTTTAGCAAATCTTTAACGATTAAAAAAGAGTTTTTATCGTTTTCCAACAATGGTAAAATTTGACTTTTCCAATATGAAATAATGTGAAAAGGCCTTTGTAGAACTGTCAACTCCAGGAACATAATCATTGTTATGGTTTGATGCTCTAATGGTCAGATTAACATAAATCTTCAAATATTCATATTATTTATATGCGTCACTTTTATCGATTTCTACTTTAAACATGGATCAGAAGCTGCTGTTAACAACCACAAACTATTCTTAGTAATTAACCCAAAAGATAGTTTCCATTAGCACAGATAATGAGATTCACTGGTAAGAAGTAATGTTTGTTCATTCCTATTCCAACTTTTCTATTCAAAATTCACCATATTTGACTTCTAAGGCATTTTATAGTATGTGCTTAAGGTTTGTGAATGGTTTTTTATATACAAATATAAATACAGAAGTAAGTGAACAGAAAAAAATGATCACCCATTCTCTTACTCGTAAAATATGTATTTTGTCTGATTTTGTTTTTTTAACTAATGGACTGATACAAAAAAATGTAAGGTACTCATGAAACTGATGTTTACCAAGTTTTCTGATAATGTTGAAGATTGTATTTTGGGGAATTTTGGTATAGCACATAAAAAAATCTTGATTTTTAACACTCTCAATAAATAAAAATATAAAAACATCTAATTTATTGTTTTTACAAAAAACTAGAGATAAACTATAGAAAGCTTATTTTAAGATCTTCTAAGAGATATAGTATCCTTTTACAGCTACTGAACATTGCCAATTATTTTTTAAAATAGAGATTTCCTCTACTGTCCCCTACCAATTTTCTCAAGAATTGTAACTTTTTTGACAAATTATGGCAAAATACAATCTTAGAATTTTAAGATTAATCAATGTATTATCCATTAATTTTTTTTCAATGAAACATTTAATCCATGAAGTTCATTGAGTTTGGTTAAGTGAGGGAAGGAAATAAACATTTACTTAGTTTGAAATTTGATATAGTGACACTTACTATTTAGAATTATCTTCGCTAATGGAAATACAGATGCGGGAAGGAAGACTGAACAACTCCAATGAGTAAGTTAAGTAGAAATATTGGTTAATACCAGATGTTCACTATTGATGATTTAATTATCCATACTATTCTTGCTTTGCTATTACTAAGGAATAGCAAGAGTTTTTCTGATATCATCTATATTGGTGACTATCCACATAATAATGAAGAGATTGAATATCTTAGAAGAGAGCATGTTAACATACATTTTGTAATTTTCTTACACTGTTATAAGTTGTTAAGCCTTACTTAATTATTCTGACATTTCAGAAAACCTTTCTACTTCATCTCACAAAGAACATTTTTAACATACTTAACGTCTCTTTTAACATACTTAAAAACATACTATCAAAGCATTTGACAATGATATTATATTTTTAAAATCTCTACTAAATAATAGTTTCTTCTGATAAATACTCAGAAAAGGAATTGCTGGGTCTTATCTCTAGATCTTTCCTCCAGGATTACTCATTTAAATTATTTACTTACTCATTAATTTTTTTATTCATTTCCATTTTTCCTCAAGAGGTTTCAAGACTCTTTACAAAAAGAATAAATCAAACAAAAATAATACAGTAGAAATAAAAGGAGGAATCTAAGGCTAAAAACAGGAAAGTGAGCATTCCAACATCAAGGATTGACTGTTGCTGTCATTGAGCATAAAACCTGCATTAAGTTTCCTGGTAGACAAGGGAAAAAGTACAAAACACCAAGTTACAAATCTCTCAGAGAAAAGAAAACATAGCTATAATCGGCTCTTGAAAAATAAAGCTTTTACTATTAGTAAACGTTGAGAAAAGTGATTCATATGAGGCAATGTTTTGCAAATTGTAAGTCAGTCCATGAAATAATTTCACCTGGTTGTGACCATAATTTTTAAAAATTGAAATAGAATACAGTCAATTTTTGCTCTACGCAGTAGTTATGTTCCATAGATTCCATGCAAACCCTGAGTCACTGCCCCTAGGGGAAACACCAGGTGAGGGACCTGGGAGCCCGTGCATACATTCTCATAAACCTATCAATACACAACCTTGTGTTATGTGTGGTTCTGTTTAAAAGCACCTGTTTAATACATATTAGTGATGCTTAGCATTGACCCATAGCCAACAGCACTGGAACTCATGCCTGAATCAAGTTTATCTAACACACATATCTAAAGCACATCACAGCCTTCCTGTGCATTGGAGCACTAGACAGGGCTTCAGCACTGTGCCACTTAAAAGAGCAAGATCACTGACAAAAAACACTAAAGTGTGAAAACCTTTACAGTGTGAGAGCAGGCAGTATGTATCTCGCCTTTGACCTCAGCTGCTGTGTGCCACCCTGATGACTCACTGTTTCACCATGCTGCCACACACATGTCCACAAAAGTGCTATGACTATTGATTTGGGGCTTACAGACAAATTTTAGAATTTAGGCAAATTTGCAAATAGAGTAACAAAGACTGATGGGATATTGGATGAGAATGAAGGAAAAAAACGTAGGAAAAAAATATTAGAGCCCATCCCAGGAAGTAAAGATATAATTCATGAAATATTTGTCAGAGATAATATAGATATTGATCTACATGTATACCTTAAATCCATATTTATAGCTACACCAAATCATGATTTTAAAATCTTACTGTTTTTTTTTAACATTTAGAAATCACTGGAATAGAAAATATACAATGAAGCAATGAACGATTCAATAGCAAATTCTGAAACTTAATTGACTAGAGTTTTTTTTATTAGTTACTTATACAGACCCAATAGGATACATTTCACGAATCTCTAGGAGAATTAATCAGGACCTCATCTAGGTAAGTGATTGATAGTGAAAAAGAACAAGGCAGATATAAGACTCTACTTATGAAACAGCAGAGTTCTTGTTGACTGATTAAAGGTGGACTGGAGGAGGAGTGAAGAAAAAATAAGGCACCTTATTTAGGGAATTTAGGGAATCGCCTAAAGGAAAATCTAATCTACCTGAGAATTATGGCTCCACTTTTGAAGAAAAGAAACCCATAAGTAAGAGCCAGGGTTTTATTTTTTATTTATTTATTTATTTATTTTTTAAGGAAAAGATACTTAAAAAATTAAAGAAATGAAGCACAAGGTTAAGAAAGCATTTAATTAACATAGCTAAAACGTTTTGATTTCTTTCACTGTCTCCCAAAGGACCAAAAAAGATTAAATAGTAAATAATGTGAGTTAAAAGTATTCTAAACATTTGAATGGAAAGCACTGCTCCTATAAAACGTGTAGTGTGTCGCAAAGACTCAGAGATGTGAGTTACCTGTCCAGTCGTGTGCCGAGCATATCAAGCATCCTTCCGGGGTGGGGTGAGGTGGAGGTTTACATAAAGGAAAAAAAATCATGGCAGGATTTAAAAGAAGACAACAAAAATATTATTTCTCTTTTTGAGCTCAGAAGAAGTTAGGTACCATGAGAAATGATGAGGAAACTATAGAAATAAAATGGGGATAACCTGGGCAACAAAGATGAAAGTGCAGTTATTGCTATGTGTGGAAGTACCAGTCAATTGCTCACCTGTCCAAGGCCAAATCCCACTGTTACCTTCCTCAGAATATCACAACATGTTTTTCAAGCCTTTTGGAAATTATAAACATTCAATGCAAGAAATCCTACATTAATCAATGCATTTCTTTCTTTTTTAATTCCTTCTTTTCTACCTTCCTCCAAGACTAATTGAAAAGAAAAATATTCTATTAATAAGAAAACAACATGTTGCTTTTAACATCAAACTTCATCACCTGTGTTATTTTATCATCCCATAACATGTTTCCAATCTGCTACGCACTGCCAAGGTAAAGGTTCTTACTATAGAGGTTGCCAAAAAAGTGTATGCACATTTTAAGAAAGGAAAAAAACTGTATCAAAATTGAATTACAATGAATGATGCTGGTTCATTCATTAACACCATTCAGTTAATTAACTCATTCAGTTAATTAACACCATCTTTTGAGTGAACATCACACTACACATTGCTACCATTATTCAATTCAACTTTGAAAAGTAATACATAGATAACATCTCTTAAAATGTGTACCTTTTTTTGGCACCCCTGGTATTTATTGTTTTTTGGTTTTTTTTATTTGCTATGAGATTTTGTCTTACTAGGTGTCCCCTGGCTTTGCTGTCTAACTCGTCTCCAAAAAGTGAACACATTCCCTCTGACCACCAAAACCATATCTACCACAAACACGGAAAAGGTATACTCATAGTTCTTGTGTTAAGACGTCAACGCATTTTGGGATATAAGTATCAATCTCATGTAGTTTCAATTTGCAAGGCTCTCAAAACCTGTTAAGAGTTTTGGTTTCAATTAAACATACCCCAAACATTTTGTTTTTTTTATTCAACAGCATTCATTTAATTGTGTATTTAAAGCTAAATTATGAAACTATTATTAATTTAGAGCTACTGAATATAAAAAGGTGCTGTGGGGACAATATCAATAAGATGTTAAATGTTTTCTCTTGGGATAAAGAATTTTATTTTATCAAATAAGGTAAACACACAAAATTTCTAGGCTTTAGTTGGATTCTCCAGGTTTGTGAATTTTAGATCCATTAAAAAGATAACAATTTGTTCACTAGCTTATGATAATTTAAGAAAATACATATATAAACTTACTTAACATTTAAAGATCTACATTAGAATTTAGTGACATATCAAATGATAATAACAATGCCCCATGGTTTTACCTTTTATAGCTTTATTATCAATCTTCACTGAATCATTAAAAACAAAAGGGCTTATTTTCACATCTGTCTAAGGAACATCTATTGTTTCCATTCCATATTAGAAATATATTCAAATGCTATACCTCACTTGATTGAGAATTCAGGAAAGCAAAGGGGAATTTAAACAAAAATAAACCACTCTCCAGTACGGAAATAAAAGGGAGTTTTAGTTTTTGTTTTTTCCTGTCCTCACCGTCAGCCTTGGCTGACGCCTGACTGCCTCCCACTATGACCTCAACCTTCTAACCCTATCTCTTAGTACCTAAGATTGGCTTTCTCTGTTCTTTACATTGAAATAGCACCTTGATATTATTAGACAAACTTATTTAATAAAAACCGCATTATTTCTAACTGGCATTCACCCTCTGAGAATTTTAAATAATCTGCCAGAAATTTACCCCAGCACTGACCTTGCTTTCTGTAGTAGAATACAAGGTTTCAGTAAAACACTCTCTCAATCCACAGCAAAAAGCTGTTTTTCACACCTGAAAACTCGTATGTAATATTAGGGTGGTGCAAAAGTAATTGTGATTTAAAATAATTGCAAAAACCGCAATTACCTTTGCACCAACCTAATAAGAAGAGTAAGTATCCTGGTATACTACTAGAAGCACACAGACTTTGGGGATTGTTGGTTAGTACAAAAACACATATTCCAAGTGTCCCTTATATTCATATCCAGCTAGTTACGGTTGTTTTGAACTTTGAAAACACACTTGAAAGTTTGAATGCATTTGTGGGCTTACTTCCTGTGTCATACCCAGTTCAACATTAGGACAGACGGATGGTTCTCTTGCACGTAGCCACTCTCCAGTTGCTATCGGTGAGCAGGAACTCTAGATACACAGATTCATGTTCACAGTGGTCTCTGAAATGGATTTCTAGCCCATTTTGTCTGCTTTAGAAATGCTCAGATTGTATTTCAAACCAAAATAAAAATTCTTTTGAAGGAGATCTTTTATTCCGCACCTTAACTACTTACTAGCACAAGTAATCAATCTAAAAGGAAAAAGCATATTCAACTTTAGATTTGTATCAAAATGTGAATGTTCCAACAAAGAGCATGTATTCCAGAGAAATATGGGAATGGGTGTGTGGGCACTTACAAAATCTCCTTCAAAGAAAACCTACATACGAGATTATTTTAACCTGTTTCCCTAAAGTGAATGGATTATCTACTATCTAAGTTTTTCCTGGGCATATGTTTAGTTCACAAATTTATGGCTTATAATGGCTTGCATTTTTGCCCACTTGGTGAAGCCAATCTACGTATGAAAACAGCACAAACAACATTTTACTTAGCAACTTTCACTGACTCCAACAAGTGGTTATGTATTCCTCTACAATTCTGTTCAGAGCTGGGTTTCCTAGACATCAATATTTAATCTGGTTTTCATGCACAGAACCCAGTATATATTTTTGAACATATTGAGCACACAAAATAAAACTATTTACTGTCTTAAAATGAAAATCTAACGCACTAAACTCTAACTTCCATTCTATGCCACACATCTATGAAACTTCCTTTATCACCCAAGCCTAATGGCTTCTTTCTTTTCTGAGTTCTTTGTTATGTGTCTCATTTGTTGTAGGCAATGTTCCGTATTAGAATTATCTATGCCCTCGTATTTACTATTAACAAGAATGAAAATTTCTGAAAGGCAAGAAGAGTCTAGCATGGCCCAGGGTCTAGTGTATTGTTGTAGTGATGATTTCAGTGCATTGAGTAGACATTCAACCAAAATTTCTTGAGTACATTCTAGTTATCCTGACTTGATAGTAGATAGCTTTACTTTAAAAAAAAAAAAAAAAAAAGAAAGAAAAACCTTAATTCTAGTGTCAGCCTGAAGTCTTTATTATCCTTGATTGCTAGTGACCGGATAAGTACATCAATTATCAAAACATCCTTCATCCAGGGAAAAATGTTTCCAAATCGCATCTTCTCTAAAAAAGTCATAATACCCCTATTGTGTTCATTTAATAGGTGCTTCTGATGTGGGGTTTAAGGTATGCACTGCTTCCAAACATCAAAACTTTAATAAACTCGCCAACACTTAAAAAGAAAATAACAGGGAAATGTAGGTTGTGGTTTATTTTGGAGGAATTGCTATTAACCTGACTACAAGGCTAATCTTCAAACGTGACTTAGAGAAAAGGTCAGCAGCCTGAACTCACACAGGAATGGCTGTTAATAGATGAATGCCATGATGGGGGTTCTCGGGGGTGGGTCAGCTCAGTGACCTTTGACCACCTCAGAAACACAAGCTGTGAAAACACAAGCATCCCTTCATTTTACTTATCATTTGGATCTTAAGCTCCGATTCACTTTTTTCAAAACTTATTTTGGAGCCAACAGTGATTGGTAAGTGAAAGGCTACCTGGGGCTGATTGTCATCATCAGCAGGGCCCTGTGTCAGGAGAATTACCACTCTTGTTCACGGCAGTATGTTTACAATACATCCTAAATGGCCTGGCAGAGGGTCTTTGAGGAGATTGTGGAGCAATGGTGGAAAGAGAAAAGAAGGTAACTTGAAAAAGACACTTTAGTGATTTAGAAATTTCTTTGGGGGGATATTTTTCCTTTCCAGTCAGTCTTTTCCATTCTTTACCAACTCAGTTTTATTTAGTATCTATGTATGAAGTTTAAAATTGCTTCCTAGTTTTTCTTCTATCCAAATAACTGTGTGCAAGCCCTAGATGCTTCTTAGAGGTGGATCACACACTTTTATGTAACACTCCTTTCGTCGCCAAAGAACTTGTCTCAGACACCTGAACTCCCTTTGGTGACCTTAGTGAGCCATTGTCTGACAGCCTGCATGTGACACAGCATAGTGGACTCAGGCAGACCTGGCTTGCCGCTCCTCAGCTTAATGTGTGACCTTGAAAAGGACACCTCTCTGACTCAAGTGGTGGTACTGGAAAAAGACTGGGGGAGATGGGTGTGACAATTGTTGAATTACAGGTACCATGTGTTACATCTCACAACGACTTTTAGAATATTCTCACCAAAGAGCATTTTCACAGCAGACAAACCTTCGATTCTCACAATGTGGACACTTACGAATGATTCTGTAAGAAAATCCTGTGGTTTTACTTTTAAAAAGTGAACATTACATATCATTCAACATATCATCACAAAGCTCTTTCTATTTGAAGGGGCCAAAGTCTACATATAACTTGTAACCCTACTGAATTCTATGCCTGAGAACAAAGGGGAATTTCTGTTCAGCAATCCTCAGTGGGTATGTAAATGAACGCTGCTGAAATATTCAGAAGCTGATACCAATATAGAGTGAAGTATAATGATCTAAATGTGCCATTGCTTTCCTCTGCTACTAATTACTCGCTTTAGGCTTTTTTCACCAATATTTTGTCTCCTCGCCTTTCTTGTACAGACTGGAGACCCAACTATATATGATCACTACAGTTTCTTACCACAACTTTCAAGCATTGTCTGTATTTCATGGACTTGGTTGTTGCCTTGGCTCTGACTGGTTGGCAGAGTGGGTTGAAGTGCAAAATGGAGGAAGTCACAATTTGTATGGGCTAAATTATTCTTGGTTCCGTGGAAATGGAAATAACACTGAGAATGAGGAAAAGACTCACTGGTTAAAAGGAAGATCAAAACTAGGGCACCTCAGAAGACATGTTCACCCAAAGACTAAGAGATAGTGTCATTTTTGCAGATAAAGGCAGCTCACTGGTAGCATAATGCCATCATCTTAAATAGCACTCGTAATGTAATGTGCAGATAAATGTTTTGTTTACGCTTTCTCTCTCAGTCCCTTGAGAAAGTGGCCCTTTCCTTAAGGTGGGAGTTCCTTGAGAACCTGTCCTGTGTTTCCCAGAGCACACGCTCCCAGTTAGCATGCAACACAGTCAGCACTTGGCTTCTCTCATCGTCCAGTCTCCATCTGCCTCAGCCTGCCTCTTTGATCTAGCAGCCCAACTGCTGCTGATTTGCTAAAAATTTTGAGGACACAAAAAGAAACTGAATTTTATCAAGTTTCCAATGCAATAAAGCTTGGTGGTGTTTTCACTTTGAATGAAACAATTCTTTCCATTGTTAATTCCAGGCACTCTGCCTCCATCCCTGCTTCTTAAGAAGGACTCAGACTTATTAATTAAGCTGAAAGGTAAATCCAAAAGTTATTTATAATGCTTACTCAGAGACAGCCTCTACTGCACACAAAGGCCTGATGTCTGGGGAAAGCAGTTGGTTGGCTTTCCCTTCCATCAGGACAAGTTCTGTCCAAGAGAGGCGCTTCAGGCTAGCTCTTAAATTGGTCCTTATAGACCCAATTCTCTAACAATTATTTATTTATTGATTTACTTATTTATTATTTTTTATTACAGTGACATTCAATATTATTTTATATTAGTTTCAGGTGTACAGCATAGTGATTCGACATTTATATAATTTACAAAATGACTCCCCTCCAGTTAGTCTAGTACCCACCTGGCACTATACATAGTTATTAATACATTATTGACTATATTCCTATGCTGCACTTTATATCCCCATGACTATTTTGTAACTACCAATTTGTATTCCTTAATCCCTTCACTTTTTTCACCCAGCTCTCCAACTCCCCTCCTATCTGGTAACCATGAGTTTGTTCTCCATATCTCTGAGTCTGTTTCTGTTTTGTTTATTCTGTTCCTTAAATTCCACATATAAGTGAGATCATACTGTATTTGTATTTCTCGGTCTGACTTATTTCACTTAGTATAATATCCTCTAGATCTATCCATGTTGTCACAAATGGTAAGATTTCACTTTTTCTTATGCCTGAGTAATATTCCATTGTATATGTGTACCACATTTTCTTTATTCAATCATCTATTGATGGATATCTTTGTTGTTTCCATGTTTTGGCTGCTTGTAAATACCTCTGCAGTGAATATAAGGGGTGCATATATCTTTTCGAATAAGTGTTTTGGATTTCTTTAGATAAATACCCAGAAGTGGAAATGCAGGGTCATAATATTGTTCTAGTTTTAATTTTTTGAGGAAACTTTAAACCATTTTCCATAATGGCTGCACCAATTTGCAATCCCACCAACAGTGCACTAGGGTTCCCTTTTCTCCACATTCTCCCAGCACCTGTTGTTTGCTGATTTATTGATGATAACCATTCTGACAGGTGTAAGGTGATATCTCATTGTGGTTTTAATTTGCATTTCTCTGATGATTAGTTGAATTTGAGCATGTTTTCATATGTCTGTTGGCCATCAGTGTGTCTTTGTTAGAGAAATGTCTATTCGGGTCCCCTGCCCATTTTTTAATTGGATTGTCTTTTTTGGTTTTATTTGTTTGTTTGTTTGGTGTTAGATTGTATGAGATTCCTAGAGATTTTGTATATTAACCCCTTATCAGATGTATCATTGGTGAATATCTTCTCCCATTCGGTAGGTTGTCTTTTCATTTTGTTGATGGTTTCCTTTGCTGTGCAAAAACTTCTTAGTTTGATGTAGTACCATTTGGTTATTTTTTTCTTTTGTTTCCTTTGCCCAAGGAGATAGACCAGAAAAAAATAATACTAAGAACGTCATAAAGTTTCCTCCCTATATTTTCTTCTAGGAATTTTATGGTTTTAGGTCTTACCTTATCCATTTTGAGTTTATTCTTAGATATAGTGTAAGAAGGTAATCCATTTCTTTTTCTATTATTATTATTATTATTATTATTATTATTATTATTATTATTTGGCATGTATCTGCCTGGTTTTCCCAACAGTATTTATTGAATAGACTGTCTTTACTCCACTGTATGTTCTTGTCACCTTTGTCATAAATTAAATGACAATATAGGTGTGGGTTTATTTCTGGGCTCTCTATTCTGTTCCATTCATGTATGTGTTTGTTTTTATGCCAATAACATGCTGTTTTGATTACTATGGCCTTGTAGTATAGTTTGATATCAGATACATGATACCTCCAACTTTGCTTTTTCTCTCAAGATCCCTGTGGCTATTTAGCATCTTTTATGGTTCCATATAATTTTTATGATTTGTTCTAGTTCTGTGAAAAATGCCATTGGTATTGGTAGAGATTGCATTGAATCTACAGATTGCTTTGGGTAGTACAGACATTTAAACCATGTTAATTCTTCCTATCCATTAACATGGTATATGCTTCCCTTTATTTGTATCTTCCTCAATTTCATACTGCATTGTTTTATAATTTTCCAAGTACAGGAATTTTGTCTTCTAGGTTAAATGTATTCCTAGGTATTTTTTTATGTAATTATAAATGAGATTGTTTTCTTAATTATGCTTTCTGATAATTCATTATTGGTGTATAAAAATGCAATCAATTTCTGAATATTAATTTAGTATCCTGCTACTTTATTGAAGTTATTTATATGTCTAATAGATTTTTTAGTGAAATTTTTAGGATTCTCTATATGTAGGATCATGTCATCTGCAAATAATGATAGTTTTACTGCTTCCTTTCCAATTTGGATACAATTTCATTTCTTTCTCTTGTCTGATTGCTGTGGATAGGACTTCTAGTACTATGTTGAATAAAAGTGGTAGAAGAGGACATTCTTATCTTTTTCCTAATCTTAAAGAAGCACTTTTGGCTTTTCACCATTGAATGTGACGTGAGGTGTGAGTTTGTCATATATGGTCTTTATTATGTTGAGATGTTTCCTCTATTCCCATTTTACTGAGAGTTTTGTGTTTTTTTAATCATAAATGGATGCTGGATTTTGCTAAATGCTTTTTCTGCATTTATTGGTATGATTATATCAATATATGATTTTTATTTTTCATTTTGTTTACATGGTGTATCATATTAATTGATTTACGGACAGTGAATCAAACTTACACCCCAAGAATAAATCACACTTGATCATGGTATATACTCTTTTTAGCATATTGCTGAATTCAGTTTGTTAACATTTTTTTGAAGATTTTTGCATCTATGTTCATCAGGGATAGAAGCCTACAGTTTTCTTTTATGTTAATGTCTTTATCTGGTTTGGAATCAGGGTAAAGGTGGAGTCAAAAATATGCTTGGGAGCCTTCCCATCTATTGAATTTTTTAAAATAATTCGAGCAGAGTAGGTACTAATTTTGCTTTGAATGTTTGGTAAAATTCAACTGTGAAGCCATCACAGGTCCACAAGTTTTGTCGGGTTTTTGCTTGTTTGTTTGTTTGTTTTTGTTTTGTTTTTTACTGATTTGATTTTGTTAGTAGATAACTGGTCTGTTCAGATTTTTTTTTATTCTTTTTTTTTTTTTTTTTAAGATTTTATTGGGAAAGGAGAACAGGACTTTATTGGGGAACAGTGTGCACCTCCAGGACCCTTTTCCATATCAAGTTGTTGTCCTTTCAATCTTAGTTGTGGAGTTCAGCTTCAAGTTGTTGTTCTTTCAGTCTTAGTTGTGGAGGGCGCAGCCCAGCTCCAGGTCCAGTCGCCGCCTTCTAGTTGCAGGGGGCACAGCCCACCATCCCCCACGGGAGTCGAACCGGCAACCTTGTGGTTGAGAGGACGCATTCCAACCAACTGAGACATCCGGGAGCTCAGCGGCAGCTCAGCTCAAGGTGCCGTGCTCAAGCTTAGTTGCAGGGGGCAGAGCCCACCATCCCTTGCGGGACTCAAGGAATTGAACTGGCAACTTTGTTGTTGAGAGCCCACTGGCCCATGTGGGAACCGAACTGGCAGCCTTCGGAGTCAGGAGCACAGAGCTCCAACCGCCTGAGCCACCGGGCCAGCCCTTTTGTTTATTCTTGACTCAGTCTTGGAAGATTATGTTTCTAGGAACTTATCCATTCTTTCCAGATTGTCCAATTTGTTGGTGTATAATTGCTCATAGTATTTTCTTATAATCTTTGGCATTTCTGTGGTGTCAGTTGTCACTTCTCCTCTTTCATTTTTGATTTTACTATCTGGGTCATCTCTTTTTCTTGATGAGCCTTGTTAAAGGTTTGTCAATTTTGTGTATTTTTCCAAAGAACCACCTCTTGGTTTCATTGATCCTCTGTATTTTTTAGACTCTATTTTGTTTATTTCCTCTCTGATCTTTATTATTTTTCCATACTTACTTTGGTCTTTGTTTGCTCTTCTTCTTCTAAGGCCTTTAAGTGTAAGTTTAGATTGCTTATTTGAGATCTCTCTTATTTCTCAAAGTAGGCCTGTATTGCTACGAATTTCCCTCTTAGGACTACTTTCACTGTGTCCCATAGATTTGAGGTTGCTGGGTTTTCATTTTTATTTGTCTCAAGTTACCTTTTGAATTTTTTCCTTGATCTCATTGTAAACCTATTCATTGTTTAGTAGTATGTTATTTAGCCTTTCTATATTTGTGTGTTTTTCAGTGTGTGTTTTTCTAACACTAATTTAATAGGCATAAATCCAGAGTTTGATTCAGCTTATGCTTAACCTGTATTTAGAGCCTTCGATCATTAACCTTAGGAATAACGGACATGCATTTCCTGTGACTTATTTTATAGGTTTCTAAATACTATTTTTACATCAAAATAATCCCTTTAAAAGACTCCTAGTACAGTCAGGATGCAGATGTGGATATGGAGATGTATGAAAAACCCGGAGCTGCCACCCCAAATTATCCTGTCCCTTACAACAACCTTCCCTTTCAATTCAAGAAACACAACTTGAAAAGTGAACAAAATCATTCCACTCATAAATCACTTTCACTAAATTTTCAAGAGTGTCAGGATTTAGGAGAATTTAAAAATTAAATAAAATTCAGGAAGGCACCTGAATATTATTATTAATGTATAATTTACTACAAATGAAGCAATATAGAATATAAGTTACTAATGTTATTCACAAACATTGTACCTTGAATTCTTACCATGTTTGCAACTGTGTTAATCACATTACATATTTTTTGTCATTTAATCCTCACAATTAACAATTGATAGCTGCTATTATTATCCTCATGTTATAGTAAAGAAAAGTGAATCTTTGCATGGTTAAATAATTGACCCAATGTCAACAAAACAGTTAATGCAATAGCTAGGACTTGGATACAGGTCTTTATGTATCCCAAAGCTTTTTAACTCTATTCTTTATTGCCATTTCATTAATTCATTCCTCTGTTCCTTCAAAAAATGTTTATTGAACATCTTCTAGATGTAAGATTTTGGAGTTGATGTTATAACATATACCAGAAACTATACAAGATAACTACTGTCTTTAAAGAATTTATAGTTATTTAGAGGTCTTTAAAAGACTCAGAGTATGTAAGAATTATATCTGAGTATGTAAGAAGTTGATCTGAATAATTGTATAATTATTATATGTTGCACAATAATTTAATTTTTTTCACTTTCCAGATACTAACATCTTGAAAAGGATATGGGAATGTTAGCAAAGACCTCAACACCCCCAAATGTATCATTCTAGCACAGGTACAAAGAGGGAGTAGTGAGGAATTAATCCAGAATCAAATTATGCTTGCTTTGACTGGCGGAACAGGTGGTCGCTATTTTATGGAGCAGCCTCAGTGTTTAAGGGAAATTTAGCATTTAATAACTGTAGCAAAAATACAAATTAATTCAAACTTAGACTATTTTATTGTAGAGAAGACATTAGTGGAAATGATCTAAGAGACAGGCTGGTGTCAATGAAAAAAAAGAGACTTTCTTTGTTTGAATGCTGGCTAATCCATGTTCTAGGCAAAATACTTAAATTCTGTGAAATTGTTCTCATGTCAGTAAACTAGAAATGATAATTGTATCAGTTTGTAAAATAATTAAAACTATATATAAAACACTTTAAATGAGGGAGATGCTTGGTACATGGTATCACTTTTGGCATTCTTAACCTTATATCCTTTTATCATCAGGAATATCAGTATATATAAGTAGGTGCTCTTGTCTTTCCTCCCTACTGCAGGGGAATTCTTCCTAAAACTATATACTTGGCCAAGTGAAAACAACTTTTTAGGATAAAAAATAACATAGAATTAATTTTAGGGCACCTGAGATATTATACTCCCATGATAGACTATTCAATCTCAAATTTAGTTCCAAAACACTAGATTATCATATTTAGAAAACAGGTTTTTGTCTTGTTTTTATTTGTTAAACCAGGTTTATTGAAGTATAATTTAACATACAGTAAAATTTACCTTTTTTAAATGTATACTTCTATGAATATAGACATCTTGACATATAGTCGTCTAACCACCACCACCATCAAAATACAAATAGTTTATCACCCCTTAAATTCCCTCATGTCTATTTGTGTGTGATCCACTATCACGCCCAAAGCTCCTGGTGAGTCATATATTTTTGATGCCTATCATTTTGCCTTCTCATAATGTCACAACAGAATCATCAGATATTATGAATTTCTCTTTCAAATTTGGTCTCTTACTAAGCATAATGCATTGAGATTCATCCAAGCAGTTGCATGTATCAGTAATTATTTTTTTTCTTTTTTTATGATATATCATTGTATGGATACACCAGAATTTGTCAAGTTGAAGGACATTTTGATTTTTAAAGTTTGGGGTAAATATGAATAAAGCCACTATAAACTGTCACCTACATGTATTTGTGTAAATACAAATTTCCATTTCTTTAGGTAAATATCTAGGACTAGAATTGTCAGACTGTATATAAATGTAGGTCTATCTTTATGAGAACTACCAAGCTGTTTTCCATAATGGTTGTACAATTTTGTATTTGTATCACCAATATATGAGAATCTCAGTTGTTTCATGTATTCAATAGTACTTTTATCAAATAGGCATTATATATTTCCAGTCAAGATGATGGAATAGGTCATTGCTTGGGCTTGCCTCCTCCCACAATGACATCAAAATTTAAACTAAATTATAGAACAACCACCCTTGAGAATTACCTGAACACTAGCTGAACAGAACTCCTATAATTAAGGATATAAAGAAGAAGCTATGTAGAGACTGGTAGGAGGGGTGAAGGTGCAAAATGGGCTGATGCAACACCCATGTGTGGTTGTTAAAAATTGGGAGGAATATCTCAGTTGCAGAGATGCACCCTGAGGAGTGAAGGGTTCCAGCTCCACAATGAGCTTTCCAGCCCAGAGCTTCATTGTTGGGAAGAGGAGATCCCACAACATCTGTTTGTGAAAATCAGTGGAAACTCTGTCTGGGTGAGACAGAGAGCTGCTGTAGACACAAGCATCCTCTTTAAGGGCCCAAGCACAAACTCACTTGCTCGTAAATACCTCACCCAAAGTCCCAACAAAGGGATAGCAGCTCAAAGAGCACCAAGGACAAACTGGGAGGAACTGAATTGTCTGGCTTCAGGACAAGGGCTGGAGGAACAGCTCTGTCTCGGACTGATATGCTGGCATACATCATTGTTCCTTATTGAGCCCTTCCCCAACACATCCAGCAGGTACAGGTGGGTGCCACATCTGAGTCTCCATTAAATTTATTAACACTGCTTGTTCCAACCTAATGATTCCATAAGACCCTGCCCCACATAACTCATGTGCCCTACCCGAACCTCTTTCTGTGGCTTTTCCACACAACCAGCTGACCTCACCACATACTACAGACTTTCCTAAAATCTTTCAAAGGTCTACAAACCCCAAACAAGCAGCAGCTGGCCTGAGTATGCCCTATACCTTTTGCTAAGCAGTCCCAAGCCTTTTAATAGTGGTAGCCAACCTTAGTTAGCAGCATTCCCTCTCTTAGGTGCCTCCAAGCCCAGCACAGGCAGCTAAAAACAACAGATCATTTTGTAGCTTCTACTAGGTGGCCAGGGCCAGGCAGAGACAGCAGCTGATCTGGGCCTACACTGGAGCCCCACCCAAGAGGCCCCAGTACCAACACACCCACGGTCCGCTTTAGACAACACCAGAGCACATTCAATTAGTTCCACAGGCAAGACCCCAAAGGGTGCACTTGACAGTCACCAGAGTCTCGGTAAAGAAAATCCTGCTTTGTGGGAGGTCAGACCCTGTACAACACCTCATCAGCTGTACTCATGTTCAGTCCTCCCAAAGGGTCAGCATGAGAGTCAATTCCACCCACTGATATGAAAACAGCAACCAAAGTTCATATACAACAAAAGGACACACATAACCCACACAACAGACACCCATGGATTACCTGGCTCAGGTGGCTAGGAAGACTGTGACACTGGGCCCTGCAAAACACCTTCCACATAAGGCCAATCTGCTAAGACTGCAATACATAGCAGATCACCCTGATACATAGAAACAAACACAGGGAGTCAGCCAACATTAGGAGACAAAGAAACATGTCCCAAATGAAAGAACAGGACAAAACGCCAGGAGAAGAACTAAACGAAATAGAAGCAAGCAATCTACCAGGTACAGAGTTCAAAACACTGATTATAAAGATGCTCAATGAACTTAGGGAAAGAACAGATGAATTCAGTGAAAACTTACACAAAGGGAACCAGTCGGACTTGAAGACTACAATAATTGAATCGGCAATTTGGAAGGTAAGGTAGCAAAAAACAGCCAATCCGTACAGAAAAAAGAGTAAAAAATAATGAAGATAGTTTAAGGGGCATTTGGGATAGCATCAAGCATACCGACATTCACAACATGGGGGTACCTCCTAAAAGGATAAGAGAGACAGCAAGGGATTGAAAACGTATTTGAAGAAATAATGATGGGAAACTTCCCTAACCTGGTGAAGGAAATAGACATGCAAGCCCAGGAAGCACAGACAGTCCCAAATAAGTTGATCCTAAAGAGGTCACATCAAGGCACATCAAAATTAAAATGCCAAAGGTTAAAGAAAAAGAGAGACTCTTAAAAGCAGCAAGAGAAAAGGAGTTATCTATAAAATAAAAATGTCAGCTGATTTCTCAACAGAAAGTTTGTAAGCCAGAAGGGATTGTCATGAAATATTCAAAATGATGAAAAGTCAGGACCTACAACCAAGATTATTCTAGGCTGCAATGCTATAATTTAGAAATGAAGGAGATAGAGAGAGTTTCCCAGACAAGAAAAGTTAAAGAACTTCATCACCACTAAAACAGTATTACAAGAAATGTTAAAGGGCCCTTTTAAAAAATAAAATATCAAAATATAAATAAGAACATGTAGGAAAAGAAAAATATTCTAGCTTAAAAAAGTAAGCACATAATAAAAGAAGTGGATCAGCCAACTATAAAGCTAGTATAAAGATGAAAAGGCAAAAGTAGGAAGATCATGTGTAGTTATAAAAATAAATTAGGAGATACACACAAAATAGTAAACAATAGTGACAGAAACATAAATGTGAGGTGGTGAATTGAAGTGAGTTTAGAATGTGTTCAAACTGAAATGACCATCAACTTAAAGTAGACTGTTATAAACATAGCTTTGTATATAGGAAGCACATGGTAATGATAATCCAAAAATCTACAAGAGATATACAGGAAATAAACAGAGAAAGGAATCCAAACATAACACTAAAGAAAATCATCAACATACAAGAGAAGACAGAACGAGAATAAGAAAGAAACAGAGAACTACAAAAATAATCAGAAAACAATTAATCAAATGGCAATAACTAGATACCTATCAATAATTACTTCAAATGTAAATGGACTAAATGTTCTAATCAAAAGACATAGGGTGGTTTTATATATATGTATATATTTTATACATATATATACACACACATATATAACCCATACATCTGCTGCCCACATGAGACCCACTTCATATTGAAAGACATAAACTGACTGAAAGTTAATGAACAGAAAAATGTGTTTTATGCAAATAGAAGCAAACCAAAAGCAGAGGTAACAATACTTTTATCAGGAACAAAATAGACTTTAACACAAGGGCCATAACAAGAGAAAAAGAAAGGCATTTTATAATGATGAGGGATCATTCCAACATATGGAACTTTCATAAACACCTATGCGTCCAATGTAGAAGCCCCTAAACATATACACAAATACTGACAGTCATAAAGAGAGAGATTGACAGTAATACAAGGCCTGACAAGTTCGTGAACTGATCCTAGAAAAAGTGCCACATCCCTCAGTGCTGAATATCACTATGGTCACCTTCCAAGTCCTCCCTTTGGGAAGCTATGCACTGATGCCAGTGCCTAGTCCACCCTTCAAAGCAATGTTGGAACTCTTTTTCTGGAATGGCCATCAGAGTTGTCCTCGTATTACCCTTGATGTCATCAAAATGTCTTCCTTTCAGTATTTCCTTTACCTTCAGGGAAGGAAAGAAGTCATTGGGAGCCAGATCAGGTGAGTAGGGAGGGTGTTCCAATACAGTTATTTGTTTCCTGGCTATAAACTCCCTCACAGACTGTGCCGTGTGAGCTGGTGCATTGTCATGATGCAAGAGCTCCTTCAGGACCATTTTTGCACACACCTTTCTTATGCCAAGATTTTCAGTTAAGATTTTCCTGTTATTCTATCGATGTCTACTTGGTCTCCTATGATTCTCAGAATCAGCCAACAATTTTTGATGCACAATTTGATAAATTTTTGCAATGTTTCCATCAGTTCTGCTCATTATTGGCCGCACTGACCTCTCTTCATCGGTGACGCATTCTCTCCCCTCAGAAAAACATTTAATCCATTTGTATACCGCTGTTTTCTTCATGGTATTATCCCTTTAAACTTAGACTAACCCATGTCCCTGATTTCACTTCCTCTCTTGCCAAGTTTAACAAGAAATTTAATGTTTGTTCATTGCTCTAATTCAAGCTCAGACATTCTCTTGACAACACACAAAAACACGCAACAACAATAATTAACACTACTCAGCAAGACACCAACACATGTTAACATGAACACAGCTGTGAGAGACTGATATACCAAGGTTATGAAACTTTATCGAGCTGTTTGTACAGTGCTGCCAATGTGAGTGCATGGTTGCAAGTTCTCGAACTTGCTGGACCTCGTAGTCATATTAGTGGACTTTAACACCCCATTAACATCAATATATAGATCTTCCAGACAGAAAATCAACAAGGAAACAGTGGCCTTAAATGACATATTAGAACAAATTGTATTTTGTTGATATTTTTAGGACATTTCACTACCGAACAGCAGAATATACATTTTCCTCAAGTGCACATGGTACATTTTCCAAGACAGACCACATGGTAGGCACAAACTAATTCTAATTAAATTCAAGAAAATTGAAATCTTTTCCAATTACAGTGGTATGAAGCTAGAAATCAATGACAAGTAGAAAACTGAAAACATACAAATACATGGAGGCTAAATAACACATTACTAAACAATGAATTGGGTTTGTTAACAATGAGATCAAGGAAGAAATCAAAAGATACCTTGACACAAGTGGAAAGGAAAACACAATGACCTGAAATCTATGGGACACAGCCAAAGCAGTTATAAGAAGGAAATTCAGAGCAATACAGGCCTACCTCAAGAAATAAGAAAAATCTCAAATAAACAATCTAACCTTACACTTAAAAGATTGGAACAAGAACAAATAATCATAGGTATTCTAATAGGCTATCGTGGTATCTCATGATGGTTTTAAGTTGCATTTCACCATTGACACCAAATGTAAGTCTGATTGGTCAGTGCCCCTGACTCACCAGTTGTTAAACAGTTTTCATATCAGACCTTCTCATAATTTAAGGTAATGGGGAGGAATATAAATTTCTGTTAGATAAACAATATCCCACTGCAGTACTCAACTACTCAAGTGCACCTCACCACTTGTGTGTATAGCTTTGACTACAAAATTTTGCCATAATTTCTCTATTGTCCTGTAGTTTTCCTCCGATATTTTTTAAATCCAAGATTTTATGTTTTGCCCGCTAGAATTGAGTCTTCAAAAAGACAGGATATTAATATCTATCTTAAATTTATGTTACACTTAAGAGCCTTTTCCACAAATGCTTATACAGAGAATTGAGAGCATTTAAGTCACAACTTTGTCCTGTCCTTCTCCAAGTTAAATGTCACCAGTTGCTGAAGGTTAAAATTGCCCAGAAAGTAAGACAGAGAAGGAAGTGTTCAGAGCATGAAAATATTTTAGAACATCAGTGAGGATTGGGTAGAACTCTAAAGAAAGTTGAAGAGAAAATGCAAAGTGAAGTATTATACAAAATAAATTAGGCATGGGCAAAATTAAGGAGCATTAGAAAAAAATAAAAGGGAATAACTGAAAAATATAAGAAAAGGAAATAATTCAGGGTAGGACCAATGAGCTAAATACATGTCAAAATACTTACAAATGAATACATCTATTTTGTTGATAATATTTATTCTCTTGGTCTGTAAGTTAAATATTTTTAAGTTAAATCAATCCATCTGATTGAAATAGAATGACGGATGAGTAATATGTGATTTGATATCTTTCTGAGGATAATGTTTAAACAGATCTTTATTTTTAGCCTATTAACAAATTTCCTGAACTTTTATTAAAATAGAAAGCATTAATATACACTTTAAACAGTGAAGATACAACCATGTGTCCGGGAAGAAAGAATTTCCCTTTGCCCTTTCGATTCTCCTGGTTGATCTAATAATCAAGTATACATGGGGCAGATTAGCAAGAGAAAATAACCAAATTTAATACATACATATGTATGGGAACCTCACATACATGAGAGATTCAGAGACCCCATGTTCAAAAAAGTTCAGAGACAGAAAAGAAACATGGGTTTATAAGACATACTGAGCCAGGGATGAGGTAATGAACATTGGAGCTTCAGTAGATGACTGCAGGGAGAGCACAGGTTTAGTAATTATTAGTTTCCCTGCCATAAAGATAGGTAAAAAGTCATTTCTGGTAATAACTCTTATTGTGAGCCAGTCTCCTAATTTAAATTCTTCTAGGTAGTTAAGATGGGGGCATAAGTTTATCTTGAGCCCGCAAGGTCTTGGTTGTCTTTAGCTCAAAATAATCCACATACCACTAAGGCATATCTTAGGGTGACTCATTCTGAACCCCTACACATGTAAAAGACTGGGGAGGAGATGGGAAAGAGGGGACCTAGTATTCCCTTGATAACCATCATCCTACAGTGCTATGGTTTTAAATACTGCTAAACGCTGGCAACAACCCAACCAGTACTCTGAACTCTACGTATTTAACTGCTCACTCAGTATTTCCCTTTGAATATTTGATAGCATCTCAAATTTTGTCATGGTCAAAACAAAATTATTTATGTACTCTTCACATCTTTACACTGCTTTTTCTTACATTCCATAGAGCCTTGGTAATTTATTTTCACTCTCTGAAATTTATGTATACTTCCTTTCAATCTTTGCTCAAAGGACACCTTTCTTCTCAGAAAGAACTTTCCTAACCATTCTGCACAAATAGCACCTTCCTCCAATTTTCTACCTCCAAATTATTCTGATTTAATTTATTAAGAGCACTTGCCACCATCTAACATTTTATATGTTTGTTTTCTTGCTTTGTTTATTTTATTATCATCTTGTTTCTCCTGTTAGAACCTAAGCTCCATGAGGGATTTAGCCTACTTTGTTCACTACTGAATCCCCAGTGCTGAGAAGAATGAATGGCTCAAAGAATGTGGCAATGTGTACTTGTTAAGTGAATGAATGATTTAGGAGCATGAAGTGGTCACATCAAGGTCACATCGAGTGGTGGAGTGGCCATATGAACCCAGCAGTTTGATTCCAGATCAGTTCTCTTAATCACTCTGCTCTACTGATCCTGAGAGCTATTCTAAAGATTGATTAAAAGACATAATTTAGGTCAATTTACCATCACTACATTTGATGCATGGTAATTACTGAATAAATGACAAATATCTTTTTATTTCCAGGACTTTCTCAACATCAATCCCTCAATGGTTGGTTAATAGGAAATGAAATCTGTCAATAGTCATTGATTTTTTAAATATCCAACTTGAAATCTACTTGGTGTTTGGCATAATAGAGGGTAAATTATGTGTCTGTCCCCAAAACTTGAGTAAAATGAGGCCTTTACTTATTGTTTTCCACAACATACAGGTAGTATTCTCCCATTCCTGATTTTGTAGCCAATTTGACTTCCCTTCTAAAATTCTGAATTTAAAAAAAAAAAAGCAGAATGTTAGGTGTAGAGGTATAGACTACACAAAGATAGAGTACAGAAAGAATATCCCATATATAAATATTCTATATAACCCATATATAGACAGAATCTACCAATTATACGTTGCTATCATTTGAATAAGCAAACTTCAGATTCCCATGGTCTGACCTGAAGATTAAACCAAATTATAAGTCCAGATCCAGGACAACGTTTTCTTTAGGTCTGCCTCCTTCCCCGGCTCCCAGTTCTCTCCTTATCCACACCCTTTGAGTGTTTAGCAGGGTCCACGCAAAGTCAGCAGCAGATGGGCATCTGGAACTTTCTAGAAATATTAACAATACGGAGGTTTTAATAAGCAAATTTTTTGAAATAAAAGTAAATTTATTTTGCACTCGTACTGATCTACAACCTCATAAACTTCAGATTAAAGCCATAGGTCTCTTTATGTGTGCAGAATCCCTAACAGTGGTGTAGGTAATCCATTGGGTAGACAAGAAGAAAATATTAGAACTTTTACGTGTTTTTATTTTTGTCTAATAAAATAAGAATTTTTAGTGATAATTAAACCATAATTTTAGAGTAATACTGTATATAATTTATAAATAAACACTCACATATTGGAGAGCAAGGTAAAATTATTTCAATGATAGCATTCCAGCATCAGAACAGATTCAACTGTATTAATTGTCTTTTACTGAGTAACAGATTTTCATAAACTAAATGACTCAAAACAACACACCTTTGTTATCACACAGTGCCCATGGTTCCTGAGTACTGGGAAGCCAGCTGGATCCTCCCCTGGAGCCTCAGCTAGAGAAAAGTCAGCTTCCAAGTTCATTCAAGGCTGTTGGAAAAATTTATATCCTTGCACTTACATTACTGAGGCCCTCAGTCCTAGACGCCTTCCTGCCATGTGATCCATGGGTAGCTCACAATATGGCTGTTTGCTTCTTCACAGCCAACAGGAGAATCCAAAGGAGTCTGCAAAGGCAAAGTCTTATAACACAAAACATAATCACACGGATGACACCCTCATCATCTTTGCCATATTCCTCTTTAGAAAAAGGTACAGAGGAAGAGACTTATACAAGAGAACGCCGCCTTGGGGGTCACATTTGGGTATGTCTTCCACAGAGACCATTCTTTACAAGAAAATCTAAAAGTTTTTCTTCAGCTTCAAAACACTAGGATTAATTTTAATTTTTTAAAAAACCTAGTTAAAATATGCCTTTCCTTTTTGAAAATTTATAGCATCAACCTAGCTCAGCTCTAGTCACTTCCTACATTTCTTCAATAATTATGTCCTAGTTCAGACTGTATTAAGTTGGACTGGTCAGTGGATGGTAACAAGTGTGTTTATGAGATTTTGGGTCTCTCTAATCTATACACAGTTCAAAGACATGGACATGAATGTCTATTTCTCCTATAAATAATAATATTGCTATAATAATATTGTCAGAGAGGACAACAGTTCTCATCTTCCCTTCATATACTCACTAACGTACTCCCAGTTTGGATGTAGAAATTCCACATCACCCATAAGACAAAATGGAGACAGAGAGACAAGGTAATGTGGCTGAAACACAAAGCAGTAGTCACTGACAGAGTAGGATTAGATCTCAACATTTGTAATACTTTATCCTCTGTTCATTCCATTAGGTTGTACTGTTTCCAATTAACTAGGAGAAATCTTTAAAGAAAGAAATGATCTTCAAAATATAAATGAAAGCTTTAAGAATGCAGTCAGCACTAAAAGCTTCCAATGTACCACCTAAATGAATAATTCCATCTGGAGAGGTAGGCTTTTTTCATTTTAAAATTTTCAGGGTGGGTCGTTAGATCACTTACCTTTGTATAACTGTGCATTAAGGAGTCTAGCTCTCCTGGATCAGAATTCTCAAGAGAATGGGAAATCAAGCTCAGTTTGCAAGTCAGTTCCATGAAGTTGCTTAAGCCTTAGAAGTAACTCTTTCAAGTTAATTCATTATTTGTTCTCAATCTAGTTTCAATAAGTTAAAAACATAAATATTAGGCTATATATTAATGCAATTTGATCTGTAGTTAATCCAATTTAACTCAATTTGTTTGACAGTAAAAGCAAATGAATTAATTCAACTCCATCAATTTCTTTTTAAATTTATTTTTCATTTTTAGCTTTATTTTTCAAATTTTAGTTGACATTCAATATTGTTTTGCATTAGTTTTAGGTGTATAGCACAGTGGTTAGACATTACTCCATCAATTCCTTGACCTTTTTCCTTCATATAGTTGGAGGGAAAACTGATGAAAAATAACAAATTGTATGCCACAGATGGGCATGGCTTATAACATGCCAATGCAAAAAAGAAGTGCAAGAACAATTTACTAAATATATGTCCTGGCTCACCCAGGACAAAAACAGATCACTGCAAATGCTACAAGAGCACATTCCTGAGGCGTCAATAAAATGTCTACTTTACTCAAGAGAAAACGGTGAAAATTCTTTCCTGGCCTGTGTAAAAGACTCTCTTCAGTCCTTAGTCCCTGAGCTGATCTCCCCAAACATCTGCCTCTACTCAGCAGGTAGTTTCTCTTTGTTGTAAGCAGACAGCAGGATACAAGCAAGGCTGTGGGGAGAGGACAGGGTGAGCACTCGTAGGTGCTGATCAATGAGAAAACAGTTAAATTCTTTACCTTCTTCCTCTTGTGTACGTAACAGCAATATGAAGATAACTGCAATGCTAGCTTTTGTGACAGGCAAATCTCTGACCTGCTGTTGACACATTTGGATCTGTCTTAAAACTTTTTGTCATTTCAATTCACATAAATCAAAGGACAAAGAAGAAAGTTTGCCATTTCTCACTTGATCAGCTATCCAAGAACACAGTGCATTTCACAGTGCATTTCACGATTCATATGGTGAGCACTAGATCTTTTCAGGAAAACAGTGTTGGTTAACTTCTTTGTTACATTATGAGCACATTCAAAAATAATAAAAATTATCTTTAATCCTGATTTAGCATAATTTCTAATAAATTCAAACATATATGTGTTCCTCATTGAATTTTAATGTAAGTATTTTGTAAATCAAATGCCAGTGTATTTTTAATTGGTTCTCAGCTGATTTTTTTAAGAATCATGAATGCTATGATACATTTGGGGAGTTCAGTGCAGGGAGTACACACACATTGCATTCTGTTGGATTTTTTTTTTTAAGTCCTCCTTAATGAATTCTTAATTACATTATTCAAAAGATCCATTATTCAGCATTCATCTCACTGCTAAATGAAAGTCTTTACCTGACATGTGAATGAAATTAGTCTAAATGCTTTTCATGCCACCTAGGGATTCTGAATAGACTTTTAGCTTCACAGCAGCAATAGATTTCATTTCTGTTTTAAATTTATATGGATTGTTTTTAGAGATGGGTAGCTATGCAAAAGTTTGCCAATCTGAGCATCGCTTGACTTCCACTGTGTTCTCAGACTTACCTTGGGCGAGAAAAAGCACAAACAAGGTCAAATAGTAGTTGAAAGTGGAAGAAATGACATACAAGATTTGATAATGTGTACAAAGATTTCAAATGAATGTCTGTATCACCTAAAACGTTGATAATTTCAAACAAAATTAATATATGTACACACACACACACTTCCACTGCTTTCAGATTAATGCATAATGCTAGAGGCAAGAAATACTCTCAGGCTTTATGTGCCTTTTACAGTATATCTAAAAATGAGTCATAGTTACTAGTCTACTTATTAAGCAGTCCCATATCTCCAAATGATACCCCAGGAAGATATCTACCAAGAAGGTAAGCTGAAATATACAATAGTTCTGACCGTGTTCTAGAACTCCCTCTTGTTCTAAGAATATAAACAAACGTACTGGAGATTATCAGTTTAGTGAAAGCCAAGTTCACATAATCAAAAGCAACATATTCAGAATCACTCTCCCGACCCCTGTTTCAGAAAATAAATTTACCAACAGCATCTAACAAGACAATCTTATTTTTGTTTCATTTAGCTAGGTCTAGTTCTGTTTTGATTTTCTAGTGTAAGAAACGTAGCTGAAGACACCGTTACCTGCTTTGCTAGCCTTGGAGTTGGTCTGTATTATGTGTGTACAAGTGCAGGTCCCATGTTACATTCTGCTATGCAGAGCTGATTGGCTACATGATTTTACATCCTTGCTTCTAATGTTAAGTTGACAAAAACATTAATGTAATATTTGGATGCCCAACTCCATTTAAAGATATCATTCCTAGAGAAAGCATAAGTTAATAGTTTATATTCAGGATTCTCTATGAAGAAAAGCACTACATTTTTCTTCCATGATTGTTTTTATTGTAACTGCCATTGTAGCCAAAATTGTGGAACAAGTTGTTCTGCAATTGCTGCATGCAGTAAAAAAAATACATAGAGAAGTGTCAACATAAAATTATTCCAAACACAGAAGGGTTGCTATGGCATATCTTCAGCAGAAAACATATTTTAATATTACTGTATTAAGGTTAACTGAGTATCTTTAACAAATCAATGATGAATATACATTTTTAAAGTTAATGTCTACACATTTTTAAAGAACACAGAAAAAATGGCAACCGTTGATAAAATAAGATGTGTCAAAGAAATTGAGCATCATTAATTCATTAGAAGTCACTAAGTGGAGAAGATTTACTTATTTTCCATTTTTGATTAAAATGAAAATTTCTGATTTTGAGCAAGATATTCCAAGTTTAAGATTATTACATTCATGGAGGGTCCACTCTTCAAATATATTTCTAATGGGCTAGAGGTGACACTAAAGTTGTGGCCTTGGAGTGGTTCAGACTCCAATCCCTGCTGGATTGGAAAGAAGAGTGATAGATTAAGATCACCTTAGAAACAGCCTCCGTTGTTTGTACTTCTTGCTAGAAAGTATGCTCACTTTTCTCTGGTCAGGCATTAGTTAATGAAACACCTGGTGTTTTCCAGCAGGAATCCAATACTTCCCAGCTGCAGAAAAAAAAATCCATCTTTTAGAATATATACGAAATATCAGAAGAAAGCCTCTGATGAGCAGAGGGTGTGAGTGCAGCTCTGGAAGACTGCAGTATCCCCTCCTTACTCAATGAGTTGCACCAATTGGGAGACAAATCAGCCCTTTGCTGAGGACCCCAGGACGACGGTACATTCTAGCTCCGGGGCTTAGGAATCCTCAGACCAAAAGGCTGTCTTGTGGTGTGAGTAAAGACAGAGAATTTGAGAATTAATCAAATGAGTCTAATCATAACAAACAAATTTACATAAGGATGAAGCCAGCAGGCAACTTAATAGAACATCCGGGTGCTCTTATCTCCTGACCAATGAAATGAAAGTTAGTGCAAACCTATTTTCACAGTTAGTGTTGCATTTGTTCAGAAATAAGTTCCATGGTAAAAGATGTGATTCTCTGTCATGAGAGCCTCTTTCATTTCACAGAAGAAAACATAGATCAGACTTCTCTCCCAGGGAGGGCATGTCCCCACAGCCTGGCTAGACTGTTTTATGTCTTGCTGCCCCTGTTCCAATGCAGGTGGAAAATAGGCCTTAAAATAAATGAAGCAGACAAAGAACTTGCCAAGCTTCCGCCCACGACATATGCATGTCTATAGAAAATAAAAGGCCTTTTTAGGGATAAAATTCAAGCCTGTTTAAGTTAAGAGTGCTGAGGGAATGGATGACCCCTGGCTTGGCGTCTGGCAGTTTACAAGGCCCTGCACAATTATTTTCCATGTGCAGTGCAAAAACCCTATTGTCTCTGTTACTGCTAGGAAAACACATCCTAGTGAATCTTATGAATAATATTTAAAAGTGAAAGAAGCAGCAACCATTTAATTATCTTGGTTGTTATAGTTATAAAGACCGATGTTACTTAAAATCTGAAAAGCTCCTTTCCTACTTTCCTTCAGAGCCATTGTAAACATCAACTATTATTTACCAGATGTAACTTATTACTTTGGAAGCGTTATACTATTATATTTAAACGAGGCAATCTGCAATTCCCTGTACCATTCATACATGTCTCTTTCTGAGTCCCTCGAAAAAATTCATGAAATAATAGTACAATGTGTTTTTTTATGTGACAGTTTCATTTATTTTTAACCAATCTATGCTACACTTTAACCTTTTGATTGTTTATCTTTTAAGCATCTATTAGAGTAACTGCACTGTAGAATACTTTAACTCTGTAGTAATAATGACAAACAGGAATAAGAAAGAAAATGAGACTCCTTTGATAAAGGGCATTCCTTCCCATATGATTCATGTTTTTTTCCCTAGTTAAACAATAATAGCCATTTTCTATTTGTCTCTTTTCATTTCAATTAAACAATCTTTAGCATTTTATATGAAGAAATGTTTCTTCTTTCTTTCTTTCTTTCTTTCTTTCTTTCTTTCTTTCTTTCTTTCTTTCTTTCTTTCTTTCTTCTTACTTTTCTTTTTTCTTTTCTTTTTTGTCACTACTGAGCAAGCACGTGAACTTCCTCCTAATTTGATAGCATTGGCCTATAACATGCTAGTGTACTGCTAGCAATAGCCTGCTTCATATTTTTGGTGGCAATTATACTGAATTAAGGCAGTTAAAAATAATTTCCACTTGGCTCAATATGGTTAATTACATGATACTCCATATAGTTTTTCAACCCCAATTCCACTATTCTGTGTAATACCAGTGGTATTTACAATCCCTTAAAATGTCTGCTATTTATTGTGAAATTTGTATGAAATCTTAAGGTAGGACTGAGAGTTTCTCACAGTCACTAAAGTGCTAAAGGAGATATACACTAGAGGCAATCCTGAAAGTTTAAACTTAGAATTATTGAGAGCTATAAAAGCACTCGTTCAAAACCCCCTAACCTTCTTAGCTGGTTAAAAGAGTATAATCCTCTCAGTTATTAAAAGACCTTTGAAGTGAAACACAGAAACTCAGACATTCTGCCTGTTTTTAAAATTCTCCTTGACTACAGTCTAAATCACAAGGCAGTGTGGGCTCAGCCCCATCTGCGTGGTGAGCAGTGAATTACTTTACTTGAACTTTGCTCCAGTCAGGACATTTTAGGGCTTATAAATCTTGAATCCATCTAAGTTCACCGTAAATTAGCCTTGCAAAAACACACTCCAAACTCCAGTTGTCAACCTGGTTGCTTTTGGCCAGATGCCACTCAACAGCTGAAATTCTGATTAATTGTCATCTTCTCTTTCTCTCTTTTTTTGTCTTAGACACATTTTTAAGGTGAAAAAAAAAAAGAAAAAAGAATATACAAGCTAATATTATGTTGAGAACAACTATAGCTGAAAAATGGTTCTGTTAGGAGGTGTATTTTATATTTGAACTATGTGTAATGAAAAAAGAGGAGCCGGCAGCCTAGTTCTATATTGTGTATGCCATCTACTGCACCAGGAATCTGGGGCTGGGCCAGGGGCTGGGCTAAGCCATGCCAAGATACAACAGATTTTTCAATTTTCCAGCAAATAGAAACAAAATACTAGTTTCAGAAGGTGTACTCAACAAACACTTCCCAATGTGTTTCTGATTTGTGGTCAGAATGTTTTTACTGCTGGTGCCTTGCACTTTTGAGACATTTATTTCCTAAAAGAAAGATTCCTTTCTATAAACCTCAACTGTCTGTTTTTCAAAGCAATTTAAAATCAAACACACAAATAAAATTCTTAACATATGGAAACCTTCATATAGGGCCTTACGTATTCAGAGTTAAAATTGTTTTATAAACTGTAATGCTTTGCAGATGAAAATACAGAGAGGATGACTGTTTTTAGCACTAATGCTTTTTGACAGCGTTAAACCTTGTTTTAGTAATTGACATCAAAATGTTTGGTGGTTTTAAATGGACCATTAATAAAAATGGCATGTTTTAAGTTTTTTTAGAAATTGTGCTTAATACTGTGAAGTGGGATAAAATTGCCAATGTAATACAGTGCTCTTATTATTTTCTAAAAATTCTTATAACAAAACAAACTTCATTTCCCCCTATGTCTCTAAATGAACTTCTGAAGCTCAAAGAGAGAAAAGATTTTCTCTTCATCCATCCTCAGAATCTCTACATAAATGGGCCTTTCAGCACTTCCAAGTCTGAAAAAATATGAAATAACAAAACAAAACCAAAATTGGCATCTTCTGCCATGACAACTCTAGAAGGATGCTGAATCCAATTGGATCCCATAGAACCGTGAAAATATAACCAAAGATCTCTACCATGAACTGGGAAGTGTATATCAGAAGACAAAAATTTAATACTACCTCTGTCACAAATCACGTTGCATCCAGGAAACCACTCAACTTTCTCTGAGCCTCAAAATACTTATTTGCAAAATGGGAATATTTGACAAAGTAGAAAGATTATTTGGAAAATCTATAAAACACGGTATGTGAAAAAAATCTGGAACTGCTAAGGTCCAGGATGGCAGATTAGGTCAACACTATGCATGCTGCCTCCCAGGATCACACCAAAATTACAACGCAATTATTGAACATTCAACCTCAAGAATTGTCTGAAGAATAGTTGAGCAGAACCCCTATAACTAAGGATATAAAGAGGGCACATCAAGACTGGTAGGAGGGGTGGAGACATGACACAGGCCAAGCCCAAATTCACAGATAGTGGTTAAACACTGGGATGGACACCTTGGTACTGGAGGTCCCTCCTGAAGAAGGAGAGGTCCCAGCCCCATGCTGGGCTCCCCAGCCCAGGGGTTCTGTGCCTGTAAGAGGAGTTCCCACCACATCTAGCAGTGAAAATTAGCAAGGACACTGCCCATCGATCCTGGTGAGACAGAAGGTGGCTGGAAACCCAGACATCCTCTTAAAGGGCCCCCACACAGACTCACTCACTTACAAACATTCACCTGGGCTCCAGTGGAGGGGCTGCAACTCGAAAGGTGCCTAAGACATACTAGGAAAAACTGAGCTGTATGGCTTCAGGAAAAGAGCTGGAGGGAAAACCGCCACTGTGTCTGTGTGGAGCCTGCCTCATGTGTAGCCTACAGGAGGGCACCACCTTTTGTATGTTGAACCCTTCTCGAAAGGGTCAAATCTGAAACCCCATTGATCTGGCAAAATCCAGGCATGGTGACACCCTGGGTGTCCCCCAGGGGCTCTCTTCATTCCCAGGTGGCCAGCCGTGCCTCACAGAAGCCTTTCTTTTTTTTTTTTCTTTTAAATTTATTAGGGTGACAATTGTTAATGAAACTACATAATTTCAGGTGTACAATTCTGTATTACATCATCTATAAGTCCCATTGTGTGTTCACCACCCAGAGTCAGTTCTCCTTCCATCACCATATATTTGATCCCCCTTACCCTCATCACCCACCCCCCACCCCCTTACCCTCTGGTAACCACTAAACTATTGTCTGTGTCTATGAGTTTTTGTTTCTCATTTGTTTGTCTTGTTCTTTTGTTGTTTTTGGTTTATATACCACATGTCAGTGAAATCATAGTGTTCTCTGCTTTTTCTGTCTGACTGATTTTGCTGAGCATCATACTCTCAAGCTCCATCCATGCTGTCACAAACGCTCCCGTATCACCTGTCCTTACCGCCGGATAGTACCCCATGGTGTCTGTGTACCACAACCACAGAAGCCTGTCACAGTAACGGCGGCCTGCAGGAGCCGGAACCTTCATTGTCAGGCAGTCAGCCACAACTCGAGCTGCAGCCCCTTTCGAGACGCTCTCAGAGACCTGCGGGCCTGAGGCAAGCAGCAACTGGCTACAGTGTTCTCAGGGTGTGTTGCGAAGTGGTCATAAGCCTGGCTCTGGTGCAAGAACCTAATCTGCATTAACTGTAAAAACCACAGCCCACAATCTGTAACTCTATGAGACCCCACCCTGCCCAGCTAGTGCTGCATCTCCAAGGGCACTCTGGGCTCCTTGGTGGTGGCCCCACCACACAAGTTGTAGAAGGCTTTTATAGCAACGGATGGCCCATCACAGTCTGGGGAACTTTGGGTGGCCGACAGTCAGCCATTTCTTGCACTGCAGCCTCTCTAGGGCAACTCTCGGGGATAGGCAGGCTCAAGTCATGTGATAGCTAGCCATGGTGTTCTCACGGCCTTTTCTGAAGTGGTCACAGGCCCAGCACTGGAACAAGAACTAAATCTGCATTAACTTTGTAAAAGCCACTGCCACATCTTGTGACTCCCTGGGACTCTGCCCCACCCAGCTACTGCTATGTCACTGGGACACTCTCAACACTGGGTCAACCAGCCCGGCCTGCATACCAAAAGAAGCTCTGTCACTGCTGAGACTTATGGGCACCTGACAGGTTGGCAACAGGCCTGGGGGACCCTGGACTTTTTGCTAAGCTGCCCCAGGACTGATACTGGTAGCAGCTGGCCTCAGTTCACAGCAAAACTACTTCCACATGCCTCCAGGTCAACCATAGGCAGCAACCAACCATATATAGCTTTGCAGTTCATACACGGTAGGCCAGGCTAGTCACCGGCAAGGCTAAAATTGGCCTGCATGGGAGACACCAGAAACAACCTCCACAAGAGACACCAGAAACAACAAACAAAAAGACCAGCTTCAGAACACTGCCCAGTAGCCCCACAGGCAGCACACCTAAAAGATGGTCTCAACAGGCACAAAAGCCCACCGAGGTGAATGTCCCTCTGAAGGGTCAACCCACACAGAAGCTTATACACTATTGGTGTAGCTAATCCTCAGTCAGTCTAAGGGTCAGTCCCACCCACTGATGTGCCAAAAGCAATCATGGCTCAACCACAACAGGAGAATGCACACAACTCACACAAGGGACACTCCCAGAATACACACACAGGTGATGAGGGACTCTGTTCCACTGGACCACACAAGACACCTACTACATAATGCCTTCCAGCAAAGACTGAGACACATAGGATACTTAATACATAGAAGCAAATACAGAGAGGTAGCCAGTATGAGGAAACACATAAACATGTCCCAAGTGAAAGAACAGAGAAACCTCCAGGAAAAGAACTAATGTAGTCAACAAATCTACCAGAGACAAAGCTTGAAACACTGGTTGTAAGAAAGCTTAAAGAACTTAGCAAGAACTTCAACAAAGAGATGTTAAGCATAAAAAAGGACATAGAAACCATAAAAAATAAACAAACAACAACAAAAAAACAGAAATAAAGATTATAATAACTGAAATGAAGAATACACTGAAAAGAAGAAACAGCAGATTAGATGAAGAAGAGGATTGAATCAGCAATTTAGAAGACAAGGTAGTACAAAACACTCTAATCAGAACAACAAAAAGCAATAATAATAATAATAATAATAATAATACAGAGATAGTTTAGGAATCTTTGGGACAACATCAAGCACAACAGCTTCTCATCATAGGAGTAACAGAAGGAAAAGAGTGGGAACAAGGGATCGAGAATCTATTTGAATAAATAATCACTGAAATTTCTCTAACATGGTGAATGAAATAGATATGAAGCCCAGGAAGTACAGAGATTCTTAAACAAGATGAACCCAAACAGAACTACACCAAGACACATTATAATTAAAAGGGCAAGAGTTAAAGCCAAAGAGAGAATCCTAAAAGTAGGAAGAGAAAGACAACTAGTTACTCACAAGAGACCTCCCATAAGACTAACAGCTGATTTCTCAACCAAAACTTTCCAGGCCAGAAGGGAGTGGCAGGGAATATTCAAAGTGATGAAGAGTAAGAGCCTACAACCAAGACTACTCTACCCAGCAAGGCTATCATACAAAATTGAAGGAGAGATAAAGATTTTCCCAGACAAGAAAAAAACTGAAGGAATTCATTACCACCAAGCCAGTATTACAAGAAATGTTAAAAGGACTTCTTTAAGAAGGGGCAAAACAAGAAAACAAAGATAAGAATATGAATAATAAAATGGCAATAACTATGTACCTATCAATAATCACTTTAAATGTAAATGGGTTATATGCTGTAATCAAAAGACAAGAGTAGCTGAAAAAATAAGTAAATAAGACCCATGCATATGCTGGCTATAAGACATCCACCTCAGATCCAAAAACACATATGGTGAAAGTAAGGGATAGAAAATGATATTTCACACAAATGAAAATGAGGGAAAAAAAAACTGGGGTACCAATACTTACATCAAACAAAATAGAATTTAAAATGAAGACTATAATAAGAGATAAGAAAGACATTATGTAATGATAGAGAGATCATCTCAAGAAGAGGACATCACCCTAGTAAACATCTATGCACCCAAAATAGGAGCACTAAATATATAAAACAAATTTTGACCAACATAAAGGCAAGGCAGAGATCGACAGTAACACAATCATAGTAGTGGTCTTTAATACCCTTCTTACATCAATGGACAGATCTTCCAGACAGAAAAATTAACAAGGAAACAGTGACCTTAAATAAAACACCAGACCAGATGGATTTAATTAATATTTTGAGTATTTCACCCCAATGAAGCAGAATATACGTTCTTTTCAAGTGCACATAGAATATTTTCCAAGGTAGACCACATGTTAGGCCAAAAAACAGGTCTCAATAAATTTAAGAAGATTGAAATCAGATAAAGAGCCTTCTTGGACCATGATATTATGAAACTAGAAATCAAGTACAAGAAAAAAACTGAAAAACACGTGCAAGCTAAGTAACATGCTACCAATAATGAATGGATCAACAATGAGATAAAAAAAGACATCAAAAGATACTTTGAGACAAAAAAAAAAAAAAAGAAAAAGAAAACACAACAACCCCAAAATATATGGTACACAGAAAAAGCATTCCGAAGAGGGAAATTCTGAGCAATGCAGGCCTACTTTGAGAAACAAGAAAAATATCAAATAAACAATGCAATTTTACACCTAAGGAAACAGGAAAGAGAATAACAAACAATGCCCAAAGTGAATATGAGGAAGAAAATAATAAAGATCAGAGTGGAAATAAACAAAATAGAAGATAAAAAAATACCAAAGATCAATGAAATCAAGAGCTGTTTTTCTTTTCTGAAAAGATATACAAAATTGACAAAGTTTCAACCAGACTCATCAAGAAGAAAAGGAGAGAGCAACCAAATAAATAAAACAAGAAATAAAAGAATAGAAGTGACAACAGACACCAAAGAAATATAAAATAAATAAATACATAAATAAAATAAAAGTAATACAAGCAACTATAATGTCAACAAATTAAACAATCTGGAATAAATGGATAAATTCCTAGAAGAACATAATCTTCTAAAGATGAATCAGAAGAAATGAAATATCTGTACCGACCAATTATTACTGATGAAATCAAATCAGTAATCAACAAGCTCCCAACAAACAAAAATTCTGCACCAGATTGTTTCACAGGTCAATATTACCAAACATTCAAAAAAGAATTAACACCTATATTTCTCCAACTATTCCACAAAATTCAAGAGAGGGAAAGGTTCCCAAGCCCATTTTACATGATCACTTTACCCTGATTTCAAAACCATAAAAATCCTCAACAAAATATTAGCAAACCAAATTCAGCAATATATTAAAAAGATCATATATTATGGTCAAGTGGAATTCAGTCCTGGTATGCAAGGTTGATTCAATACTTGCAAATCAATTAACATACTACACCACATAAACAAAATAAAAAATAAAAATCATATGGTTATATAAATAGATGCAGAAAAAAGAGTTTTAAAAAGTCCAGCATCCCTTTATGATAAAAAAAAAAAAAAAAAAAAAAAAAAAAAAAAAAAAAACTCTAAGCAAAGTAGGAATGGAGGGAACAATTCTCAACATAATAAAGGCCATATAGGAAAAACCCACAGCTAACATCATACTCAATGGGGAAAAGCTAAAAGCATTCTCCTTAAGATCAGAAAAAGGACAAGGATGTCCACTTTCACTACTTTTATTCAATATAGTACTGAAAGTCCTAACCACAGCAATAAGACAAAAAAAGAGGAAGTAGTTAAACTGTCATTATGTGTAGATGACATGATTTTATATAGAGAGAATCCCAAAGACCTCACCAAAAAAAAAACACACACAACTATTAGAACTGAAAAATAGTTTAGTAAAGTAACAGGATACAAAATTAGTATTTAGATATCAGTTGCATTATTATACACCATAAATGAACTACCAGAAATAGAAATTAAGAGAACAATCCCACTTACAATTACATCAAAAAAAAAAAAAAAAAACACAAAAAAAAACCACACTAGGAATAAATTTAATCAAGGGAGCAAAAGACCTGTACTCAGAAAATTGTAAGACATTGAAGAGAAAAATTAAAGAAGATACAAATACATGAAAACGTGGACCATGCTCATGGATAGGAAGAATTAATATAGTGAAAATAGCCATACTACCCAAAGAAATCTATAGATCAATCCAATCCCTATCAAAATACCAATGGCATTTTTTACAGAACTAGAAAATATAATCCTAAAATTTATGTGGAGCTATAAAAGACCCCAAATAGCCATGGCAACACTTAGAAAGAACAAAGCTGGAGGTATCATGCTACCTGATACCAAACTATACTACAAGGCCATAGTAATTAACAGCATGGTATTGGCATAAAAACAGACACATAAATTAGTGAACAGAATAGAGACCCCAGAAATAAACCCACACCTATACAGTATTTTAATCTATGACAAAGGAGGCAAGAACATACAGAGGGGTAAAGACAGTTTATTCAATAAATGGTACTGGTAAAACTGGAGAGATACATGCTAAAAAAAAAGAAAAAAAAAAGAAACTGGACCACCTTCTTATGCCATATACAAGAATAAACTGAAAATGGATAAAGGCTTGAATGTAAGACCCAGAACCATAAAACTCCTAGAAGAAAACATAGGAAGTAAACTCTTATATATTACCGCTAGTAATATTTTTTCTGATTTATCTCTTCAGGAAATAGAAACAAAATGTAAAATAAACAAATGGGACAACATCAAACTAAACAATTTTTTCACAGCAAAGGAAAGCATCAACAAAATGAAAAGACTTCATACTGAATGAGCAAAGATATTTGCCAATGATACATCTAATAATGGGTTAGTAGTAATATTCAAAATCTATTTAAAAATCATACAACTCAATACCAAAAAATTCTAATTAAAAATGGACAGAGGACATGCATCGATATTTATCTAAAGAGGACATACAGATGGCCAATAGTAATAAGAAAAGATGCTCCTTGTCAATAATCATCAGAGATATGCAAATTAAAACCATGAAGAGATATCACCTCACACCTGTCAGAATAGCTATCATCAATAAATCAACCAACAAGAGTTGATGAGGATATGGAGAAACGGGAATCCTTGTGCACTTTTGGTAGGTTTGCAAATTGGTGCAGTCACTATGAAAGACAGTATGAAGGTCCCTCAAAAAATTAAACATAGAATTCTTTATAACCCAGCCATTCCACTCCTGGGTATTTATCCAAAGAAATCCAAAACACTAATTCGAATAGATATATGCACCTCTATGCTTACTGTAGTGCTGTTCACAATAACAAAGATATGGAGTCAACCGAAATGCCCATCAATAGACAATTGGATAAAGAATAAATGGTACATATATGCGATGGAGTATTACTCTGACATAAAAAAGAATGAAATCTTACCATTTGTAACAACATGGATGGACACAGAGGATATTATGCTAAGTGAAATAAGTCAGACTGTGAAAAACAAATACTATATGAGCTCACTTATATGTGGAATCTAAAGAAAAGAATAAAGGAACAAACAAAACAGACATGTTCTCACAGATACTGAGAACACACTGATGGTTGCTAGATGGGAGGGGGGTTGGGAGATGGGTGAGATGGTGAAGGTATTGGAAAGTACGAATTGGTAGTCACCAAATAGTCATGGGGATGTGAAATACAGTATGGGGAACATAATAAAAAATATTATAAAATCTATGTATAGTATCAGATGGGTACTAGACTTATTGGGGGGATCATTTTATAAATTACATAAATGCCTAACCACTACTCGGTACACCTGAAACTAATATAAAGTAATATTGAATGTCAACTATGATTAAAAATATATACAGTCATGTGATGTGAAGAATAGCAAATGGAATATAGTCAGTGATATTGCAATGGCTGTGTTTGGTCTCAGATGGGTACTAAACTTGTTGGGGTTTTCATTTTGTGAGGTGTGTAAATGTTTAATCACTATGTTGTTTTGTTCACATAAAACTAATAATGAAAATAAAAGAAAAAGAAAAAATCTTTGTAATGAAAGGTAATATTATTCAGTTCCACTTAATTCAACAAGCATCTACTGAGTACCTATTGATTCACATCCACACTGCTTGGGAGAGAAGTGGATATGAAAGTTATGAATCTTATCCGTGTGGAAATTTGAGAGAATAAACTTGAATAAAGTAGAAAATGGGTTTGAGATGGGACTAGAAAATCATTTGGTTCAGAGAGAGCAATTTGAGGGAAAAAATGGGGGAAGGAAACTGCACAGTGTGTTTCTGGAATTGCAAATGATTCAGCATTGAAATATGAGAACCAATTAGTAGTTAGGAACAAATATGTTTGGGATTATGGTATGTGAAGCAAAATCATAAATGGTTGTCATTCATTTGTTCATTCAAAAAATATTCACTGAGTACAAATATACATATATATATACACACATGTTTATATATATACATGCATATATATGTATGTGTATATATTTATGTATATAAGTATATATACACACATATATATATATATATATATATATATATATATATATATATATATACATATATATGTATTTATTGAGTACCTGCCATGAAGCAGGAGCTATACTAGTCAGTCAGTAACAGGTGAAATAGAAACACCTATAGGATAGGCCCTAACTGCATTGTACTCATAGTCTAGACTTTGAGGCCTTGTACCTGACTAGGCAGGAAACTGGCAAGTGTAATTCACATTTTTATAGAGAACACTGTGCCTTCAGTATAAGGGGAGGGTTCCAGAAGATGAGAAATGGAGGTTTAGTTAGTGCATGGGCCTTTCTTTCCTCAACCTTTGGGTCCCTCCTGGCTCCCTTCGTACTTGGTTCCTAAGCCTTTCATTATGTTAATAAGAATAACGAGAAAACGAATCTACCACAGTAGATGTGATGAAAACAACAGAGAAAATTTACTTTAGAAATGGGTAGAACTATTAGGTAGTTCTACAGGAGACAGGGGAGAAGCAAAGGAGAACCACTGGGTTATTTTGTGAGAATGTAAGAATATATAAGAACCACTGGGGTCACATTTTGAGAAGTTTAAGTTAGAAATTGCGATATTGGGTAAGAAGAAATTTTAAATGAGTAGTTGTCATCCATGTAAAAAATAAAGTAGAAGAAATGAAAACGAAATATTTAAATGGTCTAAAGAAATGCAAACAGTAGCCCTGAACATTCTTGAAATTTTACCAGAAAAACCAAGAAACAAGGAACATGGTAGAGACAATGTTGAGGCTGGAATTATGATTTAGGGGAGAAGTTACAGCTCAGGAATTGGGTTTCAGGCTGAGACCCAGAGAGGTGCATTTGCTCAATGAAAAGAAGCATTAAAAATATCCTGCTCACTTTACATAAGTCAACAAATACTGAGGTAGCTGAGAAGTAAAACAGAGATCCTACTCTCAAGGAGCCTGCATTTGAATAGGACTCATAGATGTAACACGTTTATAGAAATGTAAAGTATTTTCAAGTACGAGTAAGCAAACAAAGCAGAAAAATTTGGAGTCTCCTCTAACTAATGTAGTTGGAGAAGACCTTTCCAAAGGCACACTTTTTGAATTGAGCGTTAAAATAATGTGGAGGTAAAGGTAAACATCCCACACAGAAGAGGAGGGTACAAGGCTGAGACAGGAAAACTTGGGATGTTAGAATATTTGAGACACACAAGGAAGGCTTTGGGGCCAGAATGTATTGAATAAGAGAGAAAATGAAAGAAAATGAGGTCAAATTGTACACAACAGCCAGACAATATAATCTTAGAGGCACCATAACCAACTTTGGGTTTTGATGGAAAATCATTGGAGGGTTTTAGGTGACAAATGCCATTTATTTCATGGTGTAGGTAACTCTGACTGCTAGGTGGATATGTTTTTGGCATTGGTGTTTGAGGTGGGATGGGATTGTGAAGTCAGAGCAACCTGCCAGGTGGCCATTGGGGCAGTGCAAGCTGCTGGTGGCCAGGGGAGGAGCATGCGTGTGATGGGGGAGTGGAGGTGTGTGGTAGGAAATGAAGAGTTTTGTGTCAGCCGTGATAAATCAGTATGACATTAGAGACTTACATGAGAAGACCACAACTAAGGGAAAAAAGGAAAAGAGACATATACATTTGATCATCAGCAGCAGAGATGTTATTTGAAGCCAAGACTATAGAAAGACGAAAGAGAAGGTGAAGAATGAAGCCCTGGGCAATTCTCACATTTAGAAGTCCAGTCTAGAAAGAGAAATACAGGAAGGAAAATGAGGAAAATCCACCATGAATAAAAAAATGTATTAAGAGTAAAGGAGTAGTAAATAGTTAACATACTGGTGAGAGATCAATAAAAATAAAAACAAAAATATTATCATTAATTTGGCAAGATGAAGGAAATTGATGACTTTGACAAAAACCCATTTAATGCTGTGATGAGAATGACTGAGTGAAGGGCAGGAGAAGTGGTAATGACTGAATATGAGTGTAGGCTCCTCCGCTGACATCCTGGCAATAAAAGTGGTTTAGCTCCATTCTAAGACAAGTTCTTCCACTTTTATGTACCCTAGATGCCATCACTCTCATCTTCCCTAGGACTTTGCTCCGAGAGTATTCCATTTTCACTTCTGGAACTTAAGCTGTTCACTGTTCTAATTAAATCTTCCTAATAGCATAATAGTGGTGAATTTTCACCAATCTTAAACTCTTTCCCTTATCCTATCTCCCCATTCCAGCCACTGCCCACATTTTCTGCTTTCCTTCATATGCAAATTGGAACCTAAAAACTATTTTTTTAATCTACATCAAATTCATCAAGAAATTTGAGTTATCCTTAGATGGGGCAGAAACATGATACCACATGCGGGTCGGGCAGGCTGCAGAATAACTGGAATAAATTAATTGTTAGCATAAACATGGGATCAAGAAGTCATAGGGATCATCCTGCCAGAGCTCAGAGAAAAATCAATTTACTTCATGATTAGAACATACCACTGAAATTTTGTAGGAATGACAGGCACCAGAGGCACAGAAATGTTAATACCGGAAATAAACATCCAAAGGACCCAGCACTGGAGATTATTCATGGACCCAAAGCCACCAGGGCCTCCATTATGATAGTAGACTGTCCTGTGGTAATTACAAATCAGTGTAAAGGAAGTCTGAAAGTCCTGTGTCAAATTCCAGCAATGCACAAACCAACAGGAAACATGCTTCATCTTTAAAAAAAAAAATCAGTTTGAAGGATGACCATTGTGGCCCACACACCAGGGAATCAGAATACTTTGGAGCAGGTCCTTTTGCGAGGATCTGTAGTAAAAAATTGAACAATCTTGTCTTTCATCTTAAAATTGAGCAATTTTAGTTTTCCACTATTGGTGAAGTGCATTCATCAGCATTAAGGAGGAAAAAAGACAACCATAGCTGCCCTCAAGAATGAAGACAAAATCTATGAAGTGCTTACTATGATTCACCTCTTGAAAGAAGCCCCTCAGCAGGAGAGTTTGTAGTTGGTATGGATAGGCAGGTGTCTTAGTCCTTCCAGGCTGCTGTAACAAAATATTATCGACTGAGTAGCTCATAAACAACAAAAATGTATCTCTCTTGGTTCTAGAGGCTCAAAATCTGAGGTCAGGGTGCCAGCACGTCAGGGGCTGGCAGAAGCCTGCTCCAGACTGCAGTCTGTTGACTTCTGGTATCCTCACATGGTGGAAAGAGAGCAAGACAGCTCTCTGGAGTCCTTTGAAAAGGGCATGAATCCCATGCATGAGGACCCCACCCTCCTGACCTCATCACTTCCCAAAAGCCCCACCTCCTAATCCTACCAGTGGACATTAAGATTTGGGCAGGACACATTCAGTCCACTGCATCATGTTTTCCATTCTCTTCCAGGATAACCTTCCCAAACAACCTACACCAAGTTTGGAGAAGAATCCTAGGAATTTTTTTTTCCAGTGCATCAGGTAGGTCCCAAGCAGGACGGCAATGACCATAAAGCTAACTCTGGCCCCTGCCAGACATCAGGAGGCCCATAGGGATGGCCGATATTTATGTCAATGGTTGCAGAGGTCATTGCACAGCTAACTGAACCTTTAGAGAAAATAGCTTAATGAATGAGCCATCATCTTGTTCCCAGCAGAGACCTATTAAATCAAAACACAGGCATGTTAGCTGATAAGTGAGGGTACCTACAGAAATTTGGAAGAATACAACCAGGCACATTCAAACAGTACCTCCACAGATACCAAAAGTATGTCATTTGAGCCCATAGAAGGGAGTAGGCGGGACATGAGTGGAGAACTACAGGAGTTTCCAAATTGCAGGAATAGGTGTGCACTTTTCATTAGTTCTCGGGAGGAAAATGTAGGTGTCTTATCACACTAAAACCTTCCATGTTCGGCTCCACTTACTTGATTTCTCCTTTTCTCCAAGTTCTTAGGAAGAGGCTGTGTCTTCCTGCATAGCACCAAAGCCTTCAGAAGGACAATCACGATAGTTGGGAAAAGGAGTTTTTCAATGAGAGAAGCTAGTGTTTTAAGGATTTATGTTGGGAAAAGGAGAAATCAGAAGCAGAGAAAAGGATCTCCTAGAGTGAGATTTGTGAAGGGATGAAGTGATTGAGAGAAGCAGCTGCCATCTACATGGAGAGCGAGACACAGAGGCAGAGATGGGGTGGGGAGGCTTAAAGTGCAATTGCTGTGTATTAGCCATGTACTTCCTTCGGAGTATTTTCTAAGACACAGATTAAATGGACATTAAAATTTCTTTTGATTCTAGTTTCCGTGTGGACTGCTATTTCTTCAAACATGATTCCATGTGGGGGCTAAGGCCCAAATTTCAGGGGGTTACACTTTTGCTAAACTAAACAAGGTAAAATAAGGGCCTTAAATAGGCTGTGGACTTGGCGATTTTGAGAATGGGACAGAATGAAGAAATATTTAGAATGTAGAATCAACAGGACACGCACTTTGGACATTGAAGGGAGAAAATGAAGAAATAGTCTGAATGTTTCCCAGACTTAGTTGACTGGTTCAGTGAGAATGCCAACAACTCTAGGGGTTGGGGAGAAAAACAATAACCGATGCTGAAGATAACACTAGGTAATGTGATATCAATGTTTGGAGCTCATGGCAGAGTTAGAGCCAGAAACCCCCACCCTGCACACAGGCAGGTAAAAAATAAACTCATGGGAAGAGGTGAAATTCTCTAAGGCAGATAAATCTGTCAGGATTCACACAGGAATCTAAGGACATCTTGTGATGTTAACGGGCCAATTGTTCATTGAAAAATCGAAAATGTTAGCCACAACTGTTATTCTTCAGATACTAGAGTGCAAAAATGGAGACACAAACATCAACCAGTAACATAAACTGGAGCTGATACCCTCTTCACGCCTGCAGCAGGTCACATGCCCTATGCTGATAATCACAGCTCCTCTGCTAGGATTCTGTGTTCCCGTTAGCTACCCAGGGTTTGTACCCGGTGGAGTAGTCTCTACCTTTGTTCCCACAGATTCTGAGTCATTGGTGGTCTTGTATCCCTTGGGTGATCACAAGTTTCCGAGGGCCATTAGGGAAGACAGTATCACTTGGCACCCCAGTAATAGTCCCTTTTCCTCTAGTCTGTAACTATAACCTAACTCCTTCCTGGTAACTGTGACAAATCACCTGGCATAGTATAGGTAGGTGATTCTTTATATTCTTCTCTACCTGATAGTTGAGCAGCATGAGAAATCCAGAATATCCAGGGAACAGTCTCAGTTTCCAACTTATGGGAAACATGTCAATGTTTTCTCGTGGAACATACCTCTCTTAAGTACTGTGACCTTCAAATACATTGAACCATACTCTTGGGGGGTGACGGGGGAGGCAGGAAACAATTTTTTTTGTTTTGTTATTAGTTTCAGGTGTACAAATAATGTAATAGTTAGACATTTATACCCCTCACAAAGTGATAATCCCCTCCCCCAATCTACTACCTCTCTGACATCATATACAGCTGTTACTGTTCCACTGACTCTATTCCTTATGCTGTACTCCACGTCCTATGATTATATATATTAAATTGTAGTTGACATTCATTATTATTCAGCTTCAGCTTCAGGTATACACTTCACTGGTCAGGCATCTATACTGTCCATGAAATCGTCTCCCTAAAGACAAGTGTCCCTCTAAAAAATTCTGGTAATATACTTCTTATTCTAGTGTAATTAAGAGTAATTGTAAGAGGAGCCACTCCCACTTCTGTGTCTTAACTCTCAGGTTTACACATCCCAATCCTGGAGCCTAAATTGCAGTGGCTTCTGGTTTAAGGTGTACATCTCATCATCTCATCCCGTAAGAATGTCACCCTCTCACAAGGGGTTTTCTCCTTGTGTGCGCTACAACTGAGGTTTCAGCAGGCCATTTCACATTCCTGTCAAGCCAGCTGCTTCTGGATGAGGCATGTGGTAAAGACTAGCGGTTTCTGCTGTTGTGGGCCCCTTGCTATGAAATGTGCTCCTAGTCACACAAGATATCCACAGGGAAAACAGACAATTGGTAGCTCACTCTACAAATTCATGAATGATGCTGTTTGAGGAAGCACTGCAGGCTTTGAAGGTAAATTCCTACCTGGAGTAAGCTGGACACTTAGCAGTAGCAGTAGCCAAACCAGCCCTAGCAGAAAACCCAAGCATGGCCTCTATCCCTGACACTAGAACCATTATACATGATACGCCGAGCAAGCATTAAAGTGTCTAAAGCAAGATGACTGCTATCCACTGGAAGGTCATATTTCCTAACTAATTATTGAGAGCCCTTTCTGCAATGGATTACTTCTGCTGAGCATTACACGAAATACAAACATTGTCATTCTCTGTACATTTCTAGAATTTCCATTTCACATACCCATCCCCTAGATGTAATTTTTCAATTTTCCATTTATCTATTTTCTTATTTCCAAGTTAATCACAAGGAAAGTAACTTGTTAGGCTCCACCAACACCATCAGTGTGGTTTCTGAATCATCTCTCATTCTACATGCAGTGGACTACTAGGTGGACAGATGAGGATGTTTTCACCTTGAGTGGGAGTACAATACAGTATCAGTCCATTTCCTTCCATTTTGCTTGCTCTGAATAGTGATGTCCCTGTTCACCAGAACAAGAAGGGCTGCCCTAGAGATTAAAATTATAAATAAAATATTAAAACACTAGAATATTCTAAGCCAGTCATGGAATTGTGCTCTCCTTGCCATGATAATTAATGAAATTTTAACTAAGACTTAAGAGAATTCTGCTTAAGGCTTCTCGGAAATGAATCCTTTTCTTTATCCATAAAAGGAACAGAGCTTTTCTGCCTCTGGATATTGTGTGCATGTGACATCTGAACCTAAAACAAATCTTGGGGAAAAGGACATTTGTCTCAGAGTACAAGCTGACAAACAGGCTGGCACAGTGGAGAAATGGAAAGAACCTGGCTCCTAGTCAATGTTGAGCCAATGAGTTAACCATCCTTAGAACTGCTTTGCCTCTGGACTTCTTGTTTCTACTTCTACAGTAGTTCCCTTGTCTGTAGTTTTGCTTTCCCTGATTTCAGTTTCCTATGGTCAACCAAGGTCCAAAAATATTAAGTGGAAATTTCCAGAAATGAACAATTCATAAATTCTAAATTGTGCTCCATTCTGAGTAGCGTGATGAAATCTCGTGCATCCTGCTGTCCCTCTCTGTCCCACCCAGAACATGCATCACCTCTTTGGCCAGCATATCCATGCTGTGTATGCTACTTGCCCGTTAGTCACTTAGTAGCTGTCTCACTTATCAGATTGACTGTCATTGTATCACAGTTACTTTTATACAAGTAACCCCGTGTTACTGTTATAATTATTAAATTTTATTATTAATTATTGTTGTTAGTTTCTTACTGTGCCTAATTTGTAAGTTAAACTTTATCATAGGTATGTACGTATAGGACAAAACATAGTATATATAGGTGTGGTACTATTTGCAGATTCAGGCATCCACTGGGGGTCTTGGAAGGTATCCCACAGAAAAGGGAGGAGTATTGCAACTGATTCAAAAACGTATAAATGACTGAATGAAAGAGGTAGAACGAGGTCAGTGAGGATCTCATTGTATCTAAATGTTTGGGAACCTTGAAGAAGCAGGGAAGAGAAAGATAATTCAGACATCAAATTAATAAAATTGGAGCCTCTCATTAAGTGCTTTCCAAAAGATAAAAAAGTCAATCTGGGACAAATGTGGGATTATGGGTGGTTCCTTCCACCACGTCTGTTTTCTAAAGCTCACATAGAGAGAGACCTTTAAAACATACATGGAGTTGAGCAGAACACTAAGTCTAAATGGTGAGAATTCTCTAAATGTAAGAGAAATTCCAGACTCTGCCACCACTACCACACTGGCATCATTTGTGAATTTATTAGAATCACAGTAACTCAAGCCCCACCCACTTCTACTTAAGAAGAATCTGCATTTTAACAAGATTCCCAAGGGATTCATAAACACATTAAAATTTCAGAAACATGTTTTAAGACAAAATTTTTGAGTGTAGTTATTAGCACATGGAATTGACCAGAAAAAAATAGACAGAAAGCTTATTAAATTCTCAAGGGAAATGTATTCCCATTGGGTTTTCTAGTACTTCCTGCTTATTGCAAACTCACTGATACAGAAGGAATAGTTTTTTGAATGGACAAGGCTTACATCTATTTATAACCTTTTTTCAGTATAGTAAATATACAGAGGGTGCCCAAAAATGTATATACATTTTAATAAAGGAAAAAACTGTATTAAAATAGTAATACTCAATATATACCTATAACAAAAGATGAGTACACGTCATGTGTATACATTTTTTTTGGCACCCTGGCATTTGGATTATAAGTATGAAAACTAAAGGAGCATTAGCATTTGAATTCTGAGATGATAATTCTGTAAGAGGAGGAATCAAGTAGACAGGTTGGGGAAGATACAATGTTTAAATGAATGCTTAAAGAGACAGTAAATAACATATGAATGGGGACATGATTCACTAACAAATAGAAGCAATTCAATGTCATAGGCAGGCACTATCTATGTACTAGGCATAAAAATATGAGTGGCACAATCCTTGCCTAAAAGAAGCATACTCTAAATCAACTGTAAGCCAGGTCTCATGTCAAAATGTGTAGGACCCAACAAAAATTATGCTTTTGATAACCTTTGGCACGTACATCCCCAAGCAATAAGTAGAAGTCTCACAGTGGGCTTTTTTTCTAACTTTCCATCATACGTTTCCCTTCTGCTAAGAGTACCACAAATACCCTTTGAGGTGCCGGCTCTCCCCATTTTCCATGCATGTGGTTCAAGTTAAGCTATACCATTGCTTCAGGGTAGAAGAGTGAGGTACAGGCCTGGACAACCAGCGCACGCATAACAGACTATAATATTATTTCCAGCTATGCCATCCCCATCCTACTCCCAACTCCTGCAAGAACGGTATATACTGTTTCCCCGAAAATGAGACCTAGCCGGACAATCAGCTCTAATGCATCTTTTGAAGCAAAAATTAACATAAGACCCTAAGACCCGGTATTATATTACATTACATTACATTGTATTATATCATATTATATTAAGACCCGGTATTATAGTAAAATAAAACAGAGTCATATATTAATTTTTGCTCCAAAAGACGCATTAGAGCTGATGGTCCGTCTAGGTCTTATTTTCCAGGAAACACAGTATTATATGCCTTTTGCAGTAGCAGTTGAGGTGCTGCTCCATAGGTGAAATATAGTGGAGTGGGAAAAAAATTACTATCTAGAGTTGTAAGTCTGAGAAACCAGAAAAATAATTCCATTTGTCGTGATAGAAATGTCAGTAAGTAAAGAACATTTGGGAAGAATGATGAATTCAATTTTAGATAATGAGATTTAATTTAAAATAATACTTATTTCTATTTGATTATAAAACTAATACCTGGTTTTGTAGATAATTTTGAATGTAGGGAAAAACGGAACGAAAGCATTTAAAACAACCATGTTAATATTTTTAATATATTTCCTTCCAAGCTTTTTTCCCCTCTCACACATAAATATATAAAACCAAAGTAGGATTATATTTTATACACACTCTTTGATCCTGCTATTTTCATTTACATTGTGACTATTCCAATGCTTAAAAAAAAACTTGAATGTAGGATTTATAACATCAATATAATACACATATGTTAAACATGGACAGGATGCAAACAACTGTGTATACTGAATTGTGAGTTCCTGGGAGACTAACAGCAGGGGCCCTGAAAGGGGGTATTACCTTGGACAGTGGCAATTTCCAAGTACTATGGCTGGTAGGTTTGCAGGAGTCTGTGGGTTTCATTGCAGTTTTGAAGAAGACCATTCTTGCCCTCCACCACCTCTTCAGTGGGCACCTAAAGTGAGAAAAAATAAAAAAAGGAAGAAAGAGAGAGGCAGGGAGGGGAAGTGAGAGAAAGAAAAAAAGAGAAAGAAATATTACAGTCACAGAAAAGATCTATCGAGATGACCCAATATTCACAGAGTAGGAATTTTAGATATGAATAAACCAACAAAACAGACTCCTCTGGACCAAAAGCTCTCACTGAGAACCAGGAAAATCTTTAACAAACATGGCAGTTACATGCGTGGTATGACTCTAGATTTGATATTGGATTTAAAAAACGTTATAAAAGAAATTTTTGTAAAATTAGCATTTGAACTAAATATTAGATAACATCACTGTATCAATATTAAATTATTTGCATTTGATAATTGTATCATGGAGATGTCAGAAGTCCTTGTTCTAAGAAGATACTACTGACATTTAGGAGTGAAAGGTCATGATGTCTTTAATTTTCAAATGATTTTGCAAAAAACAACCAATTGAGAGACAGCCCATGTTTAAATGTGGCAATATGTCTACGAATTTAGGTGAAAGGTATAAAGTTGCTTATTATAGCATTCTTACAACTTTTCTGTAGGTTAAAATTTTGTAACATAATTTTTAACATAAAATTTTAAAACATGAAAAAATTTGAAAGATTATACTAGGGTACCAAGTGAAAAGTTTAAAAGATGAAAACATTTTCTATAGACAATTAGGAAGAAAACAAGCAAATAAAAAGCAAACTCATAGAGATTAGCATCTGCAATATACAAGCAGAAAAAAAATGGGCCAATATCTAAGAATGTCATATCAAGTGAGCATATACAGGTAACCCCCTGTATAACATGGCACTTCCATAACACGGTTTCACTCTAACACAGTTTTGAGAATTGGGGAAACCCTCATACAACACGGCACCCTACAACATGGTTTAATTCTAAGATGGTTTGAGAATTAGAGAAATCCCCAAAAAACACAGAGAGTAATAAGAGCTTTTAAGCGCAAAAAATATCTCATTCGAAATTAGGGAAATCCCTGAACAACACAGAATGTAATAAAAGCTTAGCAGTGATGATGAAGAAAACGTTATTTAATACATATTAATATGTTATGCTTTTGGTGACAATTACTTTAATAAAGATATTTCTCTTAATTATAAAAATATCATAGTACACTTTTTTTTTTTTTAATTTTTGGAACCTAACCTCCTTTTTTGTACTAGTTCTTTGTTTCGTATAACACAGATTCGCATAACACAGCATTTAGGAACCTAACAACCGTGTTATAAGGGGCGTACCTGTAGATACTTAGAAAGTATATCCCTTCTCGGGTTAGGGTGGAAGTATGTTTCCAGCCAACTGAGAAATAACTGAATACAAAACAGTTCACGTTTAAAAGAGTCAAAGAATGCCCTTCTCCCTGCCATCCACCGAACCACCCGCTCTCCTTACTGCCTGCTCAGGGCTCAGTAAGGCTTCCTCAGACCAGTTCCTGCTGCAGCTATTAAGATATTTTTTAGTACACACAAAAGCTATTTTCTGTGCTCTGCTTAACTTTCTAGCTTTCTGCCTTCCCTCAATTTTTGGCCTGATATTTTTTTTCTTCCTTGCCAGCACACTGAAACACCCAAGACAACTCTTCAAAATATTTTTTATCTAGTATTTTAGGTTGTTTTCAGAGGGATGGCAATTAGATTATACATTTCTTATTTTGTGGTTGTAGATTCTTTAAAATGTTTAAATTATTTTCTGTGTAAGATGTTTTTAAATTTTAATTTATATTAAATTTATTGGGGTGGCATTGGCTGGTAAAATTATATGGGTTTCACATGTACAATTCTATAATATATAATCTGTATATTGCTCTCCACCCAGAGTCAGTTCTCCTTCTGTAAGACTGATGGCATATTTTGCAAGATTTAACAATCTAGTTTATTTTTCTTTCTTATCTTATTTTTCTTGTTCCCTTCTCATCCTCTCTGATTCAACTCAATTGCTCTGTTTTCCCAAGGTTATATGCATATCTTGTTAATCTGATTAATTGCCAGAACACAGCCTTAAAAGAAACCGTTTTAACCCTTAGACCTCTAGACACTGATAACCAGTCTATAACTACCTTGCAATTTTCCACCTGATGACCCATGAATCACTCCTATGAGCAGGTCCAAGATAACATTATCTCAGAATGAACCAGACCCTAAGTTGTGTTTTCCCCTGACATCAGCATCCAGAAATCACCTGAATAACTTTCCTTTCCTTTGTTCTGCCTCTTCTTATGTGCCTATAAAACTTTCTGACCATTCTAGGAATGGGAACGATGGCCTTTGAGACAGGAGTATGTCATCTTTCCAGAATGCCAGCAATTTGAATAAACTTCCTTTTCTTTCCACCAACCTTTGTCTCTCAGACTTTGGCTTTCATAGGGCAAGCAGACAAACATGGGGTTTTCGGTAACATTTCCATCACCATATATTTGACCCCCTTTACCCTCTTCAACCATCCCTCCTCCCACTTTTCCCTCTGGTAACCATTAAACTGTTGTCTGTGTCTATGAGTTTTTGATTGTTTATTTCTCTTGTTCGTTTGTTGCTTTCAGTTTTATATCCTACATATGAGTGAAGTCATATGGTTCTCAACTTTTTTTATCTCATTTATTTCACTTAGCATGATAATCTGAAGATCCATCCATGTGTCACAAATGGCAGTATTTCTTATTTTCTTATGGCTGAGTAATATTCCATTGTGTATATATACCACATCATTATCTGAGCACCTATCAATGGACACTTTGGTTGTGTCCATGTCTTGGTCACCGGGAATAATATTGCGGTGAATATCGGCACACATATATCTCTATAGATAAATGTTTTCAGATTTTTTTGGATAGATACCCAAAAGAGGAATTGCTGGGTAGTATGGTAATTATATTCTTAATTTTTTGAGGAAACTCCATACAGTTTTCCATAGTAACGGTACCAATTTGCATTCCCACTAGCAGTGTATGAGTGCTTCTTTTATTTTTCTGAAGCCTCTTTTTGATAAAGGAGCCAAAAACATACAATGGAAGAAAGGAAAGCCCTTCAACAAATGCTGCTGGGAAAATTGGAAAGCCAAGTGCAAAAGAATGAAACTAGAATGTCACCAAATACCAAAATTAACTCAAAATGGATCAGACATAAATAAAGACTTAAAACAATAAATTGTATACAAAAAAGCATACTTCTGACACACTCCACTCAGCACAATACCCTCCAGGCCCATCCAAAGCACCACAGATGGCAAGTACCCATTCCCTTCCATGGCCGAGCAATATTCCATTGTATATATGTACCACCTCCTCTTTATCCATTCATCCATTGATGGACACCCCGGCTGCCTCCACATTTTGATTATTGTAAAAAATGCTGCAATGAACATATGAATGTAAACGTCCCCTCAAAGCAGTGTTTTGGGTTTCTTCAGATAAATACCCTGAAGTGGGATTACTGGGTCCTTAATTGTCTCTTGTTATAGCCTTTGTTTTAAAGTCTGTTTGGTCTGGCGTAAGCACTGTTACACCAGCTCTTTTTTTTTTTCATTTCATTTTCATGAAATACTTTTTCCCATCCCTTTACTTTCAGTCTTTGTGTGTCTTTCACTCAGAAGTGCATCTCTTGTAAGAAACTCTTGTAAGAGTCTTGTTTTCTTACCCACTCAGCCACCCAATCTCTTGATTGGAACATTAAATCTATCTACATTGAAAGTAATTGTTGATAGATAGCTAGTTATTGCCATTTTAATATATATAAATATATATTTCATCTTAAAGAAGTCCCTTTAAGATTCCTTGCAATTCTGTTTTGATATTGGTGAACTCTTTTAGCTTTCTCTTCTCAGGGAAGCTCTTTACCTGTCCTTTGATTCTAAATGATAGCTTTGCTGGGTAGAATATTCTTGATTGTAGATCCTTTCCTTTCATCACTTTGAAAATTTCCTGCCAACCCTTCTGGCCTGCAAGTTTCTGTGGAGAAATCAGCTGATAGTCTTTTAGGGACTGTCTTGTAAGTAACTGCCTTCCTCTTCCTTCTTTTAAGATTCTTTGTCTTTAACCTCTGACATTTTCATTATGATGTGTCTTTCTGGGACACATCTGCATGTCCTAGGTTTGTATATTTTATTTCTTTCAGTAGGTTAGGGAAGTGTTCCATCATTGTTTGTTCAAATAAGTTTCAATACCTTGCTCTCTCTCTTCTCCTGGTACCCTTATGATGCAAATATTGTTATGCCTCCCAGAGGCCCCTTAAACTATCTTCATTTTTTTAGACACTTTTTTCTTTTTGTTGTTCTGTTTAAGTGTTTTCTGCAAAGGAACAGTGGTTTCCGCCAGCTCCTCCATCCATGAGAAAACTGCTCCTTCAGCTTCCGTCCTGAAGCCAGACAGCTCAGTTTCTTCTTGTATGTCCCTGGGATCTTTTGAGCTCAGTGCTTGAGCTCAGAGCAAGTGAATTTGTCAGCGAGTAAATTGGTGCATGGATCCTTTAAGAGGAGTGCCTCAGACTGCAGCTACCCTCATCTCACTCAGCCCCAATCTCTGCTGGTTTTCACACCCAGAAGTTATGGGGACTTCTCTCCCTGGTTCTGGAACCCTGGGCTTGGGCCCTGGTGTGGGGCTGAAACCCCTCGCTCTTCTGGGGGAAACCTTCACAGGTGAGATACGCCTCCCAATATTTAATGGTCACACGTGGGTGTGGTATGAGCCCATTCGATATTTCAGCCCCTCCTACCAGTCTTGAGGTGACTTCTTCAGTATGTCCTTAGTTGTAGGGCTTCAGTTCAGATAGACTTCAGGAAATTATCAGTGATGGTTGTTCTATAGTTTATTTGTAATTTTGATGTCATCATGAGAGAAGGTAAGCACAGTGTTTACCTACTCTGCCATCTTGATCAGATCTCTCCCAACACTTTTTAATAAATTTTAAAAATGTATTTATCTTAAGATTTTTGAACTAGAGACTTTACTATGCTGTCAGATTAACACTTTGAGAGGTCAATAATTATTTTAGAAAAGAGAGTAAAATGCTCAAAATTGTGTTTTGGAAAAATAAGAAGCAGCAATATAAGGAACAATTTTGACTTCCAGCTAAGATGACTCTGTGAGTCCATGCTTTTGAGTAAGTCTATGGTTCCAACCACATAGTGATGTTTTATATATATATATAGATATAGATATAGATATAAATATAGATATAGATATAAAAATTATCTACATATATATATATATATATATATATATATATATATATATATATATATAGAGAGAGAGAGAGAGAGAGAGAGATGAAAAGAATAAAAAAATACCTGTCATAAAAATAAGATAATCTTCCCCCATAAACCAGACAACAAACAAAGCTAAAGCTAAGAGCAGGCAGAAGCAATTAGCCTGATCAAGTCAAGGTCCAGAGAAAGAGAGGTAGCTGGGGTTCAGTTCATGCTGAGAACTGGGATTAAAATGTTTCATGTATGATAAGAAGATTCCTTAAAATCCAAAGGTTATTGTGGATTCAGAGATGCTGATGATAACAGGGTCTGGAACTGTGGATAAAATACACAAAGCATTACAGGGAAACTGAGAAAAATTGTTTATGTTTGCTATGCAAGAGCCTCAATAGTACCTTGCTGCAGAGGCATTTTAGGATTTGATTTTGGATTTGGAACTGCAGTAAATGAAAAACCATTAGCCAGGGATAATGTGGAGGAAAAGAGTGATATTAAAAGTGAGAGAGAGAGGAGAGAGAGAGAGAGAGAGAGAGAGAGAGAGAGAGAGAGAGAGAAGTAGGAGGTGGAGGAGTAGAGAGAGAAAAAAAAGATGGTACAAAAACATTAAAACGATAGCTAAAATCTATAACTAGAAAGAAATTCATTCCAAATGAGATTAAAATAATAAAACAGTGTGAAAAGCATGTTTTAAAAAATACGTTCATATGCTAAGCATCTCAACAAACATATAAAAGTAGTTAGTATGAGGACATGAACAGAAATTCTAAATTTTAGATGAAAAATAGAGTTAATAAAATACAAAGGTCTACACATAGAATAAATACCAGATTGAACAGACTGAAAAAGAGGTGAAACAAAGGTTACTGAAGAATTAACTCAGAATATATCACCTGGAGGAAAAGAGAAAAAGATATTTAAAAAAAAAAGAAAAAAAGCGTTGCAAGACATGAAGGATATAAACCAAGAGCCTCCAATAACTAACTAATAGGTACTCCAGAACAACTAACTAATAGGACTCTAGAATAAATAACTAATAGGGACTCCAGAATAAATAACTAATAAGGACTCCAGAATTAGAAGGTGCTTCTAGACTGAGGTGCTCCCTGATGATTAATCAAGTTCAAGTCTTTCTGGAGAAAGTCATTTCCATCTCCATTCGCATTTAACTACTACAGATAAAGTTTCAAGAATAATAAGCTCACTGTTGAAATCTACTAAACAAACACAGAAATAGGACCCCATGAGCAAAAAAGAGCAGAAATAATGAGGGGAATAAATGCAATTCCCAGTCTTCCAGTATTGGAGTGACCAAGAAACAGAGTATGAGCATGTTTAATGTGCTTAAATATGTAAAAGGCATTGGAAATATGAAAAAAGATCAAGAGACAAGAAATCAGGCTGTCTGGCAAAGAAAAAAATAGAACTTCTAGAGAAGAAAAAATAGAATAATTTAAATAAAAAAATCAATGGGCAGGCTTAACATCAATTTAGGCACAGATAGAAAAGAGAAAAATAATGAATAGAAGATACAGATAAAGAAATTACCCAGAATATGACGCAGAGAGACAGAAGTAGAAAATGTTAAACAATGGTTGAGACACAAAGTGAGACTATCTATATCTATCTATATCCATTTCTCTCTCTCTCTCTCTTTCTCTTTCTAGAGAGAGAGAGAGAGAGAGAGAGAGAGAGAGAGAGAGAGAGAGAGAGAGATGTATATATATGTATCTATATCCATATATACATATATGGATATATGTAAATTTATATACATATATCTCCATATATATACATATATATGTGTATATATATGTATATATATATATATATATATATATATATAGAGAGAGAGAGAGAGAGAGAGAGAGAGAGAGAGAGAGATGCAGTATTTGAAGATATTATTTGATGCACACAATTTTAGAGGCCATGATGGAAGAAGATTAGAGTACTATTCCCCTCAAAAAAAAAAAATCCTTGAAGACCTGGAAGTGTAGTTATATACACTGTTTTTATCTCAAAAAAAAAATGCAAGATAGAATTTAGAAATAGTTTATAGTACACATTAGATAACCTCACATATTCACTCAAGTCATTATATTTGCCATTCACTTCATAAAGGAAGGCAAGTAGCATATCATTTTCTATTTTATTCCTGGGGATTTGACTCCCTCATCACATCTTCTCCATTACAGATATACAGTAAAATGCCAAAAATTAACCAAGAGATTTATCGGGATCAAATAAGTAGAAGGGGCTGTTCTCCTCCTCCCATGAGCTTGAATGGAGGACTCAGGGGAACACTTTTTCCATGATCAACTCACCAACAGTCTATTCCTCTCTTTTAATGCACCCATTTCAGCAATCAGCTTAATACAATCACTTTCCAAATTCTAGTAATAAAATCAATATAAAAGGGAATTTTCCAATCTGCATTTAATTTAATTGTGATTTCCCTTTATTTGTGTTTTTAAAATATCTTTTCTAAAGCTCCATGAGTGGTCTGCCCAAAGTGTAAGTGCCTGATTGATTGACAGATTATTTAACAACTAGTAGTTATTATCCCTTTTTATTAAGAGCTGAGTGGCTTTTAGAGTAAAAACAATAGGGTGAAAAAGAGGTCTTTGATTCACTTATTTCGAAGGGAAAATTGGGGAGAAAAAGTTTTAAAGCCAGTGATTTTGACAGTATGTGCATTTCTCACATCGTATATTAATTGGCACTCATAAATTGTAACAAATGGACATACAATGAAAAAGAGGAAAGGTAAAGATGTATTGAGGACATTTAAAGGTATTATGCAGTGGGTGATAATTGGTCTTTTCTTAGTTCTTATGCAAGAGAGTTTTGAAATATAAAACTAAAATGAATAGTATGTGGGAACTGTGACTTCCAATATATATTTTGTGAGACTGTGGGAAACAGTTCATATGTGAAAGGCAGGTGGTGTTTTCTCCTTTACTGTCTTTATAATGTTTTTATTTTTCTGTTAGAAACAGTTGGGTATTTTTTTAAACTTAAAAAAAATCTACATGTCTTTTCCATCATTTCCTTTCGATCCTTTGTCATATAATTATATTCCACATATAACTTTCCTAAATTACTTCTTGTTTTATTTACCCTTGGTTGATGTTTGAAAAAAAAAAAAAGAACATAGGTGGTAAAATTCTTATAATCTCCCATAGAACCAGTAAACCCTAAGAACTGCATTCTGTTCTTACTGGGTTAACTTTAAACAATTACCTAGTATCTAAGATGATACAAACTCTGTATAACCTTTCATGAAAATAAACAAGACAAAAATTTAGTCACTCCGAGCAAGATAGTCTTCTGGATTAAACATACTTTTCAAAAATCATTCCTTGGAAAAATTTTTGATTACCTGACTTGGATAGCCACCTAGAACTAATGAGATGTAATCTGGGCCATTGGTTTATGAAGCCTCTTGTATTTGATGTATCCATCTGAAGTTTGCTAGTCAGCATGTATGAAACATAAGAGAGATGAGCAAATTAAATAAATTACCTTGCTATTTGGAGATCATTGGTATGTGTTGGTCACACCTCACCAAATGGTGACTACTCCAAGTAGGCTATTCAGATGGGAAGGCCCACTTTCTTTCTACGTATTTTACTTCTAATGTGATAATGGAGAGAGAAAAGTTTAGTACAGTTGTTGGTCATTATGCTCTAGTCTCGTAAATGAGTTTTAAGAAATTATTTAGGCAAATGGGATAGCTGGTCATAACAAGCTGGAGCTGAATTCTGTATCACCACACATAGCAAACTCCACAGACGTAAACAACATCAGTGACCAAATGGAGCCAATAGGCAAGAATAGGAAGTCACTTATTTTTTTAGTTGTTCAAAGAGTTACTTTCAAGTTTATGCTGCTAGTGTCTTTAAAATGCTTTTTGGAGGTAATGATTTGGAGGTCCAGATTTAGATGATGTTGCTGAGGACAGTTATTGAATGTTTGGCCTAGAAACAAGCACCTTACATAAAGAGAGTCCAGAGCACTGAGGTAGCATGGCAGGAGGCGAAACCAAAATGAGTCTGCACTTGAGGAGCTCAGCACCTATGGGAGGAAACGACCAAGGATATTATGAACCTGAACCAAAAGCACATTGATGAATGAGAGTGACTGATGACTCAAAGTGGGAGCTAAAAGCATATTAATCATAGCAAGTGAGGGGAAGACACATGATTCGGCTTAGAAAATATTTGTGTAAAACTGTGTTTCCATGCTTGATTTGTAACCAGAACCCATTCAGAGTAGGCAATGCCTCCCTGCTTCCTTTGTCAGTGTCTGCCCTGCCCACCAAGAATTCCTGGGTGTTCACTTATCTTGGATCTTCGTCACATTGTGACATGCTTTCATTGTTCTATCCACATCCGTATTTGTCTTTGATGCTCCTGTTCCCTTGTGGTTATCCTTCCTTTTCTTTCTAAGGCAACTTGTCAACTCATATTCCTTTTTATCTTTTCCTTATCATTAGCTGTGTTCAGGCTTATTCTGTATTCTGTAATGGTCATTGCACTGTGTGTTTATTTCTTTGGTTTGAAAAATCACCCTATTAAAATTGGGTAGGGTGAGTACACATCCATTTGTTAGGAAAATTTTTTCCAATAATTTTGCACACTATTGCAAGGTAGTCTTTTAGAAGAGTTATACTTTCCCTTTCTTGATTTTGCATATCTAGGAAGAAATGAACAAAAAGACAGTTAAGAAAAAAAGGAAGTAAAAAGTAGAATAACTGGAGCTGCCACTCATTGCTGATGTCACAAAGACTTTGTAAAATGGTACCACAGCTTTGGAAAAGTGCTCGAGAGGTTTTAATTAAGTTCAATATATGCCTACTCCATGATATAGCAACTCCATTGCCAAGTATATCTCCCAAAGGAATGAGTACTTATGTCCACAAAACAAGATTTGTAAAGAATATTCATAGAAGCTGTATTCATCACAGGCAAAAAAAACTGGCACCATCTAAATGTCTCCCAATAGGAGAATGAATAAACTAACCACAGATACAACAACATGGATGAATCTCAAAACAATTGTGTTTAGTGAAAGAAGCCAGAAATAAATGAGTACGTAATGTATATTTCCATTAGTATAAAGTCCAGGAATAGGCAAAAACTAATCAACGGTGATAGAAATCAGGATACAGCTTTGGAGAGGGTCTATTATCTGGAAGGAGTACGAAGAAATTTTCTAGGGAATGGAAACACACTGGCCTGCTCTGAATGATGGCTACTTGAGCATAAATATACATTAAAATTTTCCAAGCGATATACTTAACATTTATGCCATTTTGCTATATGAAAAGTATTTAAAAAGAAAAAGGGAATGAGTAAAAGAAGACATGTAAAAAGAGCACAAGTTTGGAAACTAGACAGACCTGGATTCAGAATGTAGCTTTCATTTAATAATTCTATGATTTTGAACAATGCATTTAATCTCTTTCAACCTCTATTTTCTCATCTGTAAAATAGGGAACTACAACCTACCTCATAGGTATATTAACCAGATTAAATTATTTAATGGTAATCAATCAATAAGTATTATTTTTTCCATGTCTTTTTCTTCCCTGTTCTGACTAATTATTAACAGTGGCATAATTCCTAGCTAGTATTCTGTATATTATGCCACCAAATAGGTTTATTTCAATATTAAAGTTTGAGGAGCTCTGCTCCAGAAGATTCTCAGTGTATGTAAGCATATTTAAAGCTCTGCTAAATTATACATTAAGGAAATATATTTAGCACTGCTTGAAACTACATTTACCAATCTTATTAGATCAAAGAACTTCTTCCCCAAACAGGTACTTTTTGGGGTGAGGAAAGACATCATTATTTTACCACAAGATTTTATTCTAAACAAAACACTTTGAGAGACATGTGAGTGTAGTGTATTTCCCCAGTTCTAAATACATTTTCGGGTATCTCCTGGCACTTTTCAGAACAGTTTAGTTCAGGATAAATTTGCAGGATACAACTACAGCTCTTAGAACCACTTAATTTCCTGCTTTAACCCTATTTATACATATGTGTTTGGACAAATAACTGAAGGAAAAGACTCTCACATGTGAAGGAAGGGCGTATCAGACTCCGTGGTGAGTTCTGTAAAAATACACACTGATACGTCATTCAGATTCTTTGTAGAAACAAGCAGGTCAATATAATCCATGGGAACATTTGAAAATACTATCCCCGGACCCCACCTGACGTTCTGTACATTCTGGAAGATACCTTCTAGTGAACACAACATGCACCCCCCAGGTGAGAACTACGGGTTTAAGTAAGTGCATCTCAACTCTGATTGCACATTACTACCAGGCTTAAAAACACCAATCCCCAAGGCCCAGCCCTAAAAACTGATTTAATTGGCCTGGGGTTAGAATGAAGTATGGGCACATTTAAAGCTTCCCAGGTGACATAAATGTGCAGCATGAATTGAGATCCCCAGTTTAAGAAAAATAAGTGTTCCCTTCCCTCCATTGCCAAAACTCCCCATTGTTTTGCTCTTAAGTAAAAAATAATGTCACTTCAGTGATGAGTATTAGTCAAAAGAATGTCTATGCTAATACTTGTTGTTTAGAGGCCCTTTCCTCTCTGCAAAGAGCTGGAGATCATGAGGGCTGTTTCATACAGAGGACAGAGTGTCAGTTGGAGACATGGCTCCAAGTCATTAGGGTACGATGAGGTTCTGGGCCATTTGCATGCTGCCCTCCATCCATATTCATTCAGAGCTTTAAACTTTTAAGCTGTGTGTAATAACACACAGCAATTTTTCGGGTGTAGGAAAACTTCTAAAAGGATTTTTTCATTGTCTTTAAAAATAAGCATTTTATAATTTAACTTCATTTGAACAATTTTTAAGTAAATGCAGTTAACAGAGAACTACTTTTTTCCAAGTCACCTAATTCATACTAAGGAAAGGTCATAGAAAGGCTTTTAAAAATCAGCATTATTCTTCTTTTTGAGAAAAAATCCACCGTTAACACCGTTAAAGATACTTTAAAGTTTCCATTATTGAATACCTTTAGGACTTCATTTCAATATTTATTATGAATCAAAACTGGTAGTCAACTAAATGTGTAAGTTGTAAATGATAATACAAATTAGGAATGCTTTAGCTACATTGCAGCTTTCAAGAACATATTTCTTGTTTACTCGTCTGCCTTGTGCATAAATATCCCACTTTTTACAACTTGGAAATAAAGAGACTCATAGGTATAGATGGGGGTTTGTGGAGAAAAAAAAAATCTGTTTATTTAAATTGTACCACTACTACCTAATGGGGCGGGGAAGTCTGCTGGTAAATGACAGTGTGATTTTATTAAACCAGCGCCCCAATTGTGTGCACATCAACCTAATGGAAATCAGGGCATCGGTATGTTTTGAAAAAAAAAAAAAAGGTATGTGTTTACCTGGCTTAACTGGATTATTAACACACACACACACATGCATGTACACACACACACCTCCTCTAATTGTCAAATGATAGATAATAAATGTTTCTTAAAGTATGTGGTACAATTTTATTTAGTAATGGTAAATATAAATTGAGGCAGTCAGTTCTTTTACCAGCGGAAGGCATTAGAGTATTGCTATTGATAGAACTTTTCTAGACCTTGCCTTCTATAATTTAAACCATGCTGGTCACCAAACCTCTGCAAGGTTTAATTGCTCTTCAGGGGAACCGTGTGGAGCAATTATGTGAATGATACCAGATCTCAACGATTAAGTTATGTGAAAAGACGACAAAAGTCGAGCAAATTCTCAGTGGAAAAGACTTCATGTAACCCAGTTGAAGTTTTAAAAATTATAAGGTGGATTGATAAAATTGATCCAAGCAAACTCTTTATGCTTCAAGACCAGAGAAGTGAGTAGATATGATCTGAAAATTAGAAAGTTGGGAACAAGGGGAAAAAAAGAAGTCAAAACTCTTTTACACAAAAGATAATAAGCATATGGAATAAATTACTATAAAGGGCCCCTGAAGCAAGGAGCATCATTGAATACAGGAGGGAATGAAATGAAATTCGAAATGAAAAGGGCAGATAGAGAAGAACAGGAAGAAAATAGGCTAATGGAAATAAGGGAAACTTGAAACAGCAGCTGTGATGAGCAGAGAAGCCTTTCATCGGGGTCCCTTCACTTGTTCTGATTGTGTTGGTAAATGGCTTTTGGCATGGCCTGTAATCTAAAATAATGTCATAGTGTGGTGCTCCATGCTGTCACATTTAACCAAATGCTACATGGCATTTAACACTTGTCTATCTTCAGGGATGTCTAAATACAAGTCCATGTAATGTCATTCTACTCTGCAAATAGGTAATTTGCTAACACTACCCATCTTTGTGATCAATGAAGCTCAACTTTTCTAGGAATGTTGAATATTCAAGAAATTTTCCCTTAGTCTTTTGCTGTAAAAAATAGATTAAGTGTTGTCCATAAGCACCTATAATCTAGTGTGTGTCTTAAAAATAGATGAGATGTCTTTCAATAGGACATGCAGAAAATATGAAGGCATATTTACCACTTGTAAACTATTTGTAATGGGACTGATTGCCTCTCCTTGAGCACACTGTCTTCTGTTAAATCTCAAAAGAACTCCCTGACTTCTTAGCTGGAAGCATGAATCTTTTTTTAGGAAAGGGCGCTGAGGCTGAATACAGGATTTCAAGTGATGGATGATTTGAAACATTAATGTGTAAAGTATTGCTAGCTAATTATTCAGCGGTTACTTCAGTGACTTAGATGGGGAATAGGTTACCTTTGGGATACAGGATTCTACCTTCAAGTGCTAACTAAAGTATTATTACTAGAAATTATATAGTACATGTTACTGCTAACTCTTTCCCAAAAGGTACAAAGACATAACTTCCTGATCTAAAATATAACGTAGTCATTGGGTCCTTAGAAAATATATACTTGGTGAAAACAGACAAGAAGGGAGAGTTTTCTTTAATTTAGGCTTAACTGTGAATTTTAAATATGCCTTTCTTAGGTTTAGTCTTTTCCAGACATCTGGAGTGTCTTACTCTTTTATCATTTTCTGAATACCAGCAAAAAACATGAGAGGACACAGAGCAGGAACGATAGTTGATTAATGACTAACCGATACTTTGGAGCTGCCCAATTATATGGGGCTATTTTCAGATGGAAAGTTCATCAATAACACATCAAAAGCATTATCAAAGTTTGTTGGCCTGAATGTCTGACTTTGAGATTCAAGTCGGACATGGGACATGCCCATTATTCACAGGCAAGGTTGGTGTAAAGTAAATTAATGACAGATCACAATCTGCCAAACTATCCAAAGAAGATTATATTTTTAAGATATAGAATCCAAAATGTCATAATGAGTTTATCCAGACAGGTAGATACATAAATTGTAGGACAGGCTCCACTAGGTTCTTAGATTTGGGCACACATTTTCTAAACTGTCAAGGAGTGACCAGTAACTGGCACAGTGGGTCAATTAGGTCTAACCCTGTAACAGTTTAGTACAGGACAGAGCTGACAAAATCATGACGCTGATCGTCACTGCTGCTGTTCTCCCTCGCATCACCCAAAGCCAAGCCAAGGAAAGGCATTCCTGGATAATCACGGTGTTCTTTTCACTGAATTAACAATCTTTTTTAAAACGGTTCTCCCAGGAGACCCTCACAATCTATTGGGTTTGGCACTGGAGATGAAACCTATTTAATAATCCTTGCACAGATTATTAAATACACAGATGTAAATTCAGAATGGGACTCAGAAAAAGAATGTCTATGGAAATTATCAGGGCAACTTTGAGAAACAGAAAAGCCACTTTCTTATGAAACAGAAAACAGTGTCTTTCCTTTCTGATTTATTTAATAATGCATAACAAGTGGTGCGGGGTGGGGTGGGGGGAAGAGATTTTCAATGTCAAAGGGCGTTGAAAGTTAGCCAAGACGTATTCTTTTTGTGGAGACATAATCTCAGAATGGATTTTTGTTGTTTCAGTTGAGGCTTCTTCGTTTCATTTTCTCAAAAGTTAGATATGGATTGGGAGGCAGGTAAGTAGCTGGGTGGGCAAACCATGCATCAGGAGATAATAGCACTGATTCATTTCAGTTGCCTATGCTTTGAGACGTTTGATTTTGCAAGCTGATTGTGTGTTATAGAAACACATAGACAACAATACCATAGAGAAACATTTGTTCTGTGTTTAAATTTTAGGGGCATAGGATTCACAGTGTATAGTTAAAGCAACACATAATAGTATTTTGTGGATGCTGAGATTAATTTTCAATATGCGGTCTCCCTTGGGATATTTATATTCTTCCAATCAGCATGGAACTGTCCATCAAAACTAACATTATAAATTTTTTTTTTAACTTGGCACTGCGAATGTTTCAGGGCTTTCTTTAAAGAGCTCTAGACAGATTAGCAATCTTCCTGTAAAAATGACCTCTGTCATTTTCCCCAGTGCTGGCTAGTTATTTCAATGCAGTTGAATTCAGAGGAGAGGGGTTCCCCTCTTTCTCTCCCTCTCCCTTTTAGATAATTTTAGAACCATTTATTTAAGGCATAAAACTTATGACTATTTTAAGAAAATCCTGATATTTACTTTAGAATGCAAGGTGTATTGCAGTTTAAAGTTTATTTCTAATTAGACCAGAGCAAAATAAATAGTTTCCAAATGGGAAAATACATCTTTTCCACACAAATTGCTTCCATCATTTTTGAACCCTGCTAAGCATTTTTAATAGATATGTGCCCTTAGCTCATCTTTTGCATGCTAACAATTTAATCTGAATACCAATATAGACACAAAATAAAACGATTGTTTCCTGCCAGAGGTATCTGCAGAAGAAATCTTGGAGTAAAACATTGTCTTTGCAGCTCATTGTGTCTCTAATTAGAGTGGAAGGAGGCAGAAGCTTGCTGGTGTCAGTCTGTGTTTAGCATGCCCTGGAGCCTCAAACTCCTGTGGGTATCAAAGTGCACTAATTAAATGAGGGGTCCACAATACGGCACTAAACAGCAGAGTGCGGGAGAGAGTCCAGTGTCCTCAGTGCCTTTGAGAATCCGAGGCCCACGCTAATTACCCATTGTTGAATTGACTTTCCATTCTGTGAGGAATGAATGGTTCCCCTCTCCCTCCTCCCTTCACCCCACCCCCTTTCTATTTTACCATCTTTGCTTTGGCCGCCTAATTAATCTTATGGAAATCTCCTGAAGCCAGATTCCAGCAAGGTTGCCCCGATGTTTATAATTTGATTTGTGATGATAAAAGTGAAGGCACCCGGTGATGGAACAGTGTCATTTTCAACACTCTTGAGAATCGAAGAGGATATCAATCTTTCCCACGTGCATGGCAAACTGATATCCGAGAAAATTAACTTCAATTAATAACAGAGATCCCCAGGCGCACAGGAAAGTGGAGCTGCTTTGAAAGAGAACCTTCAAAGATGTCTCTGGACTGTCTTTTATACGCAGACCTTTTTATATGAGATCCTCAATGAGGAAATATATATGTTTGTGTGGGGCATGTGTGTGTGTCCTTCCCCCCCCAATACTAATTTCAAGTATTATTCATACCTAGTGTAGAAAAATTTAAGCAAAGCCCTCTAGGTTTAATATCAAAATATTTCTGTCTTTAAGCTCCAACATTGGGTGTCTTTTAATTTGATGAGCAATGCAGTTTTAAACATTAGAAAAACTTGCTTCTCATCCATAAAGCTTTTATGCGGGTAATCAATATCTTAAATTTAATAACAAAGTATATATGTATGCACAAACATAAATAAACAAGTAAAACTCACTGAATTTGTGACAGGAAAGTGTTCAAAAGAACCTGTCCAATATAGTAATAGCTAGATTGAATAAGGAATAATAAACCTCTTCCCTACAATTTTATATCAAATATTACTTGATTTAACATAATCTACTCCCTGTATGCTTAATTGTGTGTTCTAATTGTGAATTATACATTTTTCTCAAAAAGGGGCAACTATTCCTGGACAACACAATTTCAGTTTGATTAAAAGATTCAAAATATTTATAATATTTTATCAAAACTGGAATATTTACCATCAAGAATAATCTCATAGATGAATACCTAATTCCTTCTCCCCTTACCCCCATCTTCTTTTTTCACTGCTTATATTTCTACTTATTTCATTTCTTTATTTTGTTTTTAAAAAGCTTTTAGGTTATTAAAACAGAATTCTTAAAATATTAAAAGAAACATAATTCTCATCAATAAATAGCAAGCACCTGTCAATATTTTATTTAACTTATTAATGAGGAAACCAATAGAATGGCAAAGCTAGTTAAAAAAAAAAGAGAGAAAGGAACTGGGTTTGTATACAAGAATGTTAAAATAATATTAGGAAAATACAGCATTGATTAATCCTATGGCTCAATGAATAAATAACCCTTAGAATTAAATTTTCTACTGGACAGAAAAGACCATACCCTAGTTTTACCATAGAATTACCATACCCCAGTTTCCTAAAAGTTAACATCTAGTCTAACTTTTCAGCATTGTAAAATGCCTAAGCTCTAGTCAAGTGAATTCTAAATAAAACAAAGTTACATTCTCAGAGAAAATCAGATGATCCTCAGCCTCAGGCAACCTTGTTAGATAGTCCTCTAGCATGACATTAAGGAAATGCAATTATTTTTGCTTTATTTCCAAAGTTTTGGATAATTCTCTTTGACAAGGTGAATACATTCATCGGTTTTGCAATTACAATGGATGACCAAGGTTAATACTGTTTTTACAAGTGAAAAGCAGGAGGACATAGAGATTCTAAATTGAACCAACCAATCAACCAAAAACAAAACAAAAATAAAAAAACAAACAAATAAAAATCCCAGAAAACCTGTTAGGGCCTTGGTTTAGTAACTATATTAGGTAAATTTGTAGAATTTCAAATTTTTGTTGGAATTATTACCACATTATTGAATTTATTTTGTACCGTTTCTTGTTCTATAAACTCTTAACAGATAGGGGCATCTATGGCATTAACAGACATGGGAACCTCATGGAATCTGTAAATTGTGTTATTCTACCACACAACTTTGACCATTTACGCGGGCTATATTTTGATTGGCTGAAAAATTATTTCTACCCTTGACAGCTAGGACCACTTGTTTAGAAAGGTGGATTTTAGTCCAATTAAAACCCCACATATTAAAGTTATGTTAGTTTTCATTTACATATTAAAGTTAATATTCTGAGCTCTGTAACAAGTAATTAAAAATCAGTTTTGCAAAAGGAAAGGAGTAATACCAACCTTAATGTTTTTAATTCCACATGCTAATTATATGCCTCTTAAATCATAGCTAAATGCTGAATTCGGTATCAGAATTGACCATTCTTGTGTTTTTTCATTAAAAATAATAATATTTCATTGAAAATAATCATATCTACCAGTAATTTGGAAATTCATTGACAAGGAAAAACCTTCTTTACTATAAATGACTTACCTTTTCTTCGGTATGTATAACATCAGCAACAATGATTTTCAGAAATGACTTAAGATAAACCTTAATTTACTTCTTTAAAAGAATACAAGTCATTGTTTTAGAGATATGGTTTCATTTTAAACAGACAGTAACATTATTTCCAGCACATTTTTATTGTACATAATTCAATTATAAAACATTGTTTAATCTCATGCTATATGGTATGTCCATAATTCCAAATAGGATTTTTTCCTTTGAAATGCACATTTTCTTATTATGATTAAAATACAAAACAAGTAAATTTACTAACAATTGTCACCCCAATAAATTTAATAAAAAAAAATACAAAACAGAAGAGCAAATCAGAAGTATCATGCAGATTTAAGAATACTGTTAGTTTGATTATGTCAAATCTGTCAGTGGACTCTTACATAGAAAGAGAAAATGACATATAAGAGTTTATATTTGTATTGTTATGATTAATACAAACTTGACTGAGCCAGTGTATATGAAAGTCTAAAGGTGATACGTAAAGTACCAAAGCATTATAGAAAACATCAGGAATGTGAGAACCAGAATACCCAATAAATGTGAAGGGGATATTGTTTACTCTGGGTGTATTAGCTCATGTGACATGGCTATCAACACTAAGAAACAAACTTGCCTGGTAGAGGTCATATTTTAAAACATATCTTTACAAAGCTACTTCTTAAGTCATCGAGCGTTCATTATTTTTTTAAGATAGATGTTTCAGTCTGTACTAATACTTTCTAAAAGCCAGTTAAAGATAGGATTTATTTTTACCATATATATATATATATATATATATATATATATATATATATATATATATATTAGTTTTGCAGAACTATGTAAAAACCTAATATTCTGGGAATGATTGTATTATTTTCTCCATCTCCCAGTTAGTACTAAAGGGATCATTTCCAGATCCAGTGGGTGTCCCATTTTGCCAGCACTGGCCTATCTCCACATAACATGATTAGCTCTCACCTTAAAAATTGTTTAACACATTTCATGTTAAATAAAAAGGAACTGGATGATGTAATAAATGTTTTATATTCAATAAGATAATCATCATATTTCATACAGTCATTCTTAGACAGTGCCTGTTTCCATCCTTCAAAATGACCTGCAAGTAGCCTAGCAATAATGTTAACTCTATATGGGCTTTATTCTTTGCTCAGTTAATCACACATTCAATTTACCTATCTTCCTGCCCATGTGCATTATAATGCAAATCAATTCAAGTAGAGATGCGAAAGCTAGGAAGGCTTGCCTGGCCAGGAGGCTTCCTTTATGTCTTGCCTTGGAGCTAGCCAAGCTCCAGAGATGAAGATGAATTTAATTAGAATTAGAGAAGGATTTAAAAGTCAGTTATAAAAATAGAAAACTCCTCAAACTGAATATTCAATTTGCCACAATAGAAGAAAGCCTTTTTTCTATACACAACAGAAAACTCTCTGTCCAAATATCTCAAACCTCCAGGCCTCAGAGGACAGTCTTGGAGGCAAAGCAGGTGACATTCAGGGCAGCCCTCCCCCAGGAAGACAATTACTAAACAAGTCCCACACTATTTGCCACGTGGCAGTCAGGCCAGTAAACGATTTCCTTTCGCATCTCCCTCAGTTCTAAGTCATATTCTCTTCAGACCCCTGTATTTGAAGGCGGGATACTTAACACTCCGGGTTCTACAGGAGATACAAACACAAGTGCTGCTAAGTGAAACGTCTTACCTGACAGTGTTGAAACGGACTCAAGCCGTGGACCCCTGGAAAATAGTGAAGGTTAAGAAATCCCCTTACTCTTTTGTGCTCTGGAGAATATCCTTTCCCATACTTGCTGATGCCACAAGACCCCTCATTTCCAGACACAGATCCTCTCAATGCCTCTCCCCCCCCCCCAATAAATGACTGGCTGAGCTGCTCGTTCCCATGGATCACAATCAGAAAAAAGGCTGGTTAACCAAAATTTGGTTAAGCTTCTCTCCTCTCAGGGCCCTGAGTTTTGGCCTACCCTCATCCCGAGTCAGCACACTAGTCCTTATGAAAACAGGCTACACTCATGGAAAACATTTTCTGATCTCCTCTCAGACTGTACCACTCTTTCATCCCACTTTCCAAAACCCAATTCTTTCCAGCCTTGTTTAGCCCTCTCAATATAAAGAAAATTGTTTTTGCCAAGTTCATAGATGCTTGCAGATCTTATGGGCACAGTGTCCCCCGCAATTCCAATACTTCCTTTTTCCCTATGCTATAGTCCCATTCCCTCCTCTTGTAATAATTGTTTTAAATAAAGTATTTCCTTACTAAGTCTGGATTTGTTTTTTATTTGACAAGTCTTATCACCGTCCAAGGATTTGGGGAAAACTTTAGGTCTGTTTCTCACTTTAGGATTCGATTTTCCTAAACTCCTGGGCAGTAAACCCCTAAAAATTCCTCTAGACTGTGTTTTCAATAATTGTACACATATTTATACAGGGTGAGCTTTCTGTGGCTAACCTTTCTCAAGAATCAGTTTTCTCAGTGATTTAGCAGGAGGGATTTGTGTGTGTGTTTTTGAAAGCTGTAATCAAATTTTCACTAAAGCAAAATCTACAGAATCCTAATGATATAGACTTATCTTAAGAATTTTAGTAAAATAACTTAAATATTCTAAAATATCCTGTATGAATTAACTAATGTGTCATGGTGGAAACGAATGATACAAATATGGTAGTCATAGCAAAGCTAAGAAAGCATCAATATGGAGGCAAATTCCACCAGGTGGATGTAAACTTCTCAATATCTTCCTCATCAAAGAAGCTGGAAGCCAGACCAGTCTTAGCAGCTGGTTTGTGATAACTGAGTTTGTAACTTAATAAACCAGTGGTTTTATTCATTTGTTTTGATTACTCACAAGAGTGCATGCAATCACACACACACACACACACACACACACACACACACACACACACACACAATCATTGTCTGCCCCCAATTAGTTTAATTAATATTGTTCTGAAAACATCGGAATAGAGTATCTAAGGCTCCACATAATTTTAACACTACCAATAATTCTGTTTATATACATGTATTATGTCAGTCTTTACTTACCTTATAAAGGTGTGATATGTCTAACTTAATGTTACAACAGTGAACATAGATGAGTTCATAAAAACAGAATATATGTGATGCCCAGTTTATTAAAATATAAAAAAATAAGAGAAATTTGAAACAACCAGATGCACTTAGATATCTATTTAAAATACATATTTTATTATTTTTAAACTAACAGGCGGTAACTTTGGTATTTTTCATGTGACACTATCTTGAATAATAACTGACTGAAACATTCCTTTGTTAAAGGATTTTCAAGTTTGGAAGAAAAATCGTTATAACAACTTATAACGACAAAGAGAGAGCTTGATGGGAGAATATTACAGCACCATAAACAATGCAGATAAAATGCTGCTTGACAATCTACATGGGAGAGGGTTTTAAGGTTATAGATGGAGAACACTGGAAGGTACCTGCTGATGCTAAGGGGTGAGAGGACAGGAGGAAAGGCGCACTCCTGAGACACAGACTCCCGGTGCAGTCCAAAGACCAAGACTTATGTTACAAGATTGGAAGATGTCCCCTTCTCCCCACATTCTACCATCAAGCTAATAAGGCTTCAGTGACAATAATGGCAGAGTACAGCTGACAGAACTTTTCTGAGGGTCAGCACAAAAGAAAGCACTAAAGCCAAGCACGGAGACAAAAACAGTGGGACAAAGTGATGGAAGGAAATTGAGCCTCTGATGCCCATAGTTACAACAAATTCAACTGCAGCCCTACGAGTGGCGGGATTAACATAAAGCTTCACACTGAACATCTATTTAGCTCAGTTTTTACTGCCCTATTCGACATGTTTTGCTTTCAACAACAAAAAAAAACAAGGTATGCCAAAAGATAGAAAAAAAAAACAGGCTGAAGAGACAAAACAATCCTTACAACCATACTAAGACGTGACACAGATGTTAGAATAATCAGACAAGAAATTTAAAATTATTATGAGTAATATGTTAAGGAATCTAAAGGAATATTAAAAGATAAACCGAGGCATAGTATGCACTTGAAACCAATATAATTTTACCAACCATAGTCTCCCCAAAAATTTAATAAAACTTTTTGAAGAGTGTATTTGAGCAGAAATCAATTTGCATTGGGTGGTGCTAAACTGGAAGTAGTTCCGAGTGCTCCATCAACAGGAACTCAGGGAGTGACTTTTATAGAAACAAGATGGAAGCAAAGCAAGGAAAATTACTTGGTTGGCTGTTTTCCTTATTTAGAAAAACCTTCTTGTTTAATTCACACAACAAAAAGTAGAGAATAAGCAGGACAGTGCAATGTCAATAAAGACATGAAAACCTCGTTTTATTGGCACTAACCATATTGGGCGGAAGGATCTTGGTTTGGGTCCCAGACTCGGAATGGTGGGTGACCAAATATTGAGTTTAGGGGATCACAGTCTTTCATAACACTCCTCAAGGAAACATGCCTGACCTTCTCACAGAGGGTGGCATTATTTTTATCTTACTAGACAGTAAGTAAATCTACCTTTTACTCTGATGAACACTATCTCTATTTTTCCAAGGTTGTTCATCACAAGAACACCCTCAACAAGATATTCTAGAACAAAGGCTGTCAGGACTCATGACTCTGCTCATGAGTCCTGCAGAAACATGACATACCCCTGGAGAATTGTCTTCCCAACAGGATCTATGCACGAAAGAGCTCAGATATGTGACAGGTCATAATCTAACAGGACATGGAGCACACTAACGGGACCAAGCACCTTGATTTAGAGCATTTTCCAACTCACTCTTAGGATGTTTAATGGAAGAGAAGTGTTTGTAAAAACTAATTTTAAAAGTGGATTAAATAGTCGTCCTATTTATAAATAACTTTAATGAAATGAGAATGATTTTGAAAGATTGTTCTAAGTTTTAGAAGTCAGAATTTTTTCATGGGGAAAAAGAGGACACAGTGAAAAAAAAGTACTTGGATAAGGTGAATGAGTTCATTGTTTTCTTTAATCATAAAAACTGTCTTTCAAAGTTGTTTATTTCACGGTTTTCTAAGGCTAAATACTTCCAATACATAGTTTTGCAGGTGGCAAAACATTTAAGTTTTATGTACATAATTCAAATAAAAACAGATTTTGTCCATTGAATGAATAGAATTTACCATGGAAATTGACTTGTTTAAGATCCCAGTTAATTTTCATTGGACAGAAATTACAATATTTACAACAACAACCAAAAAAACAGTAGTCGCTGTTCTTCATAGATGATGTCACTTTGTCACTAGGGTATCAGAAACCCCTTTCTTTCTATCACCTAAAATTGGCAATGTAATCTATCAATAAAATTATATTTACCAAAATGTTCACCAATATTTACTCGAAATAATTCCAGGTACCCTTTTGCAGGATCGTTTCTCAGTGATGCCAATTGTTGTGCTAGACACCCACATACTGACATGAATTCAGATTACCCATGTATTTGATACCAATACAGAAAAAAGAAATGCCTTGGATGCTGTATTTAATATATAGTAGTGTTAATTATCTATCAATTTTCTAAAGTAAGAGCTTCCACTCTTCAAAATCTGTTGAAACCTAAATATTTTTTAAGTTTGACTATTTGTTTTTTTGAAAATTTCATGGAATTTTCCCCTCTACATGTGATTTCCAGGAAACAAGTTGATGGCTGTTGAACATTGGGTGTTACTCAAAGCACCTTTTAATGACAATTGCTTACCAGAATTACTTAGAAATTTATACATGCTGCATGCTTCTATTTGGATGTCTTATTTCTTTTCTTTTTAATTTTATTAAATTTATAGGGGTGATATTGGTTAATAAAATTAATAGGTTTCAAGTGTACAATTCTATGATATATCATCTGTATATTGCATTATGTGTTCACCACCCAGAGTCAGGTCTCCTTCCATCACCAGGTATTTGACCCTCTTTATTCTTTTCTACCTCCCCACCACCCGCCTTTTCTTCTGGTAACCGGAAAATTGTTATCTGTGCCTATGAATTCTGTTTGTTTATCTTGTTCACTTGTTGCTTTAAATTTTATATCCCACATATGAGTTAAGTCATATGGTTCTCGATCTTTTCTGTCTGACTTATTTCACTTAGCATGATAATTTCAAGATCCATCCATGTGTCACAAAAGGCAGTATTTTTTATTTTCTTATGGCTGAGTAATATTCCACTGTAAATACAGAGGTTGACAAAAAATATATACACATTTTAAAAAAGGAAAAAAGTATATTAATATATACAGATAACAAAAGATGAATATAAATCACATTTGACTTCGGCCATTACAAGAGGTGCTCAAAGTTGTTATTGTCAGTGTCCAGACACTTCTGATTACAGTGAACTACTGCTTGAACAATGCTGATCAAAGTGTTAACAGTTTTTAAAACGTGTATACATTTTTTTGGCACCACTGATAGTTACCACATCTTCTTTGCCCAATCATCTATCAAAGGACACTTTTGTTGTTTCCATGTCTTGGTCACCATGAATAATGTTACAATGAACATAGGGACATATACATATATATAAATGTTTTCAGACTTTTGGGTAGATACAAGAAGAGGGATTGCTGGGTCATATGGTAATTCTATCTTTAATATTTTGAGGAACTTCCATATAGTTTCTCCACAGCCTCTCTAACACTTGTTATTCCTTGTCTTGTAAATAATAGTCATTCTAACAGATGTAAGGTAGCGTCTCATTGTGGTTCTGATTTGCATTTTCCTTATAGACAGTAAAGTTGAACATCTTTTTATATATCTGTTGGCTGTTTGTATGTATTCTTGGGAAAAGAATCTGTTCAGATCCTGTACCCTTATTAAAATTGGATTGTTTGATTTTGTTGTTGTTGTTGAGCTGTATGAGTTCTTTATGCTTTGGTTACTAAACCCTCATCAGAGGTGATGTTTGCAAATATCTCCTCCCATTAGGTTGTTTGCCTCTTTGTTTTGTTGACAGTTTCTTTTGCTATGCAGAAGCTTTTCAGTTTGTTATAGTCCCATTCTTTTTTTTTTTTTTTTTTTTTTTGCTTTTACTTCCCTTGCTTTTGAGGTCAAATTCATAAAATCTTCTCTAAGACCAAGGTTCATATATTTGGTACCTATGTTTCCTTCTATGTATTTTATTGCTTCTTGTCTTATATTTAGACCTTTGATCCATTTTGAGTTAATTTTTTGTGCATGATGACAAATAATAGTCTAGTTTCATTATTTTACATGTGGTTTTCCAATTTTCCTAGCTCCATTTATTGAAGTGTTTTTTTTTCTTCATTGTAAATTTTTGGCTCTTGTGTTGAAAATTGTTTGCCCATATATATGTGGGTTTATTTCTGGGCTCTCAATTTTGTTCCATTGGTATGTATGTCTGTTTTTCTGCCAATACCATGTTATTTTGATTATTGTCACTTTGTAGTATAATTTGATTTCAGGGAGTGTGATACCTTTACCTTGATTATTTTTTCTCAGGATTGCTTTCGCTATTCAGGGTAAAATCTGATGACTTTTGTTGTTGTTGTTGTTGTTGTTGTTGTTCTCTTTCTTTTAAAAAAATGCCAGTGGGGTCTTAAGGGGATTGCATTAAATTTGTATATTGCTTTGGGTAATATGCCTTTTTAATTATGTTGATTCTTCCAATCCATGAGCATGGAATATCTTTCCATTTCTTTGTGTCTTCTTCAATTTCTTTTAACAATGTCTTGTAGTTTTCAGTTTATAGCTCATGAATGAACATCCTTTGTTGTGTTTTTTCCTAAGTATTTTATTCTCTGTTGCAACTGCAAAATAAATTATTTTTTTTCCTTTTTTATTTTGGTTGGTAGAGTCACACAACAGCCTAGCCAAATGTCCCTTCATGTCTTTCCTTAAGGAAAGAAGAGTTTGTGAGATTGTGCCTTTCTAGGACTCTGTTCCATCCTTGTGTTTACACCTTATGTCTCTCTGTCTGGTCCCCAAAAGATGGTTTGCAGCGAAAGACGGGTAAGATATCTCACGGGAGATATAACCTAAGCCAGGCGGAACCGAGTGGGAACCCCAAACGAGCTGCCTTGGACAGGTATGGGAAGGGGCCTTGCTTTCCCTTCCCCCTGCTTGGGAAAGTCTATTGCCGGCTCTGGCTTTCCCTTTGCACCTGTTTCCACTTCTCACAGCAGAGTAGTTACAGTGTGAAAGACTTGATCCTGAAAAGGTACATACTTTAGGTAAAAACATTCTGGGACCTTGTGCTTCAGCTGTTTACAGACAAAGGGTGATTGAAATAAACATTTCTGTTATGAAGTCTGAGCCTCACAGACCGTATAAGAAACAATGTTGCTTTCTTGTAGTTGCTTTCATGTAGTTGTAGACCTATCAATAAAAACCTCCAGCCAACTATATTCTGGGCTCCAGTCCTCTGAGACTGAGAGACCCCTCGCCTTCAGAGAGATTTAACTGTATTAAGTCTCTGTTTGTTTCTTGCTTAAAACTTAACCCAAACCGCCCCTTCTCGCACCCTCACTGCCCTTGTTGCGCAGGACGCCAACAGGTTGGAATTTTATTGTTACTATATAGGAATGCAACAGATTTGTGTACATTTATTTTGTATCCTGCAACATTACTGTATTTGTTTATTGTTTCTAAGAGTTTTTTGGTGGAGTCTTTATGGTTTTCTATATAAAGAATCATGTCTGCAAAAAGTGACAATTTGACTTCTTCGTTTCCAATATGGATGCCTTTTATTTTTTCGTTTGCCTGAGTGCTCTGGCTAGGATTTCCAATACTATGTTGAATAACAGTTTGGAGAGTGAGAATTCTTGTTTAATTCCTGATGTTAGAGGAAAATTTTTCAGGTTTTCACCATTAAGTATGATATTACCTAACGATTTTTCATATATGGCCTTTATTATGTTGAGGTAATTTCCTTCCATACACATTTTATTAAGCGTTTTAATCATAAATGGATGCTGTATGTTATCAAAAGATATTTCTGCATCTATTGACAGGATCATGTGATTTGTATCCTTTATTTTGTTTATGTGGTGTATGTCACGCAGGGGACCCTGCTCGCTGCACCATTTGTCGTGCAGGGTCTCAGCTCCCACTCCCTGCCCAAGAACGCAGGACACGGTAAGGCCAAAAAGGAACACCCACGGAGCCATAAGTAGGGGAGTCAAACCAATATATTCTCGCTGGCAGCTGGGCTGGAGACACAGGAAGCAGGATCTACATAATCTGCCTAACAGCAGTCCGCGCTTGCCAGCCGCCATCTTCTTGCTAGCCCCCATTTCTCTCTGCTAGCATAGCCACAGCCGTTATATTAGTGGCCAATGGCCTACGGGTTACAACTGACGGCCAACTAGCCACAGCTGCTGGCCATCTGATCACAGTTGATGGCCATTTACTAATGAGCCAGCACCTTTCTATTGTGAGGCCGAGAGCCTGGAAACTGTTTTTTGGGGCTTTGTCCCCACAGTGTATCACACTGATCAATTTGTGTGCATTAAATTATCTTTGGGTCCCTGGAATAAATCACACTTGATCGTGATGTATAATCTTTTTAATGCATTGTTGTATTCGATTTGCTGGTATCTTGTTTAGGTTTTTTGCATCTGTATTCACCAGAGATATTGGTCTGTAGTTTTCCTTTTCTGTGTTACCATTGCTAGGTTTTGGTATTAGGGTAATGTGCCTCATAAAATGAATTATGAAGTACAGCCTCTTTTCCAATGTTTTGGAGGACTTTGAGAAGGTGTTAAATCATCTTTGAATGTTTGGTAGAATTTACTAGTGAAGCCATCTGGTCCTGGATTTTTACTTTTTGGTTTTACTTTTTTGAAGGTTTTTGGTGATTGTTTCAATTTGCTTACTGTTGATCAGTCTATTTAGATTTTCCAGTTATTCGTGATTCAGACTAGGAAGGTTATATAGTTCTAAGAACTTGTCCATTTCTTCTAGGTTATTGATTTTGGTGGCATATAGCCTTTCATAGTATTCTTTATGATTCTGTGTAATTTCGTGGTGTCTGTTATAACTTTTCCTCTTTCATTTCTAATTTTGTTTGAGTCTTTTCTTTATATTCCTTAGTGAGTCTAGCCAGAGGTGTGTCAATTTTATTAGTTTTTTTCAAAGAACCAGCTCTTTGTTGCATTAATTTTTTATTGTCTTTTTGTTCTCTTTTTCATTTAATTCTGCTCTAATGTTTATTATTTCTTTCCTTCTGCTGACTTTGGGCTCCATTTGTTCTTCTTTCTCTAGTTCTTTAAGATGTAATGTTAGGTAGTATGTTTCGGATTTTTCTTGTTTTTTGAGTTAGAACTATAATGATCTAAACTTTCGTATTACCACCCTTGATGCATCCCAAAAGTTTTGATATGTCATATTTTCATTCTTGTTTGCCTGTATGTATCTTTTGATCTCTCCTTTTATTTCTTCTTTGATCCAGTCATTCCTAATTAGCGTGCTATTTAACTTCCACAGGTTTGCAGGTTTTCCTGCTTTCTTTTGGCAGTTGATCTCCAGTTTCAAAGCACGGTGGATGGAGAATATGCATGGCATGATTTCAATGTTCTTAAATTTATTAAGACGAATTTTCTGTCTCAACATATGGTCTATCCTTGAGAATGCTCCATGTGCACTGGAGAAGAATATGTAATCTGGTGTTCTGGGATGAAATGCTCTACCAATGTCGATGATGTCTGCTTGGTCTAATGTGTCATTTTAGGCTGATATTTTTTTATTGATTTTCTGTTTGGATGATCTATCCATAACTGGCAATGGGGTATTTGGTCCCCTACTGTAATTGTGTTTTCATTAGTTTCTCCCTTTCGTTATGTTAGTAGTTGCTTTATATATTTTGATGCTCTCTGAGTGAGTATATATACAGTATTATATTGATAAATGTTATGTCTTCTTGGTGTATTGTCTTCTTTATCATCATAAAATGTCCATTTTGTCTCTTGTTACCTCTTTTATCTTGAAATCTATTTTGTCAGATAGAAGAACAGCCAAACCTACTTTTCTCTGAATGTCATTTGTTTGGAATATCATTTTCCACCCTTTCACTTTGAGTCTGTTTGTCCTTGCTGCTAAGATGTATGTTCTGAAACCAGAGTATGGTTGGATTTTGTTTTTTGATTAAATCCACTACTCTATAGCTTTTTATTGGTGAGTTCAGTCCACTTATATTTAGGGTGGTTATTAAAGATTTCTTGTATCCATTTACCTTTTGTTTTCTGGTAGCTCTGTGTATCTATTGTTTCTTTTCCCTTTTGTTTCTGTCTGTTATTTTAGTTTTGTGGTATACTATGATTGTTTTCCTCTTTTTTTATGTTATGTGTCACAGTTCTGGATTTTGTGTGTGTGTGTGGTTACCATTAGGTTTATGCAAAAAAAAAAATATGTATACAGTAGCCCTTTTTCTTCTGAATGCATCTTATTTTCATTTCCCTTTGCAAATTCAGACTTTTTCTCCTTCCCCATTTATGTTTTTGTTGTCACAAATTATCCCTACTTACACTGAGTTCACTTCCAAATTGCAGAAGCTATTTAAAAATATTTTTACCTTGTTTATCCTTTATCTCATATTTAAGTTTATAATACCCCATTCTAAATATGGGTTGCAATTTCCTGCTTCTGTTTGTCTATTAGTCATCTCACACATAGTTTTGTATCCTTTTGTCTTTTTGTTTAAGGTAGATTAATTCACTTCAGTGTTTTTTGTAATGCAGGTCTTATGGCGATACATTCTCTCAGTTTCTGTATGACTGGGAAAGTATTTCCCCTTCATATCTAAAGTATAACTTTGCTGGATATATTATTCTTGGCTGGTAATTTCTCCTTCAATAACTTGAATATTTGATCCCACTCTTTCCTATCTTAAAGAGTTTCTGACAAAAAAAAAATCCAAGGATGATCTAATGGGCTTTCCTGTATAGGTAGGCTACTGTATTCTTTTTCCTGGCTACCCTAAGAATTATTTCTTTGTCATTAATTTTTAACAGTTTTAATATAATATGTCTTGGAGAAGGCCTTTTTATAATAGATTGAGATAATTAGGTGTTCTCTTTGCATCTTGGATTTGATGATCCAGTTCCTTCCATAGGTTTGGAAGGTTCTCATTGACTATTTGACTAGGCTCTGTTTCTTTCTCCTTCTCTTCCCTTCCGGTATATCCATTATTCTTATATTGTTCTTTCTGATAGGTTAAATAGTTGTCCTAGAGTTCTTTCATTTTTTTTTTTACTCTCAAGTCTCTCTCTTCTCCCATCTGTGTCATTTCTAGATTTTTATCTTCCATGTCACTAATTCTTCCATCTGGTTAGCTCTATTTCCTAAGCTTGCTAGTTAATTCTTCAACTATTTTATTGGGTTCTTCAATTCCAGAATTTTCTTTTTTTAAGTTTCAGTCTTTTTGCTAAAGTACTCCTCTTGTTTGTTGATTTTATTTCTGAGTTTGTTAAACTGACGTCTGAGTTTTCTTGTCTCTCATTGAGTTTTTCAGAACAGCAATCTTGAATTCTCTGTCTTTTAAGTAACATATTTCCATGTCTGTGTATTTTCTGGAGATTTTTCATTTTCTTCCTGAACTGCCTTGTTACCTTGATTATTAACAGTATTTGATGGATTATTTCTTTGCTGAGATATTTGTGGAAATAAAATCTGCTTTTCTTTATGTTTTTGAGAGTAATATCTCTATTCAGTGGGTTTGTAAGAAGAGGTCTTTCTTGTTTTCCAGCAGGTGGTGCTGAAGTGCAAATGTTTTATTTTCTCTTGCACTGCTCTGGCTTCTTGGATCTCAGCTGGGTGGTGGAAAATGCCCTGTATTCCATGGGGAAGTGGAAATCTCCTCTATGACCAGGTCACCTCAGTCTCAGGGCACCACCCCTGTGGGGGAATGTGGTGGCCAATGAGTTTCCAAGCCCATGAAACCTCAGTGCTGTCCATGGGACCAAATACTGCCAGCAGTGCTGGACTACCTGAGGTGTCTCAGGTGCTCCCATTGGTATCAACCACAATGGGTAGGGGTGGGGCATGCTGGGAGAAGCCACTTTGAGGCTTTTTTCTCCTTCCAGTAATGGTGATCGCCACACCTCAGCTTCCTCACCTGTGTGTCTCCCTCCCTGTCACTGAGATCAGCTGAAGCATGCATCTGCCACTCAGAAAGATATGCTTCCGCCTCCCAAGTCCTCAGTGCTTCAGATAATGTCCTCTGCGTCCCTACACCACTTCTATAGCCTCTTCTGCCCAATGATAGCTCTGGGAGGATGATGGGAGATGGCCATCCTCCATGGCTTGGGTTTTCTGCCAGGTAGTGGTGGCCACCATACCACAGCTGCCCCACCTCTGCATTGCATGTCTGCCCTGGTCACTGACTCAGCTGGAGTTTGTGCTGACCACTCAGGCAGGAAACTCACGCCACCTCTCTGCTTTCAAGGGCTGGAGAGAGTGAAGGTGGCAACCTGATTGCTCCCCTCTCCTGAGACCCCCAGTGAGCTCCAGCTGCATCCATGGTGCCCATCTCAGCTCTTCTCCTTTCACTCCTCCTCTGTTTGTTCTGATTCACCCACCTTCAGATATTTTAATGCATGGATATCTTTGAGGTGTTTGCATGTTGAGCAGGGAATACTTTGTTGAATCATAGCTTTTCAACTTGTGGTAACTGCAAGGAGAGAAACCAGGGGGACTCTCACACCATCATGCTTCTGACATATATATACAGACATATATATTTATGTATATATGTCTGTGTGTATATATATATATATATATATATATATATACACAGTGTATATGTATATGTATACATATATGTATATGTATATATATATGTATATATATATTTTTTTCTTTTTTACCATAGCTAAAATAGTAAATTATATTTAAACATACTACTTTTCAAGAAAGGACTCTAAAATTAAAGCACTGACAGTAACACATTCAAATGAAAATATAAATGTCTGACAGCTGAGCACTCAATCAATATATATTTAGCAAGAACTAGTAGGTTGTGGGCACTATGGATGAACTAGACAAATACCATAGACTGAAACATTTACCAAGTGTGAAAGCTATTACCTTATACTTCACTCAGTGTAACAGATTTATTTTTCTTATCTATAAAATTCAGAATCAGAAAAAGTGATGTTATGCTTCTTCTAGATTGAAGGTTCTTTACATCAGGTACTTATGTGGCCTGAGGTAATGTGCCATATTAGTCCACCAAAGCATGTGAAGTCCTTGGTGTTTGTACCGAGTCCCCTGTTGCCTGTCCTATTCTTCTTTCCCAAGCATGGTATACCCAGCCTGTCCTTCTCTGAGATCCTCGGGGAAATGCTGTCTAGGAGTCTCTGTATTTCTCCAACTCTGTACAAGTTTTGGACCATTCTAGTTTCCTGACTTTCCTCATACTCATTCACTTATTAAAAAATTAAAGTCCAGATTTCCCTGCACATTGAATATTTTGACTTCTAGTTGCCAAAGTGATGAAAGATTATGAGGAAAATTAGTCTAGTTGTAGGTTTTAGTACTTAATATGGAATTTATATATTACAGTTCCCAGCAGAATTCCTATTTTAACAGTGAATTTTTAGAAATACACTTTCTAAATCCAAAAATTATGAGTCATTTTATCCATTATTACCATTTATCTGAACATAGAGGAAATTCTGTAAAATTCCCAATATAACAAGGTTAAGAAAAGATAGTTTGCTCTTTGTAATGAATAGGAAATTGTTTTTATGCCCAGGATTGAGTCATAGAGATGATCATTCCCCCCACTATGCAGATTCTGATAGGAACTGGCATTCATTTTAAAAGGTGGAATGAGTCCTATTTAATTATAGGCAGCAATAAATCCAGGCAATGTGCTGTAGTGGAAGGAGCATGAAGTTTGAAAAATACAGTAGTCCCCCCATATTGATGAGGGATATGTTCCAAGACTCCCAATGAATGCCTGCAACTGTGAATAGTACATAACCATATATATACTATGTTTTTCCCCTCTACGTACATACATGCATATCTATCTGTGATAAAGTTTAATTTATAAATTTGGCACAGTAAGAGATTCACAATAATAACTAATAATAAATAAGGACAACTATAACAATATATTGTAACAAAAGTTATGTAATTGTGGTCTCTCTCTCTCAAAACGCTATTGTCCTGTATTCACCCTTCTTCTTCTTGTGATATATTAGTGGAATCATTCCATAAACAAGATAACTGTCACCCATGCTTTTTGATTATGCTGTCAGAACACGGACAGATAATTTTCGTTTTTGAGAGCTCATGGGTTATGTACTCTGTATACTTCATGTGTCATTGCCACATAGTGCCAGTACCAGAGTTATTCTGTTCTTCCATGTACTATGCTCTGCTGCATCCTTTGCACTTTTATTAATGTCGGTTTTATTGCATACCTTGTTCCAGAAGTGTATGGTTCCATTGCAACTAAAAATTTTCTCTGGATAGCATCATTTCTCCTTAACTTCAACTTTGCCAGAGATATGGCAGCAGCTTCTTCTTCAGCAGATGAAAATTACTGGAGACAGTAATTTTTATAATTTTTTCAGTCCAAACCTAATCCCAAATCTGTGTGACCATCCCCACTTTCGTAAATGACTTGGTGTCACTCATATCAGGGGAACACTTGCAGATGTCCTTGTATGAGCTCAACGTTTTGTGGCACAACGCATTACCATCAATTGGAACATGTTTTCTGTTCATATCTCCACCCACAAATTTATGCCTTTTCCATATTAATTAAGCACCTATCACTCAGTGTGGCTGCAAATTTTGCAGTTTGAGGTGTGACAGCAAAACGAACAATAATTTATTTTTCCTTCTTCACAATTTCATGGATAGAAGAATCATTTCTACCATAGATCTTGGAAATCTCAGCATACAGTTGTTGTTTTTTCCCTTTCCTCATTAAGTAGAGAATTTTTACCTCTTCACTTAAATGAAGCACTTTGTAGCCTTTCTTTGGCATATCTGAATTGCCAGCATCACCACTGTGGGGCTTTGGGGCCACTGAGGAAAACAAGGATTACTTGAACACAGCACTGTGATACTGTGACAGTTGATCTGATAACCGATCTAATAACTAACCTGCAGGAGTAAGTTATACTAACAGTTCTACTGTGAAGAACTCCACACATCTACAGTGTGGAGACTCTGGACAAGTGGATGATTCACGTCCCGGGCAACATGGAGCAAAGCTAATTGAGATTTCATCACCTACTCAAGTGTACAATTTAAAACTTATGAATTGTTTATTTCTAGAATTTTCCATTTATATTTTCAGACTGTGTCTGACCACGGATAACTGAAACCATGGAAAGCAAAACCATGGATAAGGAGGGTTTGATTGTACAAACATCAACAAACACCACTCACTTTCCACATGCCTTAAATCTTATTTGTTCTTACCTTTCTTTTTCCCATTGTCTCATCGGTAAAATTTAGAAAGGAATAACATTTGACCTATTATGTGAATCAAATATGATCATCTGGCACATCATAAAAAAGTTTATGGGAATGGATAAATAGATATTAAAGGGAAGAAATTTTGAGGATTAAAACATAGAGTATGGTAAAACAAACAAACAAGAAAATGCCTCGGGGAGGTAAAAAAAATGTTTTCCTAATTTATTTTTTATAAAATAAAAGAGTAGGGAAGCATCTACATTCTCATGTTTACTTCTCGTCATGCTGGTTCTTAACCAGATGTGCTCCTCGGCATCATGTAGGAGAAATAAGCATCCTGGTGAGGAACAGCCATGGGCACACAGTGAATATCAAGTCCGTAGAGGCTGCGGTCGTCATGGCACCTGTTCCACACCACAAGCGCGTGCCCTGAGACAGAGCAGTATTGGCAGCAATGGGAAATTTCAGTGAGGAAAATTCCTAATGAACTTTGAATCTGCTTCCCATTGACTAAAAACGGTTCAAGTCACAATGTGTGTCAAAGGCCTGGAAGACTAACAGGCAATGCCTTCCACGTAGGGACTGGTGCTTCAAAAAATAGAGTATCATACATTCAAAATTTATTTTGAAACCTGATTCCACTCCCTCCTTCCGAACTACATTTTTCATTGAAATATTATTTCTACTGTGAAGAACTTTGCTCTCAGGAATCACATCATGTAGGATATTAACTTCTTGTGGGTACATTTACTAAACCACTCAACTGCAAAAACTGTCACTTCACTGTCCGATAATTATGGCTTTTCCTATTCGGCGTATAGTTGATAGTTTACTTCCAGAATATGAATTGTTCACCTTTTTGTCTCCAGCAGCTATAGCTGTTGAAATTTCCATTAAAATCTAAACCTAAAGGACCAATTTAAGAAAAAAAAATTCTTAATATCCCAAGGCACCTTGCTTCTTTAGACATGAATATTAAATAGGGTGAAAGCTTCAAACCCTTGGTGGCAAGTCCCGTCAAGAGAGGCCACATGAGGACGTTCAAAATACAACTAGCCAACTCATATTCTATTGTGGGATTAATTAGCTGTGAGCTACAGAGTCCGTCTTGTAGTAAAAGAACTTTTCCATAGAGCTTTTGTCACATGCTTCTGCCCGGTCCATTTATTTTTTTCTCACTCTCAAGCCATAGTCTGAGGACAAAGGAGCCGGATATGGTGGAAGGAACAGGAGACAGAGGAGGAGGTTTCAGGATGGTCCCACTCTCTTTATATTATACTCCGTCCAGACAGCAACTGACTAGCTAGTACTTCTTCTGAGAAAGTCTTTCTCTTTTTCCGGATTGACACCATTAGAGGAAGCTATTCTTAACCCCTGGACCAAGTAAGCTGCCTACAAATGAAAGAAAAATCTTTTAAGTTAGAAAATTTTATATCATTGTCAGTTTGGTAAGAAGAAAGAAGGAAAAAAAAACACACTCTCCATCTAGCAGAGAGAAAAAAACTCTCCTTTCCAAACTCTTATGATGTTTTTTCAGTATGTTGCTCAGAATTGAAGAAAGGACTCATTTCTTGACTATCACCACGATTTTCGCTGAGATTTATATTCAGTGACACCTGAAGATTACACATAAACCCTGACACTCGTGTAGGCTAGATCGTGCCGCCTGAACTATAAAAGAGGAAGATTGTAGATTCACCGGAGGGCTGATGGGAAAGCCTTTCACTCCTCTGCCCAGCCAGCTACTCGTGGTTTCAGTTACTTTCTTTGGGGCCATGACTTCCCCTCTTGTTCCTTACCTTGCTGTAGATTATAAAATGTTGGAAAATTTTAAATGCATTTTCTCCCACATAAAATAATATAGCAAAAAGTAAGATTATTGAAGAACTAAGTGTTTTTCTGAGTCACCGATGAGCATTATTATTTTTTAATTGGCACATTTCTATTTCTATCAGCCCATGCCAATTAAGATGATTGCACCATGTTTCAAAGCTTTCAGTAATACTATTTAACAGTTAAAGTTTTTTGTCCTTTGGTTGAGAGATTTGAATTTATCACTTTGTGTTCCATAAAGCTCTACATGTTCTGGTTTGGTCTGTTACAGAGAGTAGATTATTTCCCAGGAGCCTTTAAATATTGTCTGACTCCTAAATGACTATACTCATTGCAGATTTTGCGGGTTTTTTGTTATACTCTACTTACACAGGCATTCATCTTTAAAATCCATGTAGTTCCAAATACTACAGTAATAAGAATATGTAATTTAATTATATGTCATTGACAAAGAATCCAACCAAACTACATTGTCATTGATTGAATGCATTATGACAACTAAGTTAGGATCATAATGTAACATAAAGTTATTAAAATACAATCACAATGATTGTGAGAAACTGCTTTTTTGCTTTTTGAAACAATATGTTTTACTGAAACTAATGTGTTTAATTACTGGCATTGGACGATCTCAGCTCTCCTGTGAGTCTATCTACATTAACCCATTCTCCGTTATACATGAATCACAACTGCCTTCAAAAGGCTGTCTCCTTCTAGTCTTTTGAAAATGACTAAGCCACTAATAATGATGTGAATCCTTCACTTTTGTGGAAAGATTTAGAAACATTTTCAACTTGAAAAGAAAAGGAGTTCGTTTGTACAGACTTGAGAAGGTCCAATTTGCCAAATAAAAAACACAAGCATTTAAAGGAAACAGAAAAGCAAGGTAAGCAAGTTTACATTAATTCATGGTGCAAGAAGAGCCAAAGTTTCTCCTTATTATCATGTATACAAAAATAATGACATATCCTGACAATAGTCAAATCACTGATAATGTTTTCATTATGCTAGCAGTAACTTGCAGGAAATGTCCAAGGTTTCATTTACTTTGGACACTAGAAACTAGACAGGGCAATGCTTTCATTTCTTGTTATCTAAAGGAGCAAGGTGAGTGTTGTTTTTTTCTGATTGTGGGACATATTGTGTGTGTGCACACTTCAAGAGGACCAAGGGTCAGGTTTTCTTCGAAAGGTCTCTCGTTGTGGGCAAATATCTCTTCTAAGGCATGAATTTAACCACACATATTTAAAAGAAAACTTAATATCATTAATTTCATTTTTATTTGATCAGTTATATTTATGAGAGTTAAAAGAAGTATTAATTAATACATATAAACCTCTCTTATATCTGGCTCTAAAAACAGAACCACAACATTCTAAGACATATGAGTTAATAACCATGTGGAGAATTTGTAAGAGCTGGAGGGTTGTGATTTACTTTTATGTGTCAGAAATACTTTTCTGCTTTTATAAGCTTACCTACTGAAATTAGAAAGCAAGAATCATCAAAATTACAACTACTGGGTTTTGTCTATAAAATCTATAATCTATAAATATAGGACAAATCCTTTCTCAAAGGTTCCGAAGTTCACCCATATTCCTGACCTGTTAGAAAGTAACATTCTGTGTTGTTGCTGTTGTTTTTCAGGCTCTGTAATACATCATCTATACATCACATTGTGCATTAACCACTCAGTCAGTTCTCCTTCCATCACCTTATATTTGACCCCTTGATCCTCTTCTATCACCCCCTCCCCCTTACCTTCTGGTAACAACTAAACTGTTGTCTGTGTCTATGAGTTTTTGTTTCTTTGTTTCTCTTGTTTGTTTGCTCCTTTCAGTTTTAAATCCCACATATGAGTGAAGCTATATGGTTCTCGACTTTTTCTGTCTGATGTACTCCTCTTAGTATGATAATCTCAAGATCCATTCATGTTGTCGCAAATGGCAGTATTTCATCTTTTCTTATGGCTGAGTAGTACTCCATTGTGTATATACATCACATCTATTTTTATCTAATCATCTATCGAGGGACACTTCAGCTGTTTTCATGTCTTGGACACTGTGAATAATGCTGCAATGAACATATGGGTACATATATCTTTATGGATAAATGTTTTCAGATTTTTGGGGTGGATACCCAGAAGAGGAATTTCTGGACTGTATGGTAATTCTATTCTTAATTTTTTGAGGAAACTCCATACAGTTTTCCATAGAGGCTGTACCAATTTACATTCCCAACAGCACTGTATGAGGGTTTCTTTTTTTCCACAACCTCTCCAACACTTGTTATTATTTATCTTGTTGATAATAACTTTTCTAATGTGTGTGAGGTTGTGGTAGCTCACTGTCATTTTAATTTGCATTTCAAAGTAACATTCTTGGCTATCTGCAAATATGGGATTGTATGTGTCACAGAAAAAGATCAGGCTATTTGTCTGGCAGAATATTATAGGCACAATTTTTAACACATGAAATATAGCTCAAATTTCATATAGAGGGATTATCATACCTAATTAAACAAGATCTTTGTCTTGGTACAGTTATAATTTTTAAAATTTTCTTTTTCTGGAAAGAAGTATAAAATCTCACTGAAGCTATATAAATAATTACATAGACATAAAAAATATAGGAAGTCTGGGGGCACAAGGATGGTTCAACATTCGCAAATCCATCAATGTGATACATCACATAAACAAAATAAAGGACAAAAATCATATGATTCTATCAATTGATGCAGAAAAAGCATTTGATAAGATACAACATCCATTTATGATTAAAACACTTAGTAAAATTGGTATAGAAGGAAAATACCTCAACATAATAAAGGCCATATATGACAAGCCCTCAGCTAATCTCATAATTAATGGTGAAAAGCTGAAGCCCTTTGCTCTACGTTCAGGAACACGACAAGGTTGTCCCCTATCACCTCTGCTTTTCAACATAGTGTTGGAAGTCCTCGCCAGAGCTATCAGGCAAGAGAAAGAAATAAAAGGCATCCAAATTGGGAATGAAGAAGTTAAATTGTCACTCTTTGCAGATGACATGATGCTATATATAGAAAACCCTAAAGACTCCACCAAAAAGCTATTAGAAACAATCAATGAATACAGTAAAGTTGCTGGCTACAAAATCAACGTACAAAAGTCCATTGCTTTCCTATATACCAACAATGGAATCTCAGAAAAAGAGATAGAAAAAACAATTCCTTTTGCAATTGCAGCAAAAAGAATAAAATACCTAGGAATAAACTTAACCAAGGATGTGAAGGATTTGTATGCTGAAAACTATAAGACATTTTTGAAAGAAATTGAAGAAGACACAAAGAAATGGAAAGACATTCCGTGCTCATGGATTGGAAGAATCAACATAGTTAAAATGGCCATATTACCCAAAGCCATATACAGATTTAATGCAATCCCCATTAAAATCCCAATGGCATTTTTTAAAGAAATAGAACAAATAATCATCAGATTTGTTTGGAACCACAAAAGACCCCGAATAGCCAAAGCAATATTAAAAAAAAAGAACAATACTGGAGGTATCACACTCCCTGATTTTTGCTTGTACTACAGGGCTACAATAATCAAAACAGCTTGGTATTGGCGGAAAAACAGACACATAGACCAATGGAATAGAATTGAGAACCCAGAAATAAAACCACATAAATATGGACAGATAATTTTTGACAAAGAAGCAAAAAACATACAATGGAGGAAAGACAGCCTCTTCAATAAATGGTGCTGGCAGAATTGGATAGCTACGTGCAAAAGAATGAAACTGGACTGCTATCTGTCACCATGTACCAAAATTAATTCAAAATGGATCAAAGACTTAAGCATAAGACCTGACACAATAAACTGCATTGAAGAAAACATAGGTACTAAACTTATGGACCTTGGGTTCAAAGAGCATTTTATGAATCTGACTCCAGAGGCAATGGAAGTGAAAACTAAAATAAATGAATGGGATTATATGAAACTGAAAAGCTTCTGCACAGCAAAAGAAACTATTGACAAAATAATGAGGCAACCAACTGAATGGGAGAAGATTTTCGCAAACAGTTCCTCTGATAAGGGGCTAATATCCAAAATATACAAGGAACTCATGAAACTCAACAACAAAAAAACAAACAACCCAATTGAAAAATGGACAGAGGACCTGAGGAGACATTTCTCCAAAGAGGATATACAAATGGCAAACAGACATATGAAAAAATGCTCAACATCGCTAATCATCAGAGAAATGCAAATGAAAACCACAATGAGATATCACCTCACCCCAGTCAGAACAGCTTTCATCAAAAAAACAAATAGTAACAAGTGTTGGAGAGGCTGTGGAGAAAAAAGAACTCTCATACACTGTTGGTGGGAATGCAGACTGGTGCAGCCGCTATGGAAGGCAGTGTGGAGGTTCCTCAAGAAATTACGAATAGAATTACCATATGACCCAGCAATCGCTCTCCTGGGTATCTACCCCAAAAATATAAAAGCATCTCTCTATAGAGACACGTGTACTCCAATGTTCATTGCAGCTTTGTTTACGGTGGCCAAGACATGGAAACAACCAAAATGTCCTTCGATAGATGAATGGATAAAGAAGTTGTGGTACATATACACAATGGAATACTATTCGGCGTTAAGGAAAGATGATATAGGAGCATTTGTGACAACGTGGATGGATCTTGAGAGTATAATGCTAAGTGAAATAAGTCAGACAGAAAAAGCAGAGAACCCTATGATTTCACTGATATGTGGTATATAAACCAAAAAGAACAAGACAAACAAATGAGAAACAAAAACTCATAGACACAGACAATAATTTAGTGGTTACCAGAGGGTAAGGGGGTGGGGGGTGGGTGATGAGGGTAAAGGGGATCAAATATATGGTGATGGAAGAACTGACTCTGGGTGGTGAACACACAATGGGATTTATAGACGATGTAATACAGAATTGTACACCTGAAATCTATGTAAATTTACTGACAATTGTCACCCCAATAAATTTAATATAAAAAAAATATATATATATAGGAAGTCTGTAAAAACACTGGTATAATATTTAACAATTGTTTTAAGTAGTCCTGTAGACAGGACCCATGAATATGTGTCATTTTTTTTTCCAGGCAATACACACACAGTAAGTGCTTAGTGCACTCTGATATTAAGTGAATACTTCATACAAATTTTGATGTAGATATACTATGTAACCACCACTGAAATCAAGATGTAGACCTTATCTAGCACCTTCAAACTTTTTCTCATACTTTTCCAGTTAATTCCTCCACCCAGAGGCAATGACTATTCTGACCTCATTACCATTGATTAGCTTTTCATGTTCTTGAGCTTCATATGGAGTACAGGCATAAAGTAGTTTATGACTTCTCTTTATTATCCTTTTACTGTCTGCAGACTCTTCAATGCCCCTCTTTTTAAAGCTTTATTGGTTAAAAAATCTTTTCAAAGAACCAACTTTTATCAAAGAACCAGGTTTTATCAAGTTTCTCTACTGTTTTCCTGTTTTCTGTGTCATTGATTTTTTTCCATTATTTCCTTTCTTCTACTTTTTAAATTTAATTTTCTCTTCTTTTGTAGATGCTTTGAGCTGGAATATTAGATAATTAATGTCAAACCTTTATTCTTTTCACTTGATGTATTTAAAATTACAATGTTCCCTCCTAGCACTGTTTTAGGGTATACCACAAATTTCAGTATGTTGTCTTTATTTTCATTTACATCAAATTATATTATAGTTTCCTAAGTGATTTTTTTTAAAAAAAATCAATTCAATATTTAGACATGTATGGCTTAATTTCTAAATACTCAGCTTAATTCCATTGTGGTCAGAGAACATGTGTCTGAGAAATACATAGGTGATTGTTCTCTGTAGGTGAGAAATACTGATGAAAAAAAGAACAATTGAAATGAACTCACTGATTTCAACAGAGTGACAAGAATGACATAGGCTAAGTAGTGGCACTTATTTCTTCTGCCTTCTTTTGTTTCTGATTTTAGTTTTCTTTGTTTTTGTTTTTTTAATTTATTGAGACTTGTTTCATGGCCAGCACATAGTATACCTTGGTGATTATTCTGCATACACTTGAAAAAAAATATTTACTTTGAAGATGTTTGAAGAGTATAGTGTTCTCTGTCATTTGGTCAAGTTTTTAAAATATATTTGTTTGAATCTTCTGTACTTTTACTGACATTGTTTTTCCTGCATATCCTACAAATTATTGAGAATGGAGTTTTAAGTTTTCCAACTATGATTTTGGATTTACTTTTGCTTCCATCTTGTTTTTGTTTATTATTTTTCTCAACCTTTTGGTTTCTCTTCCTATTTTCCTTTTGCATTAATTAAGCATGTTTTAGTATTCCATTTATCTCTTATTTGGGATCTTTACCAATAAGTCTGTTTTATTATTTTTAGTGTTTGAGGATAATTTGTATGTGCTTAGTGTATTATAATCTGACTTGAATTATTTTTATAGTAATTCACATACAATGGAAGAAACTTCCAATACCCCCTATCATTTTTGCTACTCTTGTCATGTAATTACTTTTCCCTAGGTATAAAACCCACCATACATTTCTAATTTACAGGGTCACTATCCTTTTAAATAAATTAAAAAAAAAGTCTTTCATATATGCTCACATATTTCTGGCACTCATTCTTTCTTGTAGACCAGGGTTTCTGCCTGGTGGTGTTTTCCATCAGCCTGCAGAACTTCCATGGTGTCATCAAGATAACAGGGAAGCATAATGCCTTGTGGTAAAATGAGAAAGCCTGTGTACTATTAATAACTTATGAAAGAGAGTAGAAGAGCTAGCATCACACTACAGTAAACCAGGGAAGATGTGCCCATCATATGAATTCAAACCACTTCTGATGTTTTCTACTCATTGGTAGAAAGGAAAATACATTATCTGTCAAATTATTAGATGCTCACCAGTGGCAAAGGGCAATATTGATTTTTGCCACTAAAGAACCCACATCTGAAACAGCAGCTACGTTTGGAATTACCATCTGATTTTATATACACAGAGGGTGCCAAAATAAAAAACATGTATACACATATTAAGAAAGGATAAACCTGTATTAATTGTAATACTCAATATATACCTATAACAAAAGATGAATACAAGTCATGTTTGACTTCTGCGATTATAAGAGGTGCTCAAAGTGGTTACCATCAGCATCCAAACACTTGTGATTACAGTGAACTACTGCTTGAGCATAGATAACATCTCTTAAAATATGTGTACATTTACATTTTTTGGCACCCTGGTGTTTGTGTGTGTGTAAATATATATGGTTATATATATATGTACATATATATATATATAGATAGATAGATAGATAGATAGATAGATAGATAGATAGATAGATAGATAGATATAGATATGGTTACATACACACACACACACACACACACACACAGTTGCGGGATCTTCCCCCAACGTTAACCACTTTCCAAGTAATTCAGTTCTGGGAATTGCATAGGGGATGTAATTCTCTTTCATGAAACTTTGGTAAAGTTTTACTCACCAAGCCTAAAGTTATATTCACTAGAAAGACCAGGTAGTGCCTTAGTGTACTTGTCATCTATTTGGGTTTCAGATACCCCATGATCCATTAGCCACTAGCAAAGGTCTTCATCGATAAAACAGCTCTCACTCCTGTTTTTGCATTGTGCCAGTCGGAGTACCTCTGCCTCCGCTGTCTCTGGCAGTAACACTACCATGAGAACTTCATAACTTCCATTGAAATGAGGGAAGTGAGGGTAGTTAGAGGGTGCGTGAGCAGATTGCATATGATACATTTATTCCAACACTCAATCTCCCTATTGGTTTCCTTCTCGTACCTAATATGAGGAAGTGTTCATTTCGTTCAATGTAGACCATAGTTGAATTCTACTTTTAGTTAACTGACTAAGGAACCACTTTTAACAGCTCAAGTTAGCATGATGAATCCAGAATCTCTGGTAAATGCCTCCTATTGATAAATTTTGCCTTATCTAAGGATTGTTTTCTCCATGGTTTACTTATCACTGAAGAATCACATACATATTCCCCATGGTTTTGCCAATACAAATTTGCTCAAATTTGAATTATTTTGACATGTAAGTTTTCTTTCTATTCTTGGTTTTACTTGGTAATTGGCCCCCTTGGACATGCTGAGAGCTGACTCCAGCTAGAAGATTGGGGGTTGTGGGGCATAGCAGTGGGGGAGCCTAAAGATAACTAGCAATAACTCTTAGTGAAGTTATTCTACGACCCCCAAACAAGGCAAACCAGCCTCGTCAGACTGGAAGGTGGGGCTGATTCTGCTCAGTGCACTTTGGTGTTGGAATACTCAGAGTCATTTGAATACTTCCAAATGTTACTATTTCAGTTCTGAGACCCTTATTGTTATTTTTATTTTCCAAATTGAAGCACTAAACTTTACATTAAAAACCGTAGCTGTAATTCAATCTATATTGCAGATTCTCCAACTTGTAGAATCTGATTCTGTGTGTACATGTGAGATACAAGAGATGAAAGATTCTTTGCCTCTGATGCTCCTGGAGCTGAGAATGCAGAGGCCTGAGCTTGTCGCGCTCTTCCTTTAGCTCTCACGTTTAGTTAAACAGTCAGATTGTCTACATTTTTCTATTCATCATGTGCATCGCTCTGTGATGTGCCAGTTGCCATGTGGTCTGCCAAAGTTGTGCCTTTAACAGGCACTTTATTCCAGCCAGACATTTCTTCTTCAGGAAGTTTTGTGCCACCATCCGATAGATTGCTGGTATCAGGTACTTTGCTTATAACCTCATCCTCGTTCCTTTAAATCCAGTTAGGTCATATGACACATTCCAGATTCTACTGCTTCTCCTTTTAAAAGTCTCTTGCTGCTAACGTAGTTGCAAAAATCAGAAAATAACCCAGCTATTTTTTTTTTTTAACTCATAAGGGACTTATAAGAAATTGGGACTTTACAAAATTGATGAAAGTGTTAGAAGAGAAGGCTCTAGACTAGATCTCTAGGAATTATTACTTGAAAAAACCCACAGAATAGCTCGAACCAAGACATTTTTACCTGTGGCACAATCTGGAAGTTGAGGTATCAACAATCTAATCTACCAGCTATTAGTTTGAAGTCGTAACTGCATTAGTTGCAATCCATGAAACAGAAAGCTGCCCTCTGTCTGTTTTAACTGGGAGGACAATACCTTACATGTGATCAATGAATTCATTATGAAGTTGCTACCAGAATTTTACCCTCCAGAATTGTACCACGTTTGCCGCATTTACACAAGAAAAAAGCATTTCTCTCTCGCTGCTACTTTATCTCAGTGTAAAATCCACATCAGTGTGAAAGCACATAATTTATAAAATTTAAATCACATCCCAAAACTGATCTGCATGGAATTCTGCGAAACACTGTATTTATTGTTCCAGTCTCTACTGAACAGGACACAGCAGATGCTGAGTGAGCCAATCAAGCATATTTGTCACAGCACCTTTGTGTCTTCCTCAGAATTTGAACTGAGTGCCACACCTTTCTTGAAACATCTGTTCTTGAGCTCTGTGATATTATTATTTCAGGCTTCGCCCCCTGCCCCTAAAATATGTTCTTTTCTTCACTATTGCTATCTTATTTTTCTCTATTCACCACTAAATAATGGAAGTTTCACAGGACTCCATCTCAGTCTACCATTTCTTCTCTTTCTCCAGATAATCTATTCCAATAATCATAATTCCATATGTCCAGCTCAATACACTATTGGAGCTATAGTTTCATATATCTAATTGCCCACCAGGTATCTCAAATTGCATATCTCTTTAAGATCCCTAAATTTAACTGTACCATAGTGAATTTTTGAATTTGTTCCTATTACTCTTATCTTACTTAAAGCTAATCTGCTTCTCGGTTATTACATTACAAGAACTAGACACTTCTTTCAGTTTCAAAACAGGTCAAGCTCTTCCATCCTGGGGTCTTTTTTACACCCTCTTGGGCTTTTCCATGGCTGATTCACTTATATATTTTTTTGTCTCCTCTAAAATTTCATTTTCTTTGCGAGGTCAAGGAATACTCAGGCCACTTTGACTAAATGAGTGACTCCATTATTCTCTCCCTCAGAAGTTTTTGACTGCCTTCATTTTTATTATTTTGAGCGTTTCCTTGTTTATTATGTGTCTCCCACATTCTACTGCAAGGGGTGGGTGACAACTTAATCCACCATTTCTATACTACAAACCTACTCCCAAGCATAGTATGTGGAGTAGAGTTGATGTTTAATATTTGTTGGAGAAATAAAAACAATAAGAATAGAAAAAGTGAAAATTTCCCTCTGTACTAATTCTTTTCTTCCTTAAATTAATACATTCTTATAAAATAAAAATACAAATATTTTGCTCTTTTTAAAAAATATTCATCCAATTTTCAAGTGAGGTATTTATAATGGTCTTTCTTCTTTTCCTACTTTTTTTAATTCCAAGTGCCAAGACAACCTGTGCATTTCTCTTCTCACCTGAGTCTAGAGCTTTCATTTTATTTTCAGAATTAACATTTTTACAATTTTTTTTTACTATGTGTCTGTACATCAATACAATGCTATTTTTAAAAATCATCTGAAAATGAATTGTTAAAAACTGTGAAGTTCTGAGTTTTTACTCTACTTACAAGGAACAAGTTAGCCTACCACAATTCCGTAGGTGCTGGCAAAAGAACAAGACACATCCAGTCAGAGACAAAAGGTAGTTTATTACGCATAGCCATAGCAGGGGCCAGATTACCATCATGTTCTTATTCTGGTTTTAGAAGCACAGATGCCCTTAGGGCAATGCAATGAGACCAGAGGATGCCTGCACAGGGAGGCAGTTAAAGCAAAGAGACCCTGAAGTTAGCTAGCCTGACCTGTCATAGGACATCGACAACTTGCCTGATGTTTACCCTGAAGGGACACATTTTACGTGCTGGACAGTAAACAATCCCGCCATTTTCTCCAGGAGAAAGCATTATCTCTATCTTCCAAGGCTGCTCTGTATACAAACATCCTTAATAAGATTATTGGTGCTTCTGCTTGTAAGATACAAAGATAGGTGAGACCTACAGAGAATCATTCAACATTTAGTAGTTAAGTAAGTATGGTAAGCAATTTTCTCATTAAACTGTAAAGTATAAACTGTTCATTCATCAATAAATATTTATTGACTATCTATTAAATTCCAGACATACGAGTATAACCAATGGAAAAGTGGGGGATCAAACTCCGGCTTTATATAACTGATATTCTTTAATAGAATATAGATAAAAACAAATTCAAAACAAATATATAACACAATACATTATAGTACGATAAAATATGTGGTTCAGTGTGACATGATGTAATGTAACATAAAATGTAATGTCAGTATAATTAAATGTGTCTATGGATTCATTTGGCTCCTAAGGATATCAGGGATACTATTTATTTTTTAATATGAAAGATTCCTTCTAAGGCTAAGAAAATTCTAAAACTATATGCCCATTGCTGATTCTATATGATTTACTTATTTCTTAAAATACTGACATTTGTAAATATATTTCATATTGAATTAATTAAAATAGTTTATAATTCACTTAAAGCATATTAGTGTGTCGTAAAGTCAAACGACTAATTGGAAAATAAACATAAAATGTTAAAGTAAATTAGTAATTTACCTGCATGGCTTTAAGTAGTTTTAAGTAGTTATTAATGCCCAGCTTTGCGTCTTGTGTAGAGAGTGCATCTTTTTTCGTGAGTTTGGGCTGGTCACACCACCCACACGCTTTTGATCATTTTCTAGATATGCAGTGGTATGTCAGTAGCTAATTGCCCATGTTACTGTCTTCATTTTTCTTGTTAAAGAGAGATTTTTTAAATGAGTTCAATATATCAGCCTTTTTAACGGAATTATTAATAATACGTACACCCTCATGTATTATTTGGTCCTTTTTTTCCCCCTGAGCTCTTCTTTCTCTGATATATCTGTAACGCCTCTGGAAGACTGTTAAGAATCATTTGCTCTCACTTTACCTCGCTAACCTTTTTACCTAAAACTACAACACATATCTTACAGTTTATATGTTCTCAGTTATTCTGTCCTGAAGCAGACCTAATTTCCGAAATTTACTCACTGGAATTTTAAACCTTAAAATAAAGCACCTTTTGACTATAAGCAGAATGAGATAATAATACTTTTTTAATGGTAAAGTATGAAACTGAAATAACACAAGCAAAACATAAGGATGACCAATAATAACAAAATGAAGTGATTTAAGTGGCAACCTGGCTATAAGGACCTAGAAACAAGGTTCAAGCAGGAAACATAAACTTGTTTTTAAAATCACTTTCATTATACTCTACAAATGGGCAATTTTATCTTGCTGTTTAAGTCTGAAAGACCCTTCCCATAGAAGCCATTATGTAGAAACATTGAATAATATAAGTACGAGTATGTGATATTCACCAAGTCACCTAACTGTCCTGCCTCATGTTCCTCAGCTGCAAATTGACTTATATATTGTATGTCTTCTGAAGTTAATAAGAGAATGAATTCCAAAACTGATTTTTCATTCAACAAATATTTCTAAATTGCTTAGTATTTCAGGCACAGTTCTAGGACTGAAGATAAGCAGTGAACTAAACAATCAGTGTTTCTCATCATTTTATGTTCTACCGGGAAAGCAGAAAACAAACAATTTTGGGAAGGAGTTAAGTTCATGCTGTATTTTGAGTGCAGATGTGAGATCTGATGCTGATGGATCTGGGTAATGTATGATGGAGAGGATTCCAGGATGGCTCCAGGAGAAGCAGGTTTGCAGAGGGGATTCTGCAGTTTTGGTTTGGGCATTCAAGTTAGGCATACCTCTTATTCATTCCAGTGCAGATGGCATGTTGACAGTTAAATGACCAACCTGGAGACTCCTCAGGGAGGATTCCGGGCACCTGAAGCTCTAGAAATATGTAAAATCAGCTAATGAGTAAACTATACATAGATAAGAGGGTGTAAGACTTAGTACTGGGGTACTTCCTCATTTAAAGAACAGAAACATGTGAAGCCTGAAACAGTGACTGGAAACTAATATTCAGTGTACTAAGAGGAAAACCAGAGAGTTAAGATACCCTAGAAGATATGTGAAAAAACTTGTTTCAAGAACAAAGAAGGAACCATTAATGTCAAATGCTGTTGAGATCAAGTAAATAATGGCTAAGAATAGACTTTGCATTTGGCAAAATGAGGACCACATGCGACCTTGACAGTGAAGTGGTGAGGTTAAAAGCCTTAGATTTAGGAAAGCAGTAGATTTAGGAAAACTTGGGAGGCGAGGAAATGGAGACAGGAAGTATACACAACTACAACTGTCCCTGCAAAGACCTTCCCACTTCATTCACACGATCGTGGGCTTATCTCCATGCCTTTTTCCTACACCCCCATGTTCCTAGTCTTCTACTCTTTTTCCCTCCAGGTCCCTAAAACAGCCAAGACATTGACTAGGGCCTATGAGTCTATATACTCATAGTATATAGCTCAAAATATACCAGGTCTTATCTTTATAATATAATATAACAACATAACATAACATAACATAATATTTGGTCTTATATTAATTTTTGTTCCAAAAGATGCATTAGAGCTAATGGTCCAGCTAGGTCGTATTTTTGGGGAAACACAGTATGTCACATCATCTTTCATATAAAGTGGATGACAGGGCACATCATCCCCAAAACTCTGCCCATTGGGAGGAATTCCCCTCACCACTGTATTTCAAGGTCATGCGTGAGTGTAGCAGCAGTCTATACATAAATTAAGCATGAACTGTTTCCTATCAGCTGGTCATAGGAGACCTTTGCAGCCACAGGTCTGAACAATAGTCATGAACAACAGGCCCAAGGGCAGTAGTGGTGGATGACATGACAGTCTACCCTATGACCTTGATCTTGCCTGACCCAGCTGTCCCACTTCTGTCATAGTATAAATGCTGGGCCCACTGAGCCCTACGCTTTGGGGAACCTTCCAGAGCCCTGTTCATGATGGCCATGGTCCAGTAATGTGTCGTGATCAGGTGCTCGTTTCCTGCTAGAGCCCAGGAGCATGCCAGATACTGTTCTTTGAGTGGTGTATATTTTCGGCTAAAGATGTTATGGTTTTGCTCCAGAAGTCAAGGTGTCTATATTATGATTCACCTCCTGTGGCTTGCTGTAAATTCTACATGCCTTCTTGTTGCAAACAAGGTATACCTAAAACCAAAGTCTGTAATCCCTATCTCAGAGGTTGCTTCCTGAAGAGTTCGACTACAATAGGTGTCTAACGTCTTTCATCTTTTAAGCAAGTTTTAAAATAGTAGATATGCAACAACATAACTATTATTTCCTTAACATAATAAAGATAAGACAAGAAATTGAAAGAAGTTATGTAATCAAACATAAAATTAATATAATGCAGCCTAACCATAAAGTGTTAACTAGTATTCTGTATCAGAAATATTACATTATATGTAGTATTTCAGAGGTAGGAGTAGATAGTTTATTCTGACAAATGACAATGATGAAAAGTAATGGATAGGTTGTATGCAGTTTAGGACGATAGCAGTCAGTTTTCAGATATTTTATCACATTAATTGCTGAGAAATAACCTAGAATAAACTAGTATGTGGGTTTGTAATTTAGTCAAACTTTTCATTTTAAAATCATATAATCTCAAATCTAGAATCTCTCTCTGGTCCTTGTAAAGAGTTCTAGAAGCTGGATCCTGAAACCTGACATGTTTCATATCTTTTCTAGATGAAAAACTACTAATCTTTAATTAATCACAAGTCAATTTATTTAACATAATACTAAACTGCTGTAAAATTCATGTGACACAAAAGAAATATTTACAGAATAAAAGGCAGTCATTGAAAGCTTATATTACCTGCAGATATAACTCCAAGACACAGTTCAAACTCAAAAGTTTCCCCCAAAAAATAATGTTGCATGAGATCTATCCTATACAGTTGACCTTGCAAAGTCTCTCAGTTCAAAATAAACAGAAAAATATTTCACTTCCAGTTAATCAGTTGATTGACAGTAAAATTGCTAATGACACTGTGAGCCCTAAAATTGGATTTATTTGTTAGACCAACCGACGGTTTTCAAAATGTGTGGTAGAAAGGAGGTGAAAGTATATTGTCCTGGGCCATTTCACCCCCAGCTGTATCCTGGCCTCTAGAAACAAAACAACTACTTCTGTCAGCTGCACGTTGTAGGCTCCTGAAAAGAGTACCTTTGCCAGGTGATTGTGGGCAGCAAAGGAGGGATAGCTTGTGTGCCTACATCTGCTGCACTTTCCATACACCTGGGTCGATCTGTGCTGATACTGTAAATGTCTACACATCTATTCTCCAAGGTGAAAAACCTGTGTGAAAGATTTGGGAGTGACAGCCAATACCGCTGTATCATCTGACTGTCTTGATTACGCAGATGAGGATTTTTGATGGAGGGAAGAAAGAGGTATCTGGAGGTGGGTGTTGTATGTACAAAAGTCTATTCAGAATTTCATTTTGAGAACTAAGAGCTGTTATTCAATTTAATAACACATTCAAAATTCCAGTTATTCAGACATATGAAAAAATGCTCAACATCACTAACCATCAGAGAAGTGCAAATAAAACCACAATGAGATACCACCTCACTCCAGTCAGAATGGCTATCATCAATAAATCAACAAACAACAAGTGCTGGTGCGGATGTGGAGAAAAGGAAACGCTTGTGCACTGTTGATGGGATTGCAGATTGGTGCAGCCTCTATGGAAAACAGTATGGAGGTATCTCAAAAATCTAAAATGGAACTACCTTATGATCCAGCAATTACACTCCTGGATATCTATCTGGAGAAATCCAAAACTCTAATTCAAAAAAATTTATGCACCCCTATGTTTACTGCAGCACTATACACAACAGCCAAGACATGGAAACAACTGAAATGCCCATCGGAAGATGAATGGATTAAGAAACTGTGGTACATTTATACAATGGAGTATTACGCAGCCATAAAGAAGAAAGAAATCTTACCATTTGCAACAACATAGATGGACCTAGAGAACATTATGTTAAGTGAAATAAGTCAGACAAAAAGACAAATACCATATGATCTCACTTATATGTGGAATCTAAAAAAAAAAAGAATAAGTGAATGAACTTATCAGAAACAGTTTCGGAGACTTGTTGCTAGATGGGTTGCTAGATGGGAGGGAGAGTGAGAATAAGAGGAAAAGTGAGGGGATTAGAAAACAGTCAGTAACCACAAGATTGCCACAGGGTTACAAATATGGGTAATGTAATCAATAATGTTGTAAAGATTTTGTAGGGTATCCGATGGACACGTGTCCCATTTGGGAGACCACCTCAGGGATGATATAGATGCCTGATCATTGCACTGTACACCTGAAGCTGAACTTGAACAATAATGAATGTCAACTACAAGTTTATATATATGTATATACTTACAAGAAGTGGAGTACAGCATTAGCAATAGAGACAGTGGAAATGTAATGGCTCTGTGCGATGTCAGAGGGATAGGGGATGGGAGGAGGGAGATTGACACAGTGTGAGGGATATAAATGATAAACGTTTAAGTATTACTTTGTTTTATGCATCTGAAACTAATAAAAAAAAAAAAAACCTCCAGTTTTCCCCTAATCATGAAGTTCAATTTGCAAATTTAAATACTGTATTTGTGATAGGGCAGATTTTAATAAACATTTTTAGGAAGAATAATGTTTGGTCTCATTTACATATATTTATCTCTATACATATATATCTTTTGACATATTTTAAATGGCATTTATAAATGTATACATTTTTATTTTTAATAATATTAATTCAATAAACCAGATCTTGCCAAATACTAAATATGCTTTTATTACTGTAAAAATTAAACAAAAATGTAGTGAGCTTTACATTTTCTTAGAAGTTGTTTCTATAAAGAAACACAATAACTTCAACTTAAATCATGTTTAAATAAATTGCTCAGTTATATATTTTAAATTGGAGTTATAAGCCTTTACTTTTACTTCCAAGATTCTCTGAAATATCAGAGTAAATAAAATGTCCGTCATACACACATGCCTTCCTGATAAGATGTTTTTATCTTGGATCTGCTACTTCTGAGTCCTTTTTTTAATACTGTTTTCCATTTCCTTTTATAGTAGACTATGTGTATATTGCTGTGACTGATTACATTTTTACAAAAATGGTCACAGAAATATTTCTGGTCTCACCTCACTCTTCCTCATGTGGCAGAGTCCATTTCTCCAGCTTCTCAACCTGGGCACATTTGTGCCGTTGCCCCCAAGAGTAGAATGCAGAGGAAGTGATAGCACCACTATACTTGGAGGAAGCCCAGGCCACACACGGACGCTGACAGCCCAAGCTCAGGTTTTTTCTGACAGCAAGCATCAACTACCACACATGCAAATGAGCGACTCTTCAGATAATTTCAGTTCCCAGCCATTAAGCTATTGCAAGTGATGTTGAGTGGAACAGAAAGGAGTTATCCCCACTGAGTCCTGCCCAAATTGCAAATTTGCGAGCAAAATACATGTTGTCATTCTTTTAAGCCATTAAAACAGGAAGATTTGTTAAACAGCAGTAGATACCTAATACAGCTGCTCAGAAAACCCTGTTAGGACCGTGGCACTCATTTTCCCGGATGGTGAGAGTATGGGCAGCTGACGGGAAGGTTGTCAGCGGCGCCACTCTCTGGAAATTGCCCTCAGCTAAAGAGACTTGTCACGCAGGTAAGCTGCCCTCGTGGGGGTGTTAATATCCCGTTGTCCTAAACACGTCAAGGTAGAAGAGCTTGAATTGCCCTCCTAGCTCCTGAGCTCTTTATGAGATCCTATGAGATCTTTGGGATGCATCACACCTCGTCCCCACTCTTTCCCAATGCTACCCTCTTCACTCTCCCGGAGAGTGCTGTCCCAAAGTGTTCCCATACCAAGTCTCTAAGACTCTCTTTCCCTGGAATCCCATCTAAGATGCTTTTGTATATTTAATTGCAAACCTTCCCAGAGTTAAAAGATGCACCCTCACTAGTGAAGACAACTGTCTAAGCTTTTGAATGGTAGGCTGACTGAATTCTTGTTGACATACAAAACCCTATTTATATTTGCAGTGCTGATAATTTCATTACTCAAAAGAGATGATCATGTAGTCCAAATCCTTTGATTCGGTATTCACAGAAGTCTGCAAAACCTACACGGCTACATCATCCAGAATCTAATCAGGAGATAGTAACCTTAATGGTTATTTGAATTTAATATAAAAATAGTTAACTAGTAGAAAGAATGTGGACCAAAAAAAGGGGTAACAGAGGACTCTTTTGCGGCAGATACAAGAAAGCAACTACTTTCTTTAAGCTGCGGGTGTGTAGACAATAAAACAAAAACAAACCAAAAATAGACAAGCTGAAAAGAAAGAACTAGGAGACCCCTGTCCCCAAGGTTGAGATTCAGACCTCTTTCAATAGGGTGAACATGGAGACTGCTGGTGGCAAAGACACTTCCTAGAGGCTGTGAATGGGAGCCAGCCTGGAGAAATGGCCTGAAGTTACTGGAGGGTGTGGCCAGGACAGAGCTGCTCTGCAGTGGCCGCTGGAACAGAGATCAGAACCACAGGGCTTAGCTGGAGTGCTTCTTCAGCAGGCCCCTAGGCTATCATTGAAAAAGAAGAATGGAAGACTGGAAGCCTAAAGGAAGGTGTCTTCCTCTGTGATAGCCTTAGCGTCTCTTGAGGGCCCTCTATTGATGATACTTACTTAACATTTTTGCCAGTTGACAAAGTAAACATGTTAACAGAGTCCAGTTTCATTATCACTGAAGTATGGGAAAGACATGGATTTGAAGCTGAAAAATAATAATTGATTACGGGCAAACCAGGTTAATCACCTGATTGGATTCTGCATTTCTTTTGCTCTTTATACCTGCCCAACGAAAAGCTTAAAGACTTCTGAACTTGACAGACTTAAGCACTATTTCAAATTCTCAGCACCATCCAGTCCCAAATGCCTTTAAAATGCTATCTGATTGAATTTGGGTTACCTCACAAAGCTTTTTATAGTTAGCATTGGCACCTTATGAGATCAGCTTATAGTCTTGCTGCATAGTATCGTTTTTGTTGCTTCAACAGGGAATTTATTTCAAGAAAGTACTTGAGAATAAGTAATAAAGGAATAGGAATCATACTCATGTGAGCACTCTTCATAAGAACACAGGAAAAAAGTCATATGGTTAGTTAGTTGTTTCTGAAACCAGAACACACCTCAGGTAGTAGAAGAATTCAGAGTTGAACAGTGTTTGTATTACCTGATGTCCCCTTCTCCATGGTGGTAATTAATGATTTTTCACAATGTAGTCTCCCAGGTGAGCTCTATTTTTTCTTCTACACCTACCAACCAAGCACCTTACCTTTACTTGGTAATGATTTTTCTGACTTCACAGCATATTCTAATTTAGAATTTTTTTCTTAACTACGGTTTCTTCTCTCTCTAGCATCTGCATGTTGCCTTTATATTTGTAGGTCTTTTACTTTCTATTTCTTCTACTAACATGATGTTTTCCCCATATCTCTAGTTTAAATTATAAGTAAATAGACTGATTAGTTTGGCAAATTAATAATATCTCTTCTTGGATGTACATAACTAAATTTCAAACCACCCCCGTAAGCCTCTGGCCATCCTATAAATGGGTTCTCATTGAATAAATAGTCAAACCCTGACCCAATCAGCTATAGTTATGGTGTGAGTTCATATGGTAGAGAGTATGGTAATCTCTGCCTGGGTGTTAGGAACCAAGTAGAGTTGCTTTTCTCAGCAAAGTACTGTCCACATGACAATGATGTATTTGAATGGTGTAACAGACAAGAGGTTTTGTTTGAAAGACCCTCCAGCTCATCGTGCAACACTCAATCCAAAAATCCTGATTAAAGAGAGTTTCCCACGGAAATTCCAGTTAGTGATTCCCAACAGTGGTTTTTTATTGCTTTCTGTCGGCACCATCAGTTGCTTCTGTTGACTGTGCTGACTAACAATCATAGGGTTTCTTATGGGTTTTTCCTTCTGAGAGTGCCTTTGTGCCTTAACAACAGCCCGCAAGCCCTTGGAGAATAAAGAGCTCACAATCTCCCTCTCAGCATAACTCACAACTGAGGCACTGCTGAGGCACAGCTTTTTCAAGGTTAGTTTTTTATAGCCATCTACTATTGCAATTGAAATTGAGCCATTTCTCTGAATCCTCCTTGGTTCACAGGCAGCTCACTGTCACGAAATACAATATGCCCTTCTCAGGGGGAGGGTTTTGTGATCTATTGCTCCTTCCACCACACATAAATTATGAAGGATGAAAACTTCACTAATAGAAGGAACTTATTGGTTTAATTTAAAACTTACTAATATGAATTTGGCTTTGGCTTTAATTTTGACCACTGCATAAACTATTTATAACAAAAGGCAAATTAAACATAGATGCTTGGAGTTTGAATGGCCCTTTTGGATTACATGGTAAATACTCCTCATTTTGTAGATGAAGAAGAAAAAAAGCCAAAAAAGGTTCAGAGGGTTATTCTCTTTGTCAGTAGATAAATCAGGATTAGAACCCAGGGTCCTTGAAGCTAAGGGTGGTCCTCTTTTTAGATGCCATGACGTCCTGTAGTGCTATCCAGATCTTAAAAATTAGTGATTTCATTCATAAGAACAAATTAAAGATCTATTTACAAACCAAGAACACAGGAGTTAATTTAAAATGATCCAAAGAAGACCTGATATAAAACTCCATTTCACAGCATTTTGCCATTTATTAATATTACTGTGTATACTTGAGAATATGTTTGCCTTATCTTCTAAAATAACTTTGCAAAGATTAAATGAAGACCCTGACAAGTAAAGAGCCAAATTTTGTATTGGGGTGAGGATAAGGAGGCAGACATGTTTTAAAAATAATTAAAGAACAACAACACTATAATTCATACTCACTCTTTCTCACTATATCAATGAGTCCCTTTTCTGCATTTATTGATAGAATTAATTGGTGTCCAATGGCATCTTGTAAGAAAAATGACAAAAATAAAAGGAATTGAAGACCACTCTCATAATAGGAGGGATTAAGCATTGTGAAAAATAAGCCAAAAAGTAAGCCCAATTACACTATCATTGTCAATTTTACCACATATTTTCATGCATCCCCCTTTCAAAAAAGAATAGATATTTATATAGAGAAGGAAAAAAATAAAAACCAAGTCAAATAGATATAAGCAAATAAAAAATACACTAATACACTATCCAGTATAAGAAGAAAAAAAAAATAAAAATGTGTAACAGATATATCAGGAGGAAGACAGAAACAGAAGAGAAAATAGAGCAACTAATAAATGAGAGGAAGCAAGGACTTAATTATTACATTAAGAAGGCTGATATATTGAGCTCATTTTAAAAATGTCTTCAAAAAAGAGTGAAGAAGACAAATTTAAATAAGGGGTGAGTAATGAAGACAATGAAAATTGCTTATAAAAATTTTGAGAAGCAAAATGTGGAATATATTGGAAAATAGGGAATAGTGAGTCAAAGGATCTTAAGTAGGGTTATGGGACCATTATAAAGAAAACACTTTCACCAATACATAGTCAAATCTATGAGCACTGTGTTGGATTTAACATATTTAATTGAATTAACTCTTACATTCCAAAAACATGTAAATCACACTTTAAAATATACATTATTCTAGAAGAATTTCACAGGAGATGCAGAATCAGTACACAAGTCTTTATTGTCCTTTTTTTCTGCTTAGCCCTGAATTTCTATCTGACCATCTTGCAAGAGATTTCTGACATAAAAATGGCATTTGACCAACACTCTCCAAGGCAGCTGTTTCCCAGGGAGACCAGAAAACAATAACCACTTTACAACATTGAAAACTCAGACTGATTAACAAATGACTGTCATAAATGTTGAGAAATACCTGTCTAGACTTTGGGGCATAGCCACCTTATGAAAGGAGCCCATGTATTTAAATGATAAGAATATGTTTTGTACTTTTCCATTGTCTAATCCTTGATTCATGGTCTGTACCAACCCAAAAGCTTCTATCCACTTAATTCTTCATGAGTGAGGATGGTCACATCACCATCCTATGTATGTCCCATCCCCATTTCTAATTTTACATTCATTAGAAATGTCAAGTCTTGGGAAACCACGGAACAAGAATGAATGGGAAGATAGAGCAGAATTACAGTTAGGGGGCATTCAGTTCCCCATAGATAAAGTATTGTAAGTGGGATAAGAAACTGATACAAATCTTGGTATACCACATCCTGGGAGTTGTATCTATTCACTTAAACCATCAGCTTAAATCACAGGACCAGAAAATGGCAGTAGAAGAATGTGTTCTATGGCATAGCAAACAGCCAACATATGCACGAACAAACAAAAATCCATTTGAATCAATGAATTAGTGTCCCATTGCAAAACAACCACGTTAAAATGTCTGTTTAACTTCCCCTCAATGATATCAAATAAATTTATCACTGAATTGGTGGTTTTAGCTTCCATTAAGACTGCCCATCTGATTCAACCAAATTTTCTCACCTCAGAAACAGAGCTTCTAGAGCTTCTATTTATTTGAAGGATCGCACATCAGACCCAAATCCAAACAATTTTCAGAGGAAAACAATTTATATCAAGTAAATTTCAAACCAAATAAATAAAATATCAAATAAAGAGCCATCATGCTATGAACATTTGCTCAATGCAGCTCATTTTAATATCTAGCCAGCAAGCATCTGTTTTTACAAGAAATATAGGAGTCAATGCCTCTGAAAAGAACAGCCACAGTCTAAACATCTTGTCAAATCCATTCCCTGGGATCTCAAGGCTAGCCTTTCTACCAGCTTTAGGGAGGCCACATCTGCCTTTCCTTCCATTCTTCGATCTTCCACTGTCAGGTCATGTTGGTAATTGGTTTTTATTTATTTATTTTTTAATTTTAAATAAATTTTATTGGGGACTATTAGGGGACAGCATACCTCTCCAGAGCCCATCAGCTCCAAGTCGTTGTCCTTCAATCTAGTTGTGGAAGGCGCAGCTCAGCTCCACGTCCAGTTGCTGTTTTCAATCTGTAGTCCAGGGGGCGCAACCCACCAGCCCATGTGGGAATCGAACTGGCAACTCTATTGTTCAGAGCTCGTGCTCTAACCAACTGAGCCATCTGGCCACCCCGTAATTGGTTTTTAATTCATTCATTTACCTGCCTCCGGTAGACAAGATTTAATAACACCTATTACAATTCTTTAGATTATTTCACAAATAAATATGTTGTTGTCTTTCAAGACTGAATATCCAGACATATGAGTATTATGATTCATGCATCTCTAATATAGAAAAAGTCCAGTGCATGGCTAACAATGATAAAAATAATAGTTTATCAAGTGTGAACTATGGACCAGGCACTTTGCTAAGTGCTCTTTATGTATTCTCTCATTTAACAGGAATTTTCATAAGAACAGAAATAAACAAAAATAATGTCTATAGAGTCTCATTTGTTTTGCACAGAGACTGTTTACAAATGTTTCTCCTTAACTTTCCAGATGATCAATTTCTTTTCTAAAAATTACTCACTCTACTTTGAGCAGTAATAATGTACTTGGAGAATCACTACAGAGACTACATAGGACATCTAGATCCATTCTTGTTCCTGGTGATAATTGGAACATTAATCGAGTTACTTAACCTTTGGGTTTAGACCAGCTGTCCTAAAAGGACTCTCGCAGTTCTAAAATAATGCGACTCACTATGTATTCCTATTTTTTTCATTTTGATTGATTAGCTACTTGGGGTGCTGTCAAATCTTCTGTAGTATAACCTGTGCTTGTATTTCAATGTTCTCTTTAAATATAATTTCTGCCTAAACTGTTTAAAAACATTCCACTCATCATTCAATTACTTAGGAGTTATGTACTGTTACACAAATGCCGGATTCAAGTAAGGGCACTTTGACTGCTCTTGGCTGTGGCTAAAGAGCACTCAGAAATAGCAAGTTCCTAAGTATAGAGTTACAAGCAAACGTAGGCAATATCCTAACAATAAAGACTAATTTTTTGACTTCAACATTTCATTTCTTTTAAGCAAACATCCTAGGAACACAATAAAATGATTTTAAACATTTCTTTTTTTTAAATTTATTGGGGTGACAATTGTTAGTGAAGTTACATAGATTTCAGGTGTACAATTCTGTATTACATCATGTATAAATCCACTTGTGTGTCCACCATCCAGAGTCAGTTCTCCTTCCATCACCATATATTTGATCCCCCTTACCCTCATCTCCCACCCCCACTCCCCTTACCCTCTGGTAACCACTAAACTATTGTCTGTGTCTTTGAGTTCTTGATACTCATTTGTCTTATTCTTTTGTTGTTTTTGGTTTATATACCACATATCAGTGAAATCATAGGGTTCTCTGCTTTTTCTGTCTGACTTATTTCGCTTAGCATTATACTCTCAAGATCCATCCATGTTGTCACAAATGTTCCTATATCATCTTTTCTTACCGCCAAATAGTATTCCATGGTGTATATATACCACAACTTCTTTATCCATTCATCTATCGAAGGACACTTTGGTTGTTTCCATGTCTTGGCCACTGTAAACAAAGCTTCAATGAACATTGCAGTACACGTGTCTTTATGTATAAATGTTTTCAAATTCTTTGGGTTGATACCCAGCAGAGGGATTGCTGAGTCATATGGTAATTCTATTCGTAATTTTTTGATGAACCTCCACACTGCCTTCCATAGCGGCTGCACCAGTCTGCATTCCCACCAACAGTGGATGAGGGTTCCTTTTTCTCCACAGCCTCTCCAATACTTGTTACTATTTGTCTTGTTGATGATACCCATTCTGACTGGGGCGAGGTGATATCTCATTGTTGTTTTTATTTGCATTTCTCTGATGATTAGTGATGTTGAGCATTTTTTCATATGTCTATTTGCTATTTGTATGTCCTCTTTGGAGAAATGTCTCTTCAGGTCCTCTGCCCAATTTTCAATTGGGTTGTTTGTTTTTTTGTTGTTGAGCTTCATGAGTTCTTTCTGTATTTTGGATATTAGCCCCTTATCAGAGGCACTGTTTGCAAAAATCTTCTCCCATTCAGTTGGTTGCCTCTTTATTTTGTCGATGGTTTCTTTTGCTGTGCAGAAGCTTTTAAGTTTCATATAGTCACATTCATTAATTTTAGCTTTTACTTCCATTGCCTTTGGAGTCAAATTCATAAAATGCTCTTTGAACCCAAGATCCATAAGTTTAGTACCTATGTTTTCTTCTACGCAGTTTATTGTATCAGGTCTTATGCTTAAGTCTTTGATCCATTTTGAATTAATTTTGGTACATGGTGACAGATAACAGTCCAGTTTCTTTCTTTTGCACGTGGCTATTCAATTCTGCCAGCACCACTTATTGAAGAGGCTGTCTTTCCTCCATTGTATGTTTTTAGTTTCTTTGTCAAAAATTATCTGTCCATATTTATGTGGTTTTATTTCTGGGTTCTCAATTCTATTCCATTGGTCTATGTGTCTGTTTTTCTGCCAATACCATGCTGTTTTGATTATTGTAGCCCTGTAGTACAAGCTAAAGTCAGGCAGTGTGATACCTCCAGTATTGTTCTTTTTTCTTAAGATTGCTTTGGCTATTCGGGGTCTTTTATGGTTCCAAACAAATCTGATGATTTTTTGTTCTATTTCTTTAAAAAATGCCATTGGGATTTTGATGGGGATTGCATTAAATCTGTGTATTGCTTTGGGTAATATGGTCATTTTAACTATGTTGATTCTTCCAATCCATAAGCACAAAATGTCTTTCCATTTCTTTGTGTCTTCTTCAATTTCTTTCATAAACGTCTTATAGTTTTCAGCATATAGGTCCTTCACATCCTTGGTTAAGTTTATTCCTAGGTATTTTATTCTTTTTGCTGCAATTGGAAAAGGAATTGTTTTTTGTATTTCTATTTCTGAGATTTCATTGTTAGTATATAGGAATGCAATGGACTTTTGTACGTTGATTTTGTAGCCAGCAACTTTACTGTATTTGTTGGTTGTTTCTAACAGCATTTTGGTGGAGTCTTTAGGGTTTTCTATATATAGCATCATGTCATCGCAAACAGTGATAATTTACCTTCTTCATTCCCAATTTGGATGTGTTTTATTTCTTTCTCTTGCCTGATGGCTCTGGCAAGGACTTCCAACACTATATTGAATAGCAGAGATTATAGGGGACAGCCCTGTCCTGTTCCTGAACGTACAGCAAAGGGCTTCAGTTTTTCACCATTAATTATGAGATTAGCTGAGGGCTTGTCATACATGGCTTTTATTATTATTAAGGTATTTTCCTTTTATACCTATTTTATTAAGTGTTTTAATCATAGATGGATGTTGTATCTTGTCAAATGCTTTTTCTGCATCAATTGATACAATCATATGATTTTTGTCCTTTATTTTGTTTATGTGATGTATCACATTGATGGATTTGCGGATGTTGAACCATCGTTGTGCCCCAGGGATGAACCCCACTTGGTTGTGATGAATAATCTTTTTAATGCATTGTTGTATTCGATTTGCTAGAACTTTGTTTAGGATTTTTGCATCGGTATTCATCAGAGATATTGGTCTGTAGTTTTCTTTTTTTGTGTTGTCCTTACCAGGTTTTGGTATTAGGGTAATATTGGCCTCATAAATAGAGTTAGGGAGTACTGTCTCTTCTTCAATTTTTTGGAAGAGTTTGAGCAGGATTGGTATTAGATCCTGTTTGAAGGTTTGGTAGAATTCACTAGTGAAGCCGTCTGGCCCTGGACTTTTGCCTTTGGGAAGGTTTTGGATGACTGATTCAATTTCGTTACTGGTGATTGGTCTGTTTAGATTTTCTAGTTCTTCATGGTTCAGCCTTGGAAGGCTATATGTTTCTAAGAACTTGTCCATTTCTTCTAAGTTATTGAATTTGGTGGCATATAGTCCTTCATAGTGTTCTTGCATGATCCTTTGTATTTCTGTAGTGTCCGTGATAACTTCCCCTTTTTCATTTCTGATTTTGTTAATTAGTGTCTTCTCTCATCTTATCTTAGGGAGTCTAGCCAAGGGTTTGTCGATTTTGTTAATCTTTTCAAAGAACCAGCTCTTTGTCACATTAATTTTTTCTATTGTCTTTTTGTTCTCTGTTTCATTTAGTTCTGCTCTGATTTTTGTTATTTCTTTTCTTCTGCTGACCTTGGGTTTCACTTGTTCTTCTTTTTCTAGTCCTGTAAGGTGTAACATGAGGTGATTTATTTGGGATTTTTCTTGTTTTTTGAGATAGGCCTGTAATGATATAAATTTCTCTCTTAAAACTGCTTTTGCTGCATCCCAAAAATTTTGGTAGGATGTATTTTCATTGTCATTTGTTTCTATGTATCTTTTCGATCTCTCCTCTAATTTCTTCTTTGACCCAGTTGTTCTTTAAAAGTATGTTGTTTAATCTCCATGTATTTGTGTTTTTTCCTGCTTTCTTTTCACAGTTGGTATCCAATTTCAAAGCCTTGTGATCAGAGAATATGCTTGGTATGATTTCAATCTTCTTAAATTTGCTGAGGCTGATTTTATGTCCCAATATATAGTCTATCCTTGAGAAAGTTCCATGTACACTCGAAAAGAATGTATAGTCTGATGTTTTAGGATGAAGTGCTCTATATATGTCAATGATGTCCATTTCATCTAATGTGTCATTTAGGGCTGCGACTTCGTTATTTATCTTCTGTTTGGATGATCTATCCATAGCTGTCAATGATGTATTTAAGTCCCCTAGTATAATTGTGTTTTGGTCAATTTCTCCCTTTAGTTCTGTTAGTAGTTGCTTGGTATATTTCAGTGCTCCCTGAGTGGAGGCATAAATATTGATGACTGTTATGTCTTCTTGTTGTATAGTCCCCTTTACCATGATGAAATGTCCATCTTTGTCTCTTGTTATCTTTTTCACCCTGAAGTCTGTTTCATCTGATATCATTATGGCTACACCTGATTTTCTCTGTGTACCATTTCCTTGGAGTGTCGATTTCCACCCTTTCACTTTGAGTCTATGCTTGTACTTGTAGCTGAGATGAGTCTCTTGGAGACAGCATATGGTTAGGTTTAGTTTTTTGATCCAATCTGCTACTCTGTGTCTCTTTATTGGTGAGTTCAGTCCATTTACATTTAGGGTGATTATTGATATGTGAGGATTTCCTGTCAATCTATGTTTAGTTTTCTGGTAAGGCTGTGTCTCCATTGTTTCTTTTCCTTTTTGTTGTTGTCTATTATTTCTGTGTGGTGGTATTCTATGATGTTTCCCTCTGTTTCTTTTTTTATTACTGTATATATTTCAGTTCTGGATTTTTTTTGAGTGGTTCCCCTTAAGTTTATGTAAAAGAAAGTTTGATATTTAGAGTATTCCATTTACTTCAGCACGCTTACTTTCTCCATTCCCATATTCCGGTTCATGCCTTTACTCTCCCCCTTTTTATGTTGCCACAAATTGTCCCTGTTGATGGTGGTTGAATAGCCTTCTTTAGTATTTCTTGTAGGGCAGGTCATGTATTAGAAAATTCCCTCAGCTTCTGTATGTCTGCAAAGGTCTTTATTCCTCCTTCATATCTAAAGGATATGTTTGCTGGATATATTATTCTTGGCTCATAATTTCTCTCTTTCAATAGTTTGAATATTTGGTTCCACTCCCTCCTGGCTTGTAGAGTTTCTGCTGAAAAAATCTGACGATAATCTAATGGGCTTTCCTTTTTAGGTTACCGTCTTCTTTTCCCTGGCTGCCTTAAGGATTCTTTCTTTGTCATTGATTTTAGACAGCTTCAATACAATGTGCCTTGGAGAAGACCTGTTGGGATTGAGGTAATTAGGTGTTCTATTTGCTTCTTGGATTCGTGGATCCAGTTCTGTCCACAAGTTTGGGAAGTTCTCATCAACAATTTATTTGAATATATTCTCTGTTCCCTTCTCTCTTTCTTCTCCTTCTGATATGCCCATTATTCTTATATTGCTCTTTCTGATAGAGTCAGAAAGTTCTTGTAGAGTTCTTTCATTTCTTTTCAGTCTCAAGTCTCTTTCTTCTTCCATCTTTGTAATTTCTAGGTTTCTATCTTCGATGTCACTGATTCTTTCCTCCATCTGGTCAACTCTACTACCTAAGCTGGTTATTTCATTCTTAATTTCTTCTATTGAATTCTTAATCTCCAGAAATTCTCTTTGGTTCTTTTTTAAAATTTCATTCTCTTTCGTAAAATGCTCGTGTTGTTCTTTGATTGCGTTTCTGAGTTCATTAAATTGCCTTTCTGTGTTTTCTTGCATCTCGTTGAGTTTTTTCAGAACTGCAATCTTGAATTCTCTGTCATTTAAGTCACATATTTTTATATGTTTAAGTTCCTTTTCTGGAGACTTTTCACTTTCTTTCTGAGCTGTCTTGTTGCCTTGGTTATTCATGGCAATTACTGATTTATTATTTCTCTTCCTACACATCTACAGGAGTGGCTTCTGCAACAGGTTGATAAGAAGAGGTCTTTCTTTTGTTTTCCAGTACTTGTTGGTAGAATGTTTTATTTTCTCTCTGACTGCAGCCTTTTTTTCCTCTCTCACACAGTAGTGCTATGGTTTCTCTGCACTATTCCAGCTTCTCACACAATGGGGGGGATTCCCTGGGAGACAGGCTTCTCCTTTGTTAACAGTTCGCCTGAGTCATAGAGCGCCACGTCCTTGTGGGGATGCGAAGAGCTTTTGAAGTTCCAAAGCTCTTTCTGCACCAGATTCAGATCCCGTATGTTTTAGCAGTTCTGTTTACTCTTGCAGGGATCTTTCCAGATAGGTGAGGCCAGGGGAGGGGTGAGTTGTGAGAGGTGGCCCAGTGCAATGGCAGCGACCACCACCACAGCCAGTCCCGCTTCCACAGCTCCTTCCCCTTTGCCAGAACCAGTTGAGCTGTGAATCTGTGTCTGCGGTCCACAGTTCTCAGAATAGCAAATATTCAGTTCTTTTGATCTGACACTGCTACTGTTCCACTTGTAGCACCGGGCAGGTGGGGGCAGGGTGAGCACTGGAAGGGTAGGGAGGGGGTGGCTAGTCTCAGTGCCTAAGGCTTCCTTTCTCTGCTCCGCAGTGAGGGCATAAACCACCGTTTTCAGCCTTCTTCCTTCAGTCTTTTCTCCGAGGTCTCTGCCGTGAACGTTGGGTCCAGCCGTCTTATATGCTGCCCCCTCAGCCCTGTGAGCCATAAACAGAGCCCTAGCAGTCGGAATTCTTCCCTATCCCACAGCTGCGGTAGTTCCGGGATGCAGCCTGCTCGGAGTACTGAGCCAGGTCTGCGTCCTGTGCCCGCACAGCTCTGACTCCGCACTTCTCTCCTCCCTCATCCCCCGCTCACGTGATTCTCCCACCTGTAGATGAATTCAGTAGTGGGCCTGTTCGTCTTGACTGTCTGCTGTGCAGGGAGTCCTTTGTGGATTTATTGTTGTTCGATTAGTTGTAAATTCCAGGGGAGCTTTACAGAGGCTCACCTCACGCCTCCATTTTTATGACATCCTCCTGAACATTTCTTAAAATTAATTTGCAAATATACACCATCACACATGTGAATTAAGAGATGTATTGGTATTTAGGAATAGAGTCTAATATTTTTTATACAAAACAACAAATTCAAATGGATTCTTCCAATTGAGTTTGAACAAAGAGGCACATTTGAGGACTGGGGCTTCGTCCAATTTTACAGATTTGCACAGAAATCATATAACAAAATGTTGGTCATGGCATGAACTATCTTGCTTCAACAAGACATAATTTTTGGTAAGCCTAAATATTTTCACAAGAATATTTTTTTCTTACTTGGATTAAAAAAAATTAGTATTTACTTTGTACTTGTGGTAATTGACAGACTTTTATTGAATATCCACTTCTTCAACATGTACAATTTCTGGGAACAGTCTTGCATTTGTCTAATTGCTTTTCAGCATTCCCTAAGAGTTTAGGGAAGCAGATCTACAAAAGTTTTACTTAAGTACTGTTGCAGCAGAATTCTAGATTAGTGAAGGCATATTAGATGGTTATCAGATCTTTACCTGTGTGTATCATGTGCATGTCTTAATGCCTCAAATAAGCTCAGTAACTGGAAGAAAAAGAGAATGGAGTGGGGGGCTTACCTCAGAATTTATCTCACTTAAGGAAAAGAAAAATAAAGCCACATACCACATCATGACATTTGGTCAATGATGAACTGAATATGTGACAGTGGCCCAATGAGATTACAATGGAGCTGAAAAATTTCAATCGCCTAGTGACATAGTAGCTGTCATAATGTAGCACAACCCATTCCGCACGTATTTGTGGTGATGCTAGAGTAAGGAACCTTTTGTACTGCCAGTCTTATAAGAGTGTAACACACACAATTATGTATAGTACATAATACTTGATAATGATAATAAATGACCATGCTACCAGTTTTTGTATTTACTATGCTATACTTTTTATCATTATTTTACAGTGTACTCTTTCTACATAAAAAAGTCTGCTGTAAAACAGTATGCCATGATATGCCAACAGCCTCATACGTCTCATGTTTACCACATCTCTTGATTGCATCATTTTTACTTGTGCTGGATTTAATCCCGTGTAGTTCCATAAATTTAGTGCCGCCTAAGTGTGCAGTGTTTATAAAGTCTCCAGTCATGTACAGTGACGTCCTGGGCCTCCACATCCACTCCCCACTCACTCCCTGACTCACCCAGAGCAACTTCCGGTCCTGCCAGCTGCATCCATGGTCAGTGCTTTATACAGGGGTGTCATTTTTTATTTTTCATACTGTAGTTTTACTGTATGTTTTCTATGTTTAGATACACAAGTATTTACCATTGTGTGACAATTGCCCACAGCATTCAGTATAGTAACCTACTGTACAGGAATGTAGCCTGGGAGCCAAGGCTTACCTTGCAGCCCAGGTGTGTAGGAGGCTGTATCATCTGGTGTGTGTAAGTTCATTCCATGATGTTTTTACAAGGACAAAGTTGCCTAACGATGCATTCTCAGAATGCAGCCCCGTCATCAAGTAGAGCACGACTGTAGTCATTTCAGTGGCCATTGCATCTCCTTGTACCTAGATAATGAGCATGCAGGGGCTGACAGCTCTGTTACCTAGAAAAAATTTAGCAGTAGGTCTTTTACATACTTGAAGACATCTGTGTATATTTTTCTTCCTTAATTTGGCTCTATGCTATCCAGTACAGAAGCCAAGAACCACTTGTGGCTAAACGTTTGAAACATGCCCAGCCTGCATTGAGATGTGCTGTAAATGTAAAATTAATACCAGATATTAAAGACCTGGTATATCAAAAAATATAAATTATACCATTAATAATTTTTATATTGATCACATGTTACAGTCATACAATTTAAATATACTGGGTTAAATAAAATTTATTATGAAATGTAATTTGCTTCTTTTTGCATTTTTAAATGTGGGTCTCAAAAAGTTAAAATTATATTTGTGGTTCAGAGTATAAGTTTCTATTGGACTTTGCTGATCTAGATTCAGACTTCATTTTCCTGGACAATTACTTTTTGTCACTGGGACGTGTGTACGTGCGGTTTGGTGCAACCATTACATGCCAGATGAGAAGGAATAACATAGGGCTTTGAGTTTACCCAGACCAGTGCTCCACTCTCCCCTGGACTGTCTTGTTGAAACCCTCAGTCCCTTGCAGCCTATGTCAGCACGGTCCTTTTCCCCACCCCCAATCACCATGCTATCATTCTAAATTTACTAATCTAGACTTTGGGAAAATATATGACACATCACATCTAATACCACGTGCCAGGTATAGGACTTAACCCTTTACAACTATCAAGTCATTTCATTCTCATAGTACATTTATGAAGTAGGTTCTATTATACTCCTCATTCTACAGATGAGGAAACTGAGGTCCAAAAAAGCTCATACACGTGCCCAAAGGTCACAGAGCTAATAAAAGTAGGTAGTCTGGAGTCAGAGTCTGAGTCTGAGCACATGCTTTTTACTCTGTCATTTTCACTGACCAGGATCCCACAGATTGCACCCCTGTCCCCCACCCCAGTTGCTGGGTTCTTCATGCTTCACGTACTCTTAGGCTTGCCTCTATCATGCAGAGCAGTGTAGCATTTTTGGCTCTACTCTGTAGAATCCTGGAATCCTCACACATTCTGAGGCTCATTTTTTACAACAAAGTGGCAAAAGAGAAAATACTTTTTAAGGAGAAAAACAATGTATCCCCTTAGAAAATAGCAGCCTCTGTAGGTATTTGTGAACTTAAATAGCATTTAGTTTCTCTCTGTTACTCTAATACGGACTATGTAGGAGACATATTGTTATTATTAAACGAATTAGGAAACTGAGTCACAGATCATAAATAACATTTTAAGGTCACACAGCCATCAAGGGGCAGAAAAGAGCACCCTGCCAGGCAGTGTTCTTAGCTCACCTACTAGTACTGCCTCACATCCGTACACATCACTTGACGTTCTTCTGGATGCTCTGTCCCGGGGCATTGCTTCTGCCAGAGCTCATACATCAGTTCAGATGGCTGTAGTTCTGCCTGCCACATTGAGTCATCACCACACTGCTACCAGATGCCTGAGTGACCCTTCCTGACAGCTAGGGCATTGTGTTGTCCGGCAACTTTGAGAACATCCCTCCCCCACAATCTGTGTCATTGTCTTTCTCCACGTTATGGGAAAAGAATCTATAGTCATGTTTTATTGTGAGCACAAATGGTGTCTTTGGCCGAAACCTATGTCTCCAAGAAAAATAAAATGCCCTAGTCTATATGTGTTATCACCACATAGGAAGAGAAGATGAAGGTCAGGGCATGCTATTGTTCTCCGCTAAATAAGGAAAGAAGAAATGTTCTCTAGACATAAGACGATGGAAAAATTGAGGCTATTAGAAAAGAAATTATTAGTGGATCAAAAATGGTTAAAAGAAATGTGAGTGTTCAGAATTTGACTGGAGAGCAAACTAATCAGCCAATGAAACCCTTTTGAGTTAATAATGAATGTCTCATCTCAACTTGAAACAAATCTGTCTGCTCTATTGGAAACATATAATATCAAAGGAGAGGAAAGCTGTGCCATAAAGGCAAGGTAGCATTTGAACATCAATTTGACAGGTAGTGTAATTTTCTTACCAAGAACCGTGAATATCATATTGAAGCATACTACAGAAATACTACTCAAATTCTCCACATAAGTCATATGAATAGGAAAAGTTTCAGCAGAAGTCAGAGAAGATATAGGAAAAAAGGTTGAGGCTGATGAGTTTCACTTATGACCAAAAAACCATGACCTTGACTTATTTCCTTTTAATACTAATCTATTATCTCTAAACCAGAAACAAATGAAACTGAAATCAGTCAGAAGCCAGAGTTATTTCTGCTCTGGATTTACTCTAAGTAGTGCTATGTCATCTGAATACATTTGTATGCAAGTGACAAGACTCAGAGAATATTCATTTCTGATCTTTGCTTTTTCTACTCTTTTAAGTACCAGGGGAAGATAGCGACTTGAGCCCCAGTGTTTCCAGCCTATAGCACAGGGTATGCATGTAGAAGATGAGAAAAACATTTTATTAATCTTCCATATTTAGAAGGTAGCTTTTTAGTACCCATGTAGGAAAAAGTTTTGAGAAACGTCAAACTAACATATCAACTCTTGTAAACTATGTTTCTTCTTCCTAGCATCCCAGGAATCTATCTCGGTGCAGAGTGTGGAAAAGCTTTGGATAGTTACGTCTTTCCATTTCAATGTTATTTACCAGAATAGAAGAAACATAACAGAAACTATGATGACGTTCCAACCCGGCAATGGCCTCTGGATTCGGGTTTGGTTACAGCCAAGTTACCAGACAAACTTCTTTAAATATTTTCTGAATGGCCTCCAAATTTTGGGTAAATTTTATTCTGGTAGGACTATCCTATGAATGTACTATATGGAACTAAAAACCCCACAACCTACACATCTAGTTTGTGACTTGCGCTTTCAGTGATTCTCTTTGTGAGCTTGCAAAGTCTCTCTAGTTGTGTGTGAAAGTAGATGAGGGTAAAGGGGATCCAATATATGGTGATGGAAAGAGAAGAAACTAACTGGGTGGTGAACACACAATGTGAGATACAGATGATGTATTACAGAATTGTACAGCTGAAATCTATGTAACACTACTAACAATTGTCACTCCAATAAACTTTAATTAAGAAAAAAAACTACTGAGGATATGATAACTCAGGACCTCAACTTCCTCACAGCAATAATGTACAGGATCGGAGTATCTGAAGCCCCTTTAAATATCCAGTTCTTCACAGACCATCCTTCCCAGGCAGCCAATTGGCTAAGTGTCTCTAATTTTATTACCTAACAAACTCCCATAAACATTTTGTGTTGTGACGTTGACCTAAAGAGTCTGGATCCATGAAAATCCCCCAACAGAACTAAACTGATAAAATACAATCTTCATGAGTATATCCTCTGCTCTTGCTCCCACAATGGCAAACATTGCTGCTGAAAACCACTGTTATGAAAATTGGTACTACGGCTGAGTTTATAGTTTCCCAGCTCCACAGGGTCCAGCAATGATCCTCCTTTCTCTGCAAAAGTTGCTTTCACACTTTCTAGGAAGCCTATTCCCAGCAGGCTTTAACAATCAGTAAATAAGCATGGTGACTGGCCAGAAATGTGTTTTTCTTCATGGTGTCCCTGACTTTCTCTGTGCTTGACTCAGAGGACCAAGGTATCTGATTCCATCCACCTTGACTCTTTCCAAATTTTCTTTCCTAAATGATTTATCTTGTTTGACCTGTCACTGCTTTGAACTCCTAAAATAGTGGTCACCCACAGGATTCTGTCTTTGTTCCTTTTCTAATCTCATTCTGCCTATTTTCGCAAGAATCTCCTACTTATCCACCTGGATTTTAAACTATTTCCTGATGTATGCTGATGTCTCCAGGTCTGTGCATCTAACATTTTCTTTTCGTACCTTAGTTATGGGATTCTCACACTCCCGTTCACTCTACAGTCTATTACCTAAATAATATTCCTCATGGCAAAACTCATCCTGCCTAACAAACAAAGAAAAACGCTTTCAGTTTTGGGCTAACCTATAAGATAAATTCCAAGTTATTTAAATGACTATACAAAGATCTTTACAATAGGCACACAACCCATTTTCTGCATTCTCATCCCTTCTCTGGTTGTTTCAGCTCCTTTTTCAACTCTGACTTTTATATGCTGTTCATTTTTCCTGGTATGTAATTCCCTCCTCCCCTCCCCCACCTTCTGATATGAATAGTCTCTCTTTCTTTAAGATCTAGGTCAACATGTACCTCTTTATGAAGACTTCCTTGTCTCTACAATTAATGTACTTGCCCAGGTTTCTGGGTTCCCAAATTTTATTTATATCACTGTACTTCCTACACACCCAAGATTTTGAGATTTATTAAGGGTGTTTCACATGTGAATTTTAAAGCCCTAATACAATACCTGTTGTATGGTAGGATAGAGGTAATAGTAATTTAACTCAACAAAACTTTATTTTGTCCTGACTTTACTGTGTTACTCCTCTCAATCCTCATAATAATCACATGAGTTAGGAATTATTAATTAGAGAAAAATAAGGTTCAGTGAAGTTATTGGGTAGGACTGAGATATCAAACTCCAAATTCCATGCTTTTTTTACTGATGAAATAAATAAAACATCTTATAGTTTATTCAATAAATGTTGAATCAGTGAATGATATAATAATAATATAAGATGTCAGGTAAATCTTTACCAATTTTCTTACAGTAAACTGTTACAATATAGGCATTATAATACTTTTTTAAAATGTGAGATATTTTAACATTTATTCACCATTACATGTAATTAAGTCCATTATCCCTTACTCGGTCTAAATAAATAATGTCCCAAATATTACTTTCCAAAAGCATCTGAAGTCTATTGAGCAAAAAACATATTTCACCATTTCTTCAATAACATACATTTCATATGTATGAGCTTTAATATACTATGAATCTAAATGTAAAATAACCCAATTTAAAAATTAATGCCAAGTAATGCAAGTTTTTTGTTGTTGTTCCATGTGTCTCTTAAGGTTATTATTATAAGCTTAATTTAAATTTTAATTATTGTTTTGCAAATCAGGGTCTTTGAAAACCCAAGCAATCACGAAAAACACTTTATGAGGTTTACTTTTAACAAGAGAAACACCATTAGTGCACCATGTAATATCAAATATGTTTTTGGTAACCATTTCAGATTTCACTTAGTTAAAAACATATTCCATTTTTAGCTGCATTATGAACAGCTAATAACAATACCATTAATTAGTAATACATATTCATTGAAATTTAGTGACCTGTCTAGCTTCATATTTGTATTGTCCTTTGGGACACATTTTCTATAGCTAACTCAAATCCAGCTATAGATAATGAGAATAAAATCATCTCGCTAGCTTAATGCTTTTATGACAGAAAAATGAGGACCAGAAAGTACATTCATCCTTTGTCCAACATGACCAAGCCTGGACGATGGTCAGGGACTACAACTCAGTCTTTATACTCTTAATCCAGTAAATATCTTTGCTACTACAATTAAAGCCTGACTACTTTCAATAATGAAACAATAGAACAATGATTTGATAAAGACAATTCACTCTCTCCTAGGTAAAATATCTATAGCCTCGTTTTCCTTTCTAAGATTACTGACTAGCCTTTACTATGCTACATGCCATATATGTACGTATTGTTTAGACAAATCTGCCTAAGCAATTACTTTGATTAATATATGACTAAATTGGTTAACAAGAGTGACTAGTAAATTCAAGTTTAAAAAACTAATCAAACCCGTTTTTGCTTAGAAATAAACACATTCACTGATTGAGGAGATATCTCATTCTTCATTGAATTGATTTGATGCCGATTCAGCTCCTGAATGAGGCCATAATCATTGTTAAGGGTGTTGGAATAAGCTCAAAATGATTTTTTACATGACATCAAATGACTACTTTGACTTAATTTTCTTCTTTCTCCTAGTAACTCTGGCATCATGTTTCCAAAGCAGACAGTGTATTATGTATTTCCTTTGTTCACTTCTGGAAGTCATCACCAGGAAGGAAAGTTGCTATTGTTTGCCACCTGGGAACTCGGGGCTATAGGAGATGCGGAAACTGGGGGAATAGCTTATATAAAAAAGACAGAGAACAGATACAAAAAGTGTGAGAGTAAAAGCAAGAAAAGAAAGTTTGATGAATATGAAGTATCACCATTATATAATTTTAATAAAAATTTCAGAGTTACACTGCTTTGCTCCAAAGCTTAGAAACAATTTCAACAACCAAAAGAGAATCTTGTTCCCATTTAAATGTTTGTCTATCCACGTTAAGAGTGGCTATTATATGAAGAAGTTGATGACAAAGCAAAGATATGTATTACATAAATGAAACTAGCTTCCAGCTAGTATTTTATTGCTGAAAAATGGGTCCAGAATTGTTCTCAGTGAGTAGTCAGTTCTCTGTGCTCCTCTAAGGGGCTACAACTCCCCCACTTTATTTCAAATACTCACTTCTCTGGAGATCATGTGACACATGAGGTTGGGGTGGATGACAAGTGATTTAGCCCCCTCTAAAGATTATGTTCTCTGGTGCATCCAAATTGTCTAAAATAATTCTTTTCTAGGAAATAGATTTGGGTTTATTTTATAGAGAAGAGGAAATTCTGAAGGAAAAAAAAAGAGGAGAAAAAAGAAGCACATGTCAAAAGATAAAATAGTGCAGCAGAAGGATTCATTACCTAGGTAACTTTTTTCTTCTCTCATTTTACTTTGTGATAAGTTCTCAATGGACAGATTCATTTAAGCTATGATTTTTATTCATATTTTTAAGCTGTTGGGCCTGATGTTGAAATCTCCCTTGTCACCAGTTAGACTTACTAGTTTTAATGATTTGGGTTTTAAATGAAGGTCATTATATAATATCCTGCATTGCATGCAGATTATAAAGTTCCTGCCGGCTTTGCCTTTTAATTAAATTATTCTTTCAAGTGGAATATAGGAGTAGAAAAGTCCATCTTCCTTTTATATTGAAGAGACTCGATAGCCAAACTTTTCTGCTTTATTACTAATGAATATTTAAAATAATGTTCTTGAATAAATGTTATTTGGACCTAAAAGCAGTATTTATTTAATAAATCTCTCCTCCCACCCCCACCCAATTCAATTGCCCACATTCTGCAGATAACATAATACAACCTCTCTCTCTCTCTCTCTCTCTCTCTCTCTCTCTCTCTCTCTCTCTCTCTCTCTCTCTCTCTGTCTCTCTCTCTGATAAAGTTAGAAACAGGTTTACTAGAAAGAACACAGTGATGGAGGAAGCTCTGGTGAAAGACCCACTCTTTCCGGTAGGAAGACTGGCACAGTCCATCTAAAAGTTCAACTCTCTAAGATGGCTATTCACCATGGTGGGGAGAAAGTCACTGACTCTGGTTGGAAAAAGAGCCTAAAAAACTCAGTATCTGGAGCAAAGTCTGCCAGATAGTGTGCTAAGGCTTGGAGAGCTAACAGGGACACCATTTCATAGAGCCAAGGAGTATTTCTGGGCCATGGTAATAAAATTTCCAACCCAGATTGGTTTATAACATGTTAGGGCCACCTCAGCAGACTGGGAGTCCAAGAAGCCATGTATGAGATAGAGCAAATGAACAACTGTAAGGTTAGAAAGTCAACACAAAAAGCCAAACAATGAATCATGATACTGGGAATAATCCACCCAGGAAGTCATATTTCAGGAACAAGGTGTTAAAAACCATCCTGAATAGACACAGCATCTTAGGAAAGTTAAAGGAAGACTAAAAGGAGAGTTAGAAAAGTGAATTTCTGGGGGACAGAAGGTATAGCAGAAAAGATTGGTCTTTTTCTTTTTTATCTATTGCCTTCTTGAACTGTCATAAATCTTGACCAGAAATGTAAGTAGATGACATGTGAATGCTTTTAAAATCTTCCATTTCTGAAGGTTAGTGCTCTAACCTCTCTGGATGGTCTCTGCTATCTGGAATAATAAACAGTTGTTGGGTGGCACCTATAAGTCAGTGGTCCAATTAGACTATCAACTTGCAAGGCAACCTTTTTAACTATCACTATCTGGTGAACTGTGGGGCTGACAAAGTGAGCTTCAGTCTAGAAACTGGGCACCTCTGCACCCCCCGATGACTAATGATGCAGGGCCCCCTGTTTATTTCCTTTCTCTGAAATCTGATCTTGTTTTTCTGCTCCCCTTTCTAGGTCTGATATAGAGCTAATTGTTGACAGATGTGGCAAGTATTGTGAGCCAAGATATAGTATTTGTTTGCACTGTCTGAGTTTTCAGCCTTAACCAATGTCAGGCCACTACAGCTGGTTTCTATCAAGGCTCTGTGTGCCATAGACCATCCACCTGACAAAACAAGATTTGATCCTGTGACCTTCAGCTGAAAGCCTTAAATATGGGAATTCCACCCAAGTAATAGGGAAGTTATGTGGAAATTTTTAATCAAATGAATCAATGGCTTACTTTAATTTTTATTTACCTATGACTATCTTGTAATATACTGGTAAAAAGTGTCCTTTTAAAATATATTTGTTAAGATTTATGGTTTTAGCTCACCATGAATTTTAATTTTAGGCTTAAAACTATATTAAATTCTTATCCTGCATATATGTATCATGCATAAAACAAAGCTTACACACCACTCTTTAGTCTTACTGCAAAAGAGTGATCTCAGAGTCAAAACTACAGTAAATAGCACTCACACTAATTTTGTACTAACGTTCCTTTCTTTACTGACGGGGCTTTCAGTTTTCCCTCGCATGCCAGAATCACTATGGTGAATTATTTTCATGACCTTCCTCGTTGTTTTAAATAAATAAAAGATTAGCATTTCAGCCACCCTGTTTACATTAAACTACAAATTCCATAAGCCACAGTAGTGTTTGTGTTTTCAACTTTCATACATTTTTTTTTTTTTTTTTTTTTTTGTCCATGGGTGCATGAGTTCATTTGATTTGTTTCAACTACCCAAAATATTTTCAGAGTGCTGCATTGGGAAGAAGTATTTATTTGAAATAGCTGTGGATAATTTGCAAACTCTAAGTTAATATAGTGCTCTTTACTAATGAAACAGAAAGCCTTTTACTCTGTAGTTTCCCTGACATGGCAGGAAACAAAATCTCAAAGAGACCTAAACTTTTATTAAAGTGATTTTAGTTTGGGATTATATCTATTCCTTGGGTTGTAATGCATCTAACATAATATGATTCAAAGGAAATTTTACGTGTTTTTATGCCATCTCTGCTGTTACAAGATACTTTACAGTGCTGTGGAATAAAAGTATGAATCTGAAAGCCTTACTAAACAATACATTTAAAAAGGATATGGTTAGAAAAGCGCAAAGTAAAAGTAATCTAGCTTTCAGTTTTGAAAAATGTTGACATTTATTTGTGAAAGCTTAAACATCTTGTAATACTAATGTCAGAACGACTATCATCAATAAATCAACAAGCAGTGTTGACGAGGATGTGGAGCAAAGGGAACCCTCATGCAATGTGGTGGGATTGCAGATTGGTACAGCCACTGTGGAAAACAGTGCGGAGGTTCCTCCAAAAATTAAAAATAGAACTACCTTATGACCCTGTAATTCTACTTCTGGGTATTTACCTGAAGAAACCTAAAACACTACTATGAAAAGACTTGTGCATCCATATATTTATTGCAGCACTATTTACAATAGCCAAGATATGAAAACAACCTAAGTGTCCATCAATAGACAAAGAATTGATAAAGAAGATGTGACACATATATACAATGGGATATTGCTTGGCTATAAAAAAGAATGAAATCTTACCATTTGTGACAACATGGATGTAACTAGAGGGTATTATGCTAAGTGAAATAAGTCAGGCAGAGAAAGACAAATACCACCTGATTTCACTTATATGTGGAATCTAAAGAACAGAATAAAAGAACAAACAAAACAGAAAGAAACTCATAGATACAGAGAACGAATCGATAGTGACCAGGTAAGAAGTGGATTTTGGGGATGCTTGAAAAAGAGGACGGGTTAAGAAGTAAAAATTGCCAGTTATAAAAACAGTCATGGGAATACAAAGCACAGCATAGGGAATAGAGTCAATAATACTTTAACAACTAACTATTGTGTCAGATGGGTTCTAGACTTATCAGGGTGATCATTTTGGTAAGTTATATAAATGTCTAATCACTATGTTGTACACCTGAAACTAATATAATACTGTATACCAACTATAATTGAAAATTAAACAAAATTAAAAATTTTAAAATACATAATGTGATTATGAAACAAATTCCCCACTTTTCCAATGAGAAGACCCAATTAAAGATTTTTGTCAATGAATTTGAACATGCAGGTACTTAGGGCTGCAGGTGAGATAAACAAATGTCTACTAATATTTAAAATAATTACCTTCCTTGCACATATTTTAAAATTTATGGTATATAAAGTAACAGAGTAATTATGAATATTGCTTTACTCCATTCTAATGTCATGTTTATTTTTTTAATTTTTCACATACATCTTTGACATCAGTCTCTTGTTCATCACTAAGGAAAATTTTTAAGTTTTTTGAGCAAATTTTTCCAGGAAATATAATTTTTATGTTCACCTGAGATTGTTTGTAATATAGCATTTTTTTTATTCGATTATGAATTGTCCCTGGAAAGTATGTCCCAATAGCCAAGAATCCCTGAGCTTAACATTAGGACATATTTTTCATATCTTTAAACCATAAAGTATAACATTATTTGTTAACTGAATCCAACACCTAATGAGAAATAAAACTCTTAAATTTCTGTTCCTTCTTTTATAATAATCCATTAGTTAACCTCTAAGGTAATGCAAAGCTAGCACTGATCCTGAAACTAATAAAGCAACATGCCAGACAGAACACTGATGTTCAAAATAAGAGAACTGGGAAAGCACTTATAATGTGAGATATTTCGTAAGTGTTCAAATGTTTCAACTAATTCTCTCCTTTTTATTACAAGATAATGAGGACATGGGAATCTCCTCATATTCAGGCAGGCACAGTGCATTCTTCCTCCAAATCATTTAATTATCCATGGATTATTTTAGGTTCCTAATTATTGCCAGGATGAATTACTTCAAACTTTAAGTACATATTTATTTATTAAATAGGCAACACATTCTTATATTCAATATTCACAAGGTATTGAAGATATATATGGTGAAAAGTCTCCCACTTATCCCATAATCTGCCCCTTATCCCGTCCTCTGTCCTGAAAGCAGCCAATGTTTTTGTATCATTCCAGAAATATTTTATGCATATATGAACCAATATGTCATTTTCTAGATAAGTGTGTTTACCTGTAGTATAAGTTCTTGGAGAAGGAAATCCTGTGCTGCAAGGTAAGAACACTTGAAAATTTGACAGAAATTACCATAATTCCTTTTCAATAAAGACTTTTTCCAATAAATACTACCAATCTACAGTTTCAGCCTTTCCCTTCTCCATAGTAGTTAAACATTTTTAAGGATTAAATGGTAGCAGCTATGTTATTAATAAAACTAGGTATGGTTAAATCACAGAGGTGAAATTGGATTTAAGTAACCAGAAAAAGACACCACTTCCCTGAATATTTAATAGTTAAGAAATAGCTACAAATGATAAGACAGCAATGTGATAGGCAAGAGATGCAGTGAGCATTGGCCAATAGGCATTTGGTATTTGGTATACATATCAGGAGAAATAATACTTTGAAAATACGAGTCAGAAAGTGACTCAAATATCAGGGGTACATAACTAGCACTGTCCAAACTTCAAATTTTACTTATACACTAGGTATAATTTTAGAGTTTTCCCATAGGTCACATCATGTTTCATCATTGATATAATTTCTTAAGGGCTTACCAAAGCGATATTTAAGCAAATAAAGATTCAAACTGGCTAATAACATTAAAAAATTGGAAACATCATTAATCAGAATACTATTTATATCATTAGTTTGTTGCAATTCCCGCTGCTAAAGGTAACCTGTTTGAATTTCTAAAAGTATTTTGGGTTTTCCTAATATTATAGTTTAATAGCATAGCTCATAAAAGGTCTGACAATTAAGTCCGCAAACTTGTTGAACTGATGTTGCTAACCTTTTTTTTTATATCAGAGGGATTATTCATTATGAATTTGTACCAACTGGACAAACAGTTAACCAAGTTTCCTATTTGGAAGTGCTGAAAAGGCTGTGTAAAACAGTGAGATGACCTGAACTTTTTTCCAACGAGTCATGGCTCTTGCATCACGACAATACGCAAGCTCACACGACATTGTCTGTGAGGGAGCTTTTAGCCAGTAAACAAATAACTGTATTGGAACACCCTCCCTACTCACCTGATCTGGCTCCCAATGACTTCTGTCTTTACCCAAAGATAAAGGAAATATTAAAAAGAAGACATTTTGATGACATTCAGGACATGAAGTGTAATACGACGCCAGCACTGATGGTCATTCGAGAAAAAGAGTTCGAAAATTGCTTTGAAAGGTGTACTAGGCACTGGTGTTGGTGCATAGCTTTCCAAAGGGAATACTTTCAGTGACTATAGTGATATTCAACAATGAGGTATGTAGCACTTTTCTGGAATGAGTTCACGAACTTAATTATCCAACCTTATATCTCTAGTCCTCCACTGTTTACTGGGCTGAGAAAGGCTTTGGTCCTGCTCCTGGTCTGCTTAGTAAATACTGCATCAAAGTCTGACTAACACAATGGAATCTCAAACTCATGAGCTTTCTCTCCCACCTACCATGGCTCTGCCTTAGCTCTCAGGAACAAAGACTTGCTATCTAAAATCTCAAACCGCGTCCTTTCTCTCCCAGGTAACCACTCTGAACCTTGAGGTGAGTTCCAACTAGTGAAAGGCATCCAAATTTGTGTTCAGAGCTAAGTGGGCTGTGGGCTGAATCTTTCCTCCTGTTCAGGGACCAATGGTGGCTGGTCCTCCTGACCTAGTCTCTGGTTTTGACTCGATTCCAATTGTCTTCTGGGGAGGGAGGGAGCTTCTTCAACTGGTCCTTGGGTAAAGGACCAGCCACCTCCTTACCACCTCCTTGAAGTTCTGAGTCTGGACCCATCTTTGAAATCCTTCACATAACCTTGGATGGACTTCTCTGTTCTGTGACTTATTTGCTCACCTAATGCTGAAACTGCCATGCCCCACCAACTAATCTTGGGTTTGCAAGACCCTTCAATGTCAGTCCACTTTGGACTTGAATTCTTCTGTGTTAATTTTGTGTTTTGCTTTGAACTGTCCCAACTCTTTGTGTCTGTTGGATTTCCCCAAACCCTGGTCTTAAAAGTCTCAGGCAATTTCCCTTTGAATGGAAGCTTTTAAGAAGGCTGATGGCCATAGCAGCTAAAAATACTAGTGAGCATCAGGCTCCCTGCCTAAATATTTACAGCAGCAGCCTATAGACTCCCACATGGACCAGGCATCGAGGACAATCTGTCGTAGAAAGTAATCACTGCATATATGCATCGCAGTTCATGCTGGAAGCTAATAACTCCAATTTCGGAGTTACTACGGTACAAATGTCCACTTTCTGGGACTATATCCCAAGGGACAATTCCAGAGTTTGAGAATTTAGCCCCAAAGGAAGTTTCAGAGGAAGTGAAATGACCTCTGGAGATAGAGACAGAAAGCTCCTGGACTGAAGAACACACATCACAGACTTCTTTGCGATCAGCATGGACAAATTCGAAAGAATGCTTGCTGGCTACTAAAGGAATATCTCAACCAACCATCTTGCTGAAGATGATATTGTGTAAAAAGCCTCTATGAGCGGAGCTAGCCCATTGGGAATTGTCTTAACCTTTGCTCTAAGCTCAATTCTTTGCCTTTATTCCTTTATTCTTCTTAGGTACCACCCTCAGTCAGACCAATATCCTGCTCTCTTTGTTCTATCTCTGATTTTCCGCTTTACTTCTTTTATAAAAACTCTGCTTACTACCTTTTCTTTTGTGAGTAGCCTCTGCCTAACCATACCCAACTAAAATTGCAGTTTAGTTTCTACCTCAGTTGCCTGACTAAGTTTCAGCCTAACCCACTGCTCCTGATTGTGTAATTGTAACACCTCCAATTCAGCAGGGCTAAGTTCTGAGTTGGTCAAAATTTTCTGGGTATTCAGGGTAGTAGGGATGTCTTAATAGTCGTGGCTGTCTATATTTGGATGTAATTTAATTTGGATGGCAATAAGAATATTGAAGGGAAACTAAAATTATGTCAAAATCTTAGATTTTTTTTAAACTAGGATTTTGTTCAGATGATTCCTTAGTTTAAATTGCTCCAAATTAGTAATTCTCTTAGTCAATCATATTATTTGAATGCAGCACAGGTCATAACTGTCAGAGTATGGAATAGTTAGTTATGTGAGACTAAGTTCTGCAGAAAAATCAAATATTTGGAATATTTTTCATAAATATGTAGAGAATATGACTTACACATTAAAAAACAAAATGTAGAGATGTTTTTATTGCAATCAATCAAAATTAAGAATTCTAAACCCTTGTGTTTCCTCTTCTCTTTGATGAAATTCAGCTGGGTTAGAGTTCTACTGTGAATAAGAAGACATTCTGAGCATTCAAGGGACTGACCTACTAGATAATTTTTTCCTTTGCTGTTTGGTCCAGGGTCCATAAAAAATTGATGTTCTCTTCTCAGGTAACATGCTTATTTTTACCTACATGAAACTCATTGATCTCCTTCCAATTTGGTGTTAGCCTCTTCATTCCACTATCATTCCCGAGGCAACGAGTGATATTTTCATAGGCATGGCTAGTAATCAATATAGACAAGCTCTGCTCATTGATCTGAGGGAGACCTTTGATCTGAAAAATCACCAATTATGGCTATTTAAAGTAGATTCCATTGGATTAGGCAGAACAAAAAAGTACTGGTATCTGCAGTATTCTTTAATAGTTTTAAAACCTAGAAAGACACAAAGTGAAATATAAGGCCTCTTAAAGAATAAGGGTTAATTTTCATTCTTTCAATTTTAAATGAAGATTTTCCTGCGCGTTCTACTTTATTTCTGAATTTTTAATGGCTGTGTAATGTGATAGTCTTATAAGGGACATCACAGGTACAACGGAATTGACGATTTGCACTCAGTTTCTGACAACCTTCAAATCCTAATTAATAAAAATAGATTCAGCTTAAATATTGATATGCTAAGCATTCGTCTTATTTTAACTGTGAAAGGTGGACTCCTAGTCCCAGCAAATTAAGTTTTTAATGGTATGCAGGCTACTTGGTTGATTGATCTATTACATTTTCAAGTGGAATTTCTAGTTACTGTTGTTTTCAGGCTGTAACCGAATTTGAATTAGAAATAGGAAAGTGAATTGTTTCTTGCCTACATGAGACACTCCACAGAGCACAACATATTACTTGATATACAATGGTCTATACTGCTTTGAAGACCATGCCTCATGCAATACACAAGGAAAAAAGGTAGAGAGCCTGACTGTGTTTTTCCCCTCTATCTTGTCTAGGCATCCAGGGAGTCCTGAATTCTAGCAGGAGAGCTATAGTCCTAAGAGCTGTTTAATTTATGGCTTACAACAAAGGTTATAGAATAGAGACAGCTGGGTTCAGATCCCAATTCAAGTCAGTTTGCTATCTATGCTACTTGAAAGATTATTTAATCTATTTTTCTCTAGTTTCCTTGTCATAATAGTACCTACCACATAAGTTGTGAGGCTCAAAGACATTAATACTTAATAACAATGATACTTAATATTATAATTCTTGTTTATTCAGCATTTACTATATGGTAAATAATGTTCTAACTTGAAATTATTTAATCTTAGCAACAATCCTATGATTAAGTACTCTTTCTGCCTGCACTTTATAAATAAGGACATAAGCATAGAGAGTTTAAAGTTATCTGCTACAAGTTGTAAACTAGTAAATTATCAAGTGAGTACTAAAATATAAGTAGTTTAATTTCAGACCCTGCGCTCCTAATCATTACTAGACTTGTGCAAAACATTTAGCATAGAAACTAACACATAATCAGCTCTGAATAAGTGATACTGAATGTTAGCATATACAAATAATAAATTCCCCAAATTAAAGAAAAATTTCCAACTTTTATATGTAAAGAAAATTTCTATCATACCTAGCCTTAAACAATAGCCTAGTTCTGTAGGAAGAAGAGTCCTGCAGAAAAGTCCAGAGGCTTCTCTCCTGTAAACGTTTACTATGGGCCCATTTGTGAAGAAAGTACTGTGATGCTCTTGCCCATCTCCATCCACTTCCTCCTTCCTGGCTCCTTTCTCCCCTAGACATCTATCTTCTTTACAATTTTTGCCTTTGGTGAGAGATCAGATAATTTTTGATAAAGTGTTAGGGCATATCTATTTTTATCCCCAGCATTCTTTGGAAACCTTGACCAAACTTCCTTCCGAGAGAATATCCTCTAACCCTCTCTTGTTTTCTGGGCTTCAGTAGTTGAGTTGACTACCCTCCAGAATAGGGGTAGCCGTGTGATTTGTTGGAGCAGACACATGACATGGCCCAGTGAGAGGTCAGGCATGGTCACATGAGCTAACCACAGCCAGTGAGATCGTGCTGGAACATCCAGAAACAAATCAGTTTGTTTTTCTCTTGTTTTGGCCTTGAAGTTGTGAGGACGTAAAATCTATAACAGCTCAGTCTCTCTGAGATTAGAGTCAATGCAGAAGTAGAGTTAGATAAGCAGGGTCCTGGTAGTATCACGTAAGCCCTTGCCTGAAGCTGCATTTCGAGTCAGTTCTCTCATATATGTTCTCGTTGTATGATCCATCAGTTTTCCTTATGCTTAACCCAGTTAAGCTTTCTTTCACTTACAACTGAAAGAGTTGAGACAGTTTCTATATGCTATAATAGACACTTATTTAACTTACTCAAAAGGCTGAAGTTATACTATTGGTATATTAGTCTTAGGTTTGGATAGTTTTGGGGGGTGCATGTTGGAATCTTTTAGAATAATTGTGGAGGTAGCAATAATAATGAAATCATTGACCCCTTTCTCCATCTTCCATTTGCCAGAATCCTTCTCAAAAAATTCTTCATATCAACAAGTAGTCCTGGGGGTTTCTGCAGACTTCTTGTTATTGTCTCTCTAGGGTTCAACTGGTAGTAAAAGGAGCAGGTTTATCCTTAGAGACTTTCCGTCTCGCTCACTCCCCAGGCTGACACTTTCAAGTGAATATCTTTCAAGTATATCAAATGTTTCTTTTGATGCTTCAGGCTACCCATTATCTGGAAAACTTCATGCCTCTAAAGCCCAGACCGTTTTCTTCCTGGCTATATTCCCTGAGTCTGGAACACAGGGAGATCAAGAAATTCTGTAGCTGCTTTAGGATACATATGGGCAGATGCAGAAAGACAATAAAAAAGCCAAGTTAAGACAAAAAGCCAACTTCCTGAGGACAGCAGAGGGAAGAAATGGGAAGAATCTAACTTCTTACTGACAGCAGTAGGCTAATAAATTATTAACCCAGAACTGCCCAACCACTGGACTTTGGTTTCTGTAGTGCGGGGCGTCAGGCGGGAGTCATCAGGCGGGGTCTCTGCTCCCGCTCCCCACATAAGAACACAGGACATGGTGAGGCCAAAAAGGAACACCCACGGAGCCATAGATGGGGGAGTCAGACCACTATGGTCTCACTGGAGGCTGGATCCACACTGTCCGCAACCCTCAGTGCTCCGCTCGCAGGCTCAGCCACCATCTTCTTGCTAGCCCCCATTTTCTGCTAGCGTAGCCACGGCAGTTATATTAGTGGCCAATGGCTCACTGGTTACAGCTGACGGCCAACTAACCACAGCTGATGGCCAGCCAATCACAGTTGATGGTCATTTACTACCTGAGCCAGCACCTTTCTATGTGAGGCTGAGAGCCTGCAAACTGTCCTCTGGGGTGCTGTCCCCACACTGTATCCCTACAGGGTCTCGCCTCACAAGCTACATGACAAGCGTCTTCCGCGAGGGTCTCTGTGCCATATTAGCCTATTGACACCTACGGACGAAAAGAAACGGTAGTCTTAGGAACCAATAATGGCAAATCCCTTCCATCTGGGAGGATACAAGCTAGCTTTTTGTCCTGGGAAAGGAAGGTCGCTGCCACTGGCACCTTTCCCGGTTTGTGGTACCAGACCTTTACAGCAGTGCTTGGGGTCCCTTGAATAGTTACAACATGTAACAGAACAGGAGACCCATAATAGGCCATAGTGAGAGCACATAGTTTCCCTGCAAAATCATCCTGTTATCGGAACCTCCGTATACTACAGTCACTTGAGGTGGCCACTGGGCCACCACCCCTGGAGTCACTTGCAAATTATGAGTCAAATCGGTCCCCCATGGGGCTATCAGGCCCAACCATCGACAGTGGGGGCTTTTGACCCCCCAGGGCCAAGTCCATTGATGCCATTCCCCTGCTTTCAAGCATGTGGGTGCTGGCAGCAAAATGTTTCCATTCCTGCTGTAGCCTGGCTTTAACAGAGTCTCACTGGTGGTAACTTGTAATTGAATGGGAGCAGCCGTTCGATGTAGCAGAGCTTCTACTGGTGTGGGCCGTCCCTTCCATGGTCTCTCATTCAGGACTCTCAGGACGTCCCATAGATGCGAGGCCCAGTCACGCATCGTGGGAGGGTGTTTTGACACCCGGAGACCTTGCTTCAAAAGTCCGTTGTAGCGTTCAATCATGCCAGCTGCTTGCGGGTTATACGGAGCATGAAACAACCATTGCATGTCCATCCTGGCAGCCCAGCGCTGCACTTCTTGCCCCATAAAATGGGTACCTCTGTCACTTTCAATGACTTGGGGGTGCCCATAGAGGGTGCACAGCCGTGTAAGAGCGACGACTGTATGCCGCTGATCAGCAGTGGGACACGGCCAAGCAAACATCAACCCCGTAGCAGTGTCCACTGCTGTAAATGCATACATCGCATTGCGGGCCTTAGGCAGGGGTCCAATGTAATCCACTTGCCAGCGAGTGAGGGGCACCCTCCCTAGCGTTATCTGCTGTGTCTCCCAGGGGAGCCTCCGCCTTTGGGGACTGTCCTGGGCACAGATGGCACAGTCATAGCAGGCATCTGCTATCTCCTGCCATTTCAAAGACAGACCCCAGCATCTGCTCACCTGCCACGTGGTTCTGCTTCTGGCGTGCTGCAATTTCCTGTGCAGCCAATGGGCCACATCAATGGCAGGAGCCCGTTCTAACCATTGGACACGTGCTAGGGCATCTGCTTCATCATTACCTGGGGACACTAAAGGGGTGTGACCTGTGACATGCATTAGGGTTACCTCCTTTCTCTGCCCTAGGTCCCAGAGGTCCTGCCACATGGCTTGACCCCACAGTGGACGGTGTCCTACCAACCAGTTTTGGTGTTTCCATGTAGGGAGCCGCAATGTTAGGCCCCGGAACACTGCCCAGCTGTCAGTACAAATAACTAGGGGCCCGGGCTTGTGGCTGATTACCATCCACACAGCCCGTAGCTCAGCCCACTGGCTACTCTGGCCCATCCCAGTGTCAAACCAAATGGTGTCTATTTTGGGCTGCATAGCAATAGCCATCCAAACGGCTGCAGCCCTTTGGCTAGAACCATCGGTAAACCAGGCATCCTCAGGTACTGGGGACTGTCCTTTGTAGGGTGAGGGCTCCAAGTCCTCCCCTCTAGGCAGAGCGCGTGGCTCAGCCTGGGCTACAAGCTCCACAGGCCCCAAGACCTGTTGTAGCTCTGTGCTCAAAGGGCTTGAGCTAAGGGTGCTATGTTGCTCTAAGTAAGCACCCCACTTGGCGAGGGTGGTGGTCTGTGCCACCCCTGTTTTGGGTTCCTGGGTCCACGTACGCACCCACCCCTGGACAGGATAGGTTGTTCGAACCAATATCCATGCCGTTCCTGTGATGGCTTCTGTGGCTCTAGGGCTGCGTACACAGCGGCCAGCTGTTTCTCTATCAGAGAGTAGCGGACCTCCACTCCTTTCCACAATTGGGACCAAAATCCCACTGGCAACCAGAGACACTCCTGCTTTGCCAGAGGCCCCATCCATACCCCTCTTGGGTTATGTGAACATCAAGTTCAAGTGGGCGGCTGGGGTCCACTACTTGCAGAGCCTGTGCCTGCTGCACTGCCCATTTCGTGGCAGCGAAGCCTTGCTTTATAGCCTCTGTCTAATCTCATGAGGCCCCCTTTTTATCATATTATACAAGGGCCTTGCCATTTGTGCTAAATGGGGTACAAATGTCCGCCAATATCCTAGCAGACCCAAATACGTCTGCAGTTGGGAGACCTTGGTCGGCCGGGGAAAGGCTCGTATCTTATCAATAATTGCCTCAGGTATAACCTTTGTCTTACCCGACCACACAACACCCAAAAACTTGACAGATAAGCCAGGGCCTTGGACCTTTTCCTCATTCACAGCCCAGCCGCATGACTTCAGGTGGAGGAGAAGAGAGGGAGCTGCTTGCTCTAAATCAGAAAGAGAATCTGATGTTAATAGAATATCATCGACATAATGAAACAAGGCCACAGAGGACGGGTGATCCCACTGTGCCAAATCCTGGGCCACGAGCCCGTGGCAGATAGTGGGGCTGTGCAAGTATCCTTGCGGAAGGACTTGAAAAGTCCACTGCCGCCCGTCCCAAGTAAAAGCAAACTGCTCTTCACACTCGGGTGCAATGTCAATGGAGAAAAAAGCATTGGCCGAGTCCACTACATAGTGATATGTCCCCAGGCAGACAGTCAGACGATCCATTAAACCATGTATTGAAGGCACTGCAGCGTGCAAGGGTGGTGTCACCTTATTTAACTCCCTATAGTCCACAGTCATTTGCCAGGTCCCATCTGGCTTCTTGACAGGCCATACTGGGGAGTTAAAGGGACTGTGCGTTGGCCTCACAATATGTGCCTTCTCCAACTCCAATATTGTACGACCAATCTCCTCCTGCCCTCCTGGCAGGCGGTACTGTCGCACTGTAACCACGCGCCAGGGCTGTGGCAACACTGGAGGAGGGTGGTGAGCATGCCCACGTGTCACTGCTTTCACCACCTGGATCCGGAGATGGAACTCTCCTACCGACGTCTATAAGCTGAGGCCATGTAGCACGTCCACCCCTAGAATATAATCTGGAACGAGGGAGACATAAACCTTCTAGGTACGAGGCCTACAAGCCTTCCTATACCCACTGGTAAGGAAATGGCTTTCACAATCACAGTCTTACCCCCATAGCCATCAATGCAGATTGCTGGTCCGGGGAACAGTTCTGGGTTCCCATAAACCAGACTGCAGTCTGTGCCAGTGTCATCTAGGGCCAAAACCCTCTGCACATTAGAAGGGGACCAATGTATGGACAGTTCCACATGGGGCCTCCGGTCCCTGCTCATCCCCTCTGACCGGGTTCCTTGGCCTCACCCCTAATCAAGCTGAAAGGAGTAGGCCTCATGAAGTCCTGGAGGGACACGGGTCGTGCTTTCCCAGACTTCTCCTTTATGCTTCTCCGGAATTTTTGTTCCGGACACAACTGTTTCCAAAGTTCCAGCAGGAGTGCATTGGGTTTTCGGTCTATTTTCTCCCGATCGACCCCTGCTGCCACGAGATCACACCACATCTGTGCTCGTGTTACTCTCTGAGGCCCGCGACCTCGCCCCTTTACCTTTGGTTTGGGCTTCCAGGTCTCAACTGTGCGGACCTCCTGTCTTAAGTTTCTTCGCCTCTGGCTTTCAACATCCCCTAGGTGGCCATGGCAGCTGTAACTTCATGGATCCGTCGCCCTACATAAGGTGTAAGAATAGCAACCAAGGATCCAAAAGCACTCACAGGTGCAATATCCAAAAGCAGATCTCTCATGCTGGCTGTAAAAAGCTCCTCATCCAGCCCCTGCATGTTAAGGTTAAAAATAGCATGTCTCATACCCATTTCATGGATGATTTTCAGGAGTTCCGTATATGACTGCCATTGACTCACAGTGTCTGGCAGCTTGCCAACCTGTCCCCATACTGTGCGTACCGCAGCAGTGAGCCACTCCATTAGAGAATGATTGCCCTGGTCCTGGGTCAACCTATGGAAGTTCTGTAACCTTTATTGCAGGGCTGGATGCACTGTCACGAAGGCTAGCTTTTCCATCTCGCCTGGGAAGCAGAGAATACTGTCTGCCCCCTCATCCCATAAACGTAGTAGCCAAGCTGAGACTGGCTCTCCAGGGTGCTGTCAGCACCACCTCCCCAGCTTCTGCAACTCAGTGGGAGTGTAAGGGATGTAGGTTGTGAACTCAGTCACAGCTGGGTTGCCGGCAGCAATGCCGCCGGGGCCCAAAGGTTGCTCACATTTTACCCTTTGCTTCAAGATTGGCGGGGCTTGAGGGTTGGGAGCTACATTGTCTCCACTTGCGTCGTCTGCCTCTGCCTCAGAGTCTCCACTGTGGGACCCTCTTCTAACAGGCGGACCCGGGTTTCCAGCACTTCCAACTGGGACACCTGGTCCGGCACCTGGGCCATTTCATTAAGCGCATTTTCCGTGTTGAGACTTAAGGCCCTGAGGAACATCCAGCCCACGCGGCCAGCTGTAGCCTTCTCCTCCTCCGGCAACCGCTCAGCCAGAGCCTGCAGGACTCTCTCCATGCTGGCCGGAGAGCCGTCCGTGTCCTCCCACCCCTCCTTGGGCGTCCAACTCCTGAGAACAGTGGCCACCGGGCACCACACACTGTGCGGGGGCCACACGTCCTCCTGCCCAGAGCCAGACTCCATTCCTACCTGGTCGGAATCCTGCTCGCCGTGCCAGGTGTCTGAGAGGGTGGTGGCCTCGGTGTGTAATGTCCACAAGCCTCAGAGCCTAAGGTCGCAGCAGATCACCAAAATGAGGGCAACGCCTTCCATGGCCAAGAAGGTGGTGTGCAGCTGGAGGCTTGAGTCTCCCAGGCACACCGGCCTCCCGTTCACGGTGTCACTCCTCATGGGCCTCCCAAAGCTGGGCTCTCACATGCACAAACCGCTCCACCATGCTTCAGTAGGTTTTGGCCGGCACCATTGTCATGCAGGGTGTCAGCTCCCACTCCCCGCCCAAGAACTCAAGACATGGTAAGGCCAAAAATGAACACCCATGGAGCCATAGATAAGGGAGTCAAACCAATATATTCTCGCTGGCTGCTGGGCTGGAGATACAGGAAGCAGGATCTACATAATCTGCCTAACAGCAGTCAGCGCTTGCCAGCCACCATCTCCTTGCTAGCCCCCATTCCCTTCTGTTAGCGTAGCCACAGCAGCTATATTAGTGGCCAATGGCTTACAGGTTACAGCTGACGGCCAACTAGCCACAGCTGCTGGCCATCTGATCACAGTTGATGGCCATTTACTACCCGAGCCAGCACCTTTCTATGTGAGGCCGAGAGCCTGGAAACTGCTTTTTGGGGCTTTGTCCCCACAACCATACCCTGCTTACGAAACTGAGCTTTTATACGTGTAAACTGCTCCAGTATATTCCGGAGAGTTTCGGCCGACACCACATCCTGCTCACAGCGCCCTGTGTCATGCAGGAGTCATTAGGCGGGGTCTCTGGTCCCGCTCCCCATATAAGAACGCAGGATATGGTGAGGCCAAAAAGGAACACCCACGGAGCCATAGGTAGGGGAGTCAGACCACTATAGTCTCACTGGAGGCTGGATCTACACTGTCCGCAACCCTCAGTGCTCCGCTTGCAGGCTCAGCCACCATCTCCTTGCTAGCCCCCATTTTCCTGCTAGCGTAGCCACGGCAGTTATATTAGTGGCCAATGGCTCACTGGTTACAGCTGACGGCCAACTAGCCACAGCTGATGGCCATCCAGTCACAGTTGATGGCCATTTACTACCTGAGCCAGCACTTTTCTATGTGAGGCCGAGAGCCTGGAAACTGCTCTCTGGGGCTCTGTCCCCACAGTTTCTATGGGTGCAATGGACATTTGTCTTCCATTTTGACTACCCACAATTTAATCCCCTCCTATGCTAGGACATCCTTATCCTTATTAGGTAGAGTCAGCCCTACATCATAAAACTCAAGTTGTAGGATGTTTGCTTTCCAATTTTCCTTTGCAGTACAGGCTTGGAAACACAAGCTAGACACTGTCCCCGATTTTAATAGGTGCCAGTGGCATGAGAGCATTGAACCCCGAAGAAGCATCTTGAGGGAGGTTGGTGGAATCAGCAGTGCACAAATCTACTTTCCAGAGGCAGCTAATGAGCACTGCCAGCAGCAGCATCTCAGGTTCAGCTTTGGTACTGCTTTCACCTACACTGCCCATGCCCAGGCGTGTTGACATGGTGTCTTCATGGGACAGGCTTCATGAGATTTGTCCTTGGTTACATAACCTCCACACCTAATTCTCTGATGGTCCCAGAGATTCTGAGAGCCATCCATTTAAGATTTCACGTCAGCTAGAGTTGATTTCTATCAACTCAGAACTTTCTGTGATAACGAGATAATACATTCACTAATGTTATTTTAGTTTCTTTATTGTTAAGCAGTTGGCTTCTTGTTGTCCTTGCAGCTAAAATTTCCAAATGTATCAACTAATAGCTCAACAACCATGAGTCTGTAATATCTATAAGACATGTGCTGTTAGAGTTAGTTACCAAGAGTTAAGATAGTCCTGATCAGGAAACAAACTTTCTAGCTTGATGACAGATAGGTATTAGTTTGGTGCAAAAGTAAGTGCGGTTTCTGCAATTATTTTTAACCTTTTAAACCGCAATTACTTTTGCACCAACATGATAGCTAGCTGATAAGTGACTATAATTTCTCTACACAGATGGTCACCAGGTTTACTTACATGATGGTATCTTAGGCAGAAATCCTAATACACTTTTTGATACAATGGAAGAGTTATTATTATCATCTTCTTTCAAAGTCTTATCTAAGTAAGACTAAATGCTCCGGGTTATAACATGTTCTTAATGAGTTCTTTTATTTTATTCTAATTTTGAGACACTGCACTCCCTGACATAACCTAGGGCTAAAACTGAGTATTGAAACCCCACTGTGATTTCTAGTTCATCAGGAAAAAAAAAAACACAAAAAACACTGAGCTCCCCACTCAGGCATATCTCTCCTATGTTTATAACAGAGAATTGAATGAATCCAGGATAAGCAATGCTTTCTGGGCTCTGTAACTATTAGAACGCAGAGCCCGGGTGTGATAATAACACCGCACAGCTGACGCAGCACCAGAGGTGTAAGGCAGGGCTGTAGGCAGCAGGGAGAAGGACAACTCTGGCCACACACTCACCGTCCAACTGCACCTCTCCTTTTTCTGAGCCTACAATTCAAGCTCAGGGTCTTCTTGTTAATACACCCTCTCCCACCATAGAAATGTTCTGTTTGTCTTCTTATACTCTTTTCTATATTGTAACTCCCTTGTTCTGGTCATGTGGCTTAGAAATCAAGAGGTATAGTAATCTCTCAGCACCACGTCCATAGGCTTCTGTCTGGTATTTTATGGCAAAAGATACCACTGGATAACGCACACTTTTTCTGTCCTTCACTGGATTGAACTAATTGTGCTATAAAAATAATCTTCTAGGCTATGTTTCTTCAAATTCAGAACTATCCATTTTTGCAAATGGGAAGCTCCTTTTAAAATGTGGAAGGGCCTTATATCTGTATACGAAATACTACTGGCACCACCTCGCCCTACTTTTCCTTTTTGTAGATTGCTACAATTTCAGAAGTATTACTTAGAGTTGTAAATCAGGACATTTATTAATTTACATAGGAGAACTGCAACTTCTTGTCAAATATTTGTTATACTTATTAATACAATAATAATTATCATCATTGACAATGTCACCAACATTCAAAGTGCTTTACTTTTTCTTGTGGCAGGTACTATTTGCAGAGCTCACAAGTAAGGGCTTTTCTCTCTCTCTTTTACCCCTTCTCTTTCACTCCTACAGAACTCTTTAATTCCATTAAAACAATGAATTAGAAAAATTATGAAAAATAACCTGAAGTTGCCTATTTTGTACTTTAACATACAGTACTTCTATTGAAGGTTTCAAATGGAATTTAGTCATATGTCTGATGTATGGGATTGGATTACCATTGCTTTCAAAGTTACGTAGTTTTCATTATTTTTTTGTCCATATTTCTGAATGCTTTAACTGGTGCATTGCTTAGGCTGTATTGGGTGGTATCTGATTAATCAGTTCTAATTCATAACTTTGTTTTCTTTCTCATATTGGGTCTGGTTTTAGGATGAGCTACTATATTAATCTTAGGCCATTCCTTTTAAGATTAAAAAATGAGCTTTACCTTTTCATTTGTGCTGTTTATTTATATAAATTCAATAAAAATAAAAGAGATAGCAATGAGTTCCTTGAAATAAAATAGCTATGATAAAAGACATACATTTATAAAATATTTCTTTTGATTCTGAAAAAAATTATAAAAGTTTAAATGTAATTTATAGTCTGTGAGGTGTGATCAAAAGATAGAGTGAATGTTTAAATTAAAAAAAAAAGTATTACAGTAGAAGAAATATTGCCATTAATCCCCCTCAAAATACTCCTCCTCGCTTCAAACACACTTATCCCATCATTCTCGCGACTTTCTGAAGTAGTTCTAGAAGTCTTCTTTCGTAAATGTCGTTATTTCATCCTCCATCATACAACACTCCATGTTACACATCACTCCTGGTACGACAATTTCTGTCAAATACAAACATTATGGTGTGTCCTCATCCACTTTATTCACCAGACCTGGCACTGTGCGACTTGTGTCTCTTCCCCAAAGTCAAAATGATTCAGGACATTGAGGCAGCCACAACAGCGCAACTAAAGACACTCTTAAAAGAGGACTTCCAGAATTGCTTCAGAAAGTGGCAAGAATGAAGGGATAAGTGTGTTTGGAAGCGAGGAGGAGTATTTTGAGTGGGATTAATAGCAATGTGTCTTTTACTGTAATAAATTTTTTAAATTTAAACATTCACCATATTGTTTGATCACACCTCATATACATATAAGCAACACAGATGCATAATAAAAGTATAAGAATTATGTATCATAAACTTACTCCAGAGAAGAAACAAAATAATTCACCCTTATTTAACATTTTAATGCAAAAGACAAAAGAATAAGTTAGTACTTTATTACACAAAAATGGTGTTAATGAAGTACAGTGGTTGGCAAATTAAGACCCATAGGCTTGCTACCTGTTTTTGTAAATGCAGGTATGAACACAGCAAACACCATTTATCTATGTACTTCTATGGCTGCATTCCCGACAATGGCAGAAGTGAGTAATTGCAACAGAGACCATAAGGCCTGCAAATCCTAAAACATTTATTATCTTGCCACTTAAAGGAAAAGTTTGCTGACCTCTGATCTAGCACACATATTGGTAAACCAATAGTCCCCAAATTTAGAGGTTGAACGTGGTGGCTGTCACATTAGCTAAGGTTAAATTATAAATATATTTTATGTACAGCTAACCAGGCATGAGTCTCAGAAACTAGAGCCCATGTGTAAAAGAAAGGAATATTATACCCGAAAATGCACAATGGCCATAGTATAAACCACCATCATTGGAGATATACTGTAGGAAACTTTCTATTAGACACTGAAGGAGCTATTCATCATCTCTACAAAAGATCTAACTTCATACAGTAGAGAGCATAGAGTGTCAACCATTACACCCAGAACCTTATTATAATGTAAAAAGGCACGAAGACCTGTGCAAGCTAATGGGAGGTCTACAGACTGCTCTTGTAGGAAACCGTTGTCTTCTGAAGGGATGAATCCAGAGAACCTGGGAAAAGTGAGGACATTTTTCAGTTGGCCTACTTTTCGCTTTCAGATCTTGCTTTGGTACGGTATTCTCCCTATAATGTTTGTTTTCTCATTCATCAAGAGTTGTACATTGCACCAGTAAAGTAATCTTTTAGCATTTAGCTTTCCTGCAAATAGTGACTTTACCTCTTAGAAAGCCAGATCCATTAATTACAATTTTACATTTGCTTCTCTATCATTGATCATTTGAAATATAATCACTCATTATTTCCAATCCTTTACATGCAGCATTTTGCACTTCATTGTTTGGAACTGTTCATATATATTTTTTCCTAATAATCAGTGATCTCTATGTGGGCTGCTTAATAGCTATTGTGGAACACAGTTGTTCTTTTAAAAAGAAATCTTCCCTGTGTTAGGCGTCTATGTCTCCAATGAGAGTATGAAATTTGCAAAAATGTGATATTGCTATTTTCAACATGTAACAGTCTGCCATGGTTAAAGATTTAATCTCTGTTTCTTTGACCTCATAACCTTTTACCTCAACTTTGAGTCTGTGTTCCATTTAAAAATGTAAATATTATTAGTGCATATAGGAAAGATCATCTCTGTTTGAAAATTGCATATAAATAACTCCAGAGGACTGGAAAGAAGCCTAGACTAGAATCATTGCATAAGGATTAGGTCTGTATTACATTAACCACAGAAAGAGGGAATTTCATATATTAACATATAGAGAACTAGTGAGGAGATTTGAGCTAAAATTTATAAACACAGACGTGAGCCAGTCAATGAAGCTCATGTTGAAAGATCTTTCTTCACTATTGTCTCGCTGAATTTTAGGTATCATACTAGTTATTAAGTATCAATTTAGTCAAGTGATTAAAACAAAATGAAGGTTCTGCTTCTGCTCTGGAATACTGAGAAAGCTGATGACTTGAGTCGAGGGGTCTAATTTCCATTCTGTTACATGTCTCCTAAAATGACCAAAGGAATATAAAAATAGACACTAATCTATATCCGTTAAAGAACCCGAGAAGGGTTATCATTTCCAGTGTCAGAAATAGCTGCGAATTTCAGCTGGATTGAGTGCAGTGGAAATGACAAGGCACTGCAAGCTGGCTCCAAACTCCCCTCTGGAGAAATCCACCCCGACCCTCAGGACGCAGTCCGAGGATGAGATGGCAGACCCCAACTCCTTCTTAACTGGAACCATGCACGTTGGTGCGAGGTACATCGATGGGGCAGAAGCAGGTTTTAAATTCGGGATCACTTTACTGTTTCAGGTGAACAGCATTTCCAAGCAGTTGTTGGGGGAAGCCCCAGCATTTCCTTGTTTTCCCAACAGAAATAATAATAATCAGAAGAATTCAAATAATAATAATAATACTTAATATTTATAGTTCATCATGTGCTACATGCTTGTCTAAATGATTACGATGAATTATCACACTTAACACTCCTATTGATCCTAAAAGTAGGTAGTTATTAGATCAGTTTCATAGGTAAATAAACTAAGACACAGAAAGCTTAAGTAACTTGTGTACAGTCAAATAACAATAAGTGAAGAAGCAAAGATTTACACTCGGGCAATCTGACTGGAGAAGATGCCCTTACGTAAGATTCTATCTGGCACCTACAGAGTGAATAGCGCCACCAGCTATCTTGGCTTCTCAATGATAGATACAAAGGCATTTCCACTGGGTGTGCTGTGGCCAGATTTGCCAGATGCAGCAAACAAAAATACGGGATGCCCACAAACATTTGCATTTCAGATGAACAATGAAAAAAATTTATTTACTGCAATTGTATTGTCCCATGCAATTTGAAACATACTTATTCTAAAAATGTTTTTGTTGTTTATCTGAAATTAAAATTTCACTGAGACTTCTGTATTTTTTTTCTGTTAGCTCTAAGCATGGACCCTGCCTGACAAGGAGGCAGCCATGCCGGGAGGAGGCACAGAAGCCTCACAACGTAGCTGGCCCTGGAGGTTGGGCAGAAAGCTCAGAGCACTTTGTCCTGGTGCACTAGCTTCATCAAAGAAAGAAGAAATTGCACAAGAATTACTGCCTTTGCTGGGAAGTTCTGTATTTGAGCCTGCCCTTCACTGCTCTCAGGAAGCGAGGTTTCTACACCGCTAATGTGTATTTGCATTTACCAGCCCTCCAGCCGAATATTTCAAAGCAAAAATCTAAGAACAACTGAGAAAGTAAGTAATGCAGGACCCAAAAGAGAAGCCCTGTTTATGGGCAGACTTCCAGCTGGATTTATCTCTCTTCTTTCAAGAATAGGTTAATAAATAAAAACCCAACTGAAAATTGTCATGAGATTCCACAGTATGAAAGAAAGCATCTATTAGGAAGAGTCTACTTTATTTCTTTTAATCTAGAGAAAGTAGAAGTAAATGTTTGACAGAGGTCTACTCTGAACTATTAAAGATTCAATAAAGCCAAGCATTAGTTGGTCTCCTACTATAGGTGTGACATGTTCTGGTGATACCGTATAAGCTGAAACACAGTTCCTGCTATCAAAAAAAAAAAAAAAGCTTTTTAAAATAAATTCCAGTAAAATAAATGAAATATAAATGAAATGTCAGGTACTGACAAGTATTGTGGAATGAATGAAAGAATGAATGAATGAATGAGTCAACTAATACAAGCAAAGGAAAGGCGAATGAGTGACTATATAGGAAGAATGAATTGGCATTCTACATCCATTCCACACTCCTCTATTGTGCCTGGAAAGCTGAAAACAACATTTCCCAGACACTTTTGCAGCTTAAAAATTCTTAAGATGATTTAGGCTTCATCCACTGAATGGCATTGGGTAAGTTTTAAAAGCAAAAAATTTGGCAGTTGCCTCAATTATATTGCAGGCAAGTCCACAACAGAGATATTTGGTTTTTGGCCACAACATGAGTGGGCACCCCAGTTTCTGGATGATATCCCTGTCTGTGCTGAGAGGCAGGGTGTGGTGAATTTATTTTCTTCAGGCCTTCCAATGTTCTGAGCCACCTGAGACCCTAGAACAAATCCCTTTGGCTTTAACCACCGGGAGTGCTTTTCCATTCTCCACACTGTATGATGAATGCAGTCACTGCACAGGAACACTCTCAGAAAATGTGAATATGGCATCAGTTTCCTGAACTATTTGCATTTGAATAGAGCGATGATCTTGTTAGCCTCAGAAGGTGGACACATGGTGGTAAAGACTCATTACCATCATCAAGGGAAAGCATGTATCTCTGCTGCTGGTTGTGGGCACTCGCCAGCCTGCAACAGCATTACCGCATGGCTCAGCCAGCACCTGGGACAGGTGGATTCCGTCGGGTGTCTGTGGGGTTTAGCTCCACATGGAAGAGGACGTGTGAGTACTGACTAGTGAGTGCACTTACTTGTTTGGGGTAGGAGATTTGCCTTCACTGCCTACTTCATAAGACAACATTTTGGGAGTTACCAAATACTTCATTTTTTGTCGTGGTATTACCACACAACACATCTCTGACCGTGAAATTCATTCTACAGAAGAAATAGGAGAGAAAGTAGGCTGACTTCCAAGGGATTCACTATTCTTAGCAGGTACGCAGAAACAATGGGCCTTTTGTAAAGATAGGATGGACTGTTGAACACAATTAAGTCAGTACCTGGCCAGGATAGGATGTTCCCTACAGGATGGTGTACGCTGTCAGATAGCAAATGATGTACAGTTGTTTTCTTCTCATAGTGGGAACACTCTGATCTAGGCACTGAGTGTGAAAATCCTAACAGCATCTGCTTCACTACATTGAATGACCCACTCACAATATATTTGTTTCTCATCTCTGTGACTTTGCTTCTACTGGTTTAGGTCTTGGTACTCAAGAGATAAATGCTTCCACCAGGAATAAATCAATGGTTCTTTAAATTGAGAGTTAAAACTGTCACCTTTCACTATTGAGCTACTCATGCTATTGGACCTACATATTGAAAGAAGATTATTGTTTTCTGGAGTGCTTGATCCTCATAACTAAGGGGAAATAAGGTTGCTCTTTCATGTGGGGCACAGAGAATACTAGGCAGGCCATCCTCTAGAACACACCTGCGATGTCCAGCTAAAAGCATAATGGGAGTAATGCAATAGCACACAGGCTTAATAAAGGCTCACACACCACCGTGTGAAGTTTTGGGTCACTCTGCCAGATGAAAATCCCAGCTCGCTGGACATGTTGCCCAAGGGAAGGGTTTTGCAGGAAGTTATACGTAATGATTATAACCACATGATAAATTACAGAGATAAGGACTAAGGTAGCTTCTCATATTGTCTTTCTTGTGTGCTTATATCTATAGCATTTTTACTAAACAATTTTATTTTACTCATCATTTTCTCCTGTCATTTTTACATAGGGCATGTTGGTGTTAATTTACTTTGCAATTCTGCCCACAAGTTAAACAATATCATTGAACATAAGGAGAAATGAATATCACTGACCAGTAGATGTAGTAACTAATGGCTCCATTTTTATAGAGAAGATGAAAGCATTCTCATTTATACATTGAAAGCTGCATCATTGCAGATATTATTGGAAGCTGCATCACTGCAGATATTATTGGAAGCTGCATTGTTGCTGTTGTTCTATTGCTATCATCTGAAAGGTTAAGATTGGAAAGAAGAACTTGAATGAAGTTGAGTATCCAGAGCAGCAGATTGAGGTAGATATGCTGGCTTCGTACTGAATATCCATCTAGATTCCTGTCAAAGTGACCTCCAATATTGCAGATGCTAAAAAAATAAAATAACATACTTTTTTTCTCCCCCAGATCCCACTACAGCTAAGGTTCTAGATGTGAGTAAAGTTTCCACCAGACAGATACAATCTAATGAGATTTGGAAGGTGGGAGTGAAACAAAAGATTTTTTTCTATTTTTACTGGCAATCATAGTCAAAAAGGCATGTGATTTCTTTTCTGTTGCACCTGATTTCTTCTCAGTGACTGGTCACTAGATTCATGGATGTCAAGGCAGGATTTGTGGCTTCTGTTTTGCTGTCCTGATTGCAATAGGCCTAGTACTGTTTGGAACTGGTAACAAGGTGATTTCCTGATGGTGGTACCTTACTAACTGACCACAGTGGCTTGTGGTTATTGTGATAGTATGGTTCTATAGCCTACAGCAGCCATGTATCACATTAGAAGTTAGCTTTCTGATCAAAGAGGGAGTACCATCTCACATGGTGACCAGGTTCTTCAATCCTGAACTCAGTCCTGAAATCCCAAGCCGCAATTTGTTTCCTTAGATATTCTGGCTATTCTGTAAGCTATGAACTCTATGAACCTCCATTTCCACTTAAGCTAAGTACAGTGAATTCTGTTTTCTATATCAGCTGCGTAAATATTCAAAACCTTGATCACAGAGATTGAGATGAGATATAATGAGGAATAAAAAACAGGCTGAAAAAAGACACATAGACAAAATTAGGATTGCAAGGTTGAAAGTGAAATTTAAAAATGTAAATTGTCATTAAATGTAGTAAAGATTATAACAAACACTGTAGAAAACTGAATAGAGAAGTGACAGACAAACTTGAGAAGTCTTGAAAACAGGGAAAAGACCATCATTAAAACAATAAAACAATGTAGTAGACACACGTCAGTACATAGTCAATAAGTGGATATTAGGTGTTATATAAAGAGAAATCAGAACTAAAAAGAGGCAGTATTATAACTGGGGGATGGGGGCAGACAAACAAAAAAAAAGCAAACAATTCTATACTATAGTACTGGGTGTATAGAACACCAAGGTCTTCTCTGGAAGTTCAGGTAAAATTTTCTGATGACATGTTTGATTTTAAAGATGGGTAAACATGATGCAAACACCCACGCTCAAAAAAAAAAAAAAAAAATCTCCCAAATACTCCAAAAGGAATGAATGCCAGTTTTCATAAGAAGATAGAAAGTCGTTTGCTCTGTAACATTCCGTAACAATGCATGGTAAAATAATGTGTACAAAACTTGGAGGAAAAATTATTTGAGTTAAGAATTCTAAACCTAGCCAAATTGTGTGAAGTCAATAAAAGGAGCTCGTGATATTTCAGAACTCAGAAAGTGTGCCATAAACAAACACACGCTTCCTGAAATAATTATTCAAAAGCCAACAGCAGTCAACCAAGGTGAATCAAAGTAAATAAATGAAAACCATGGTAGGTGTAACATTAAAGGATGGGGTGGTGAACATCAAAACCCTGGTTACAAAATAGAAATTAAAGTTGTAAAGGCTTCTTCAAAGTAAAAATTAGCAATGTAAAATTATAGTTTAATTTTAATAAATTTGGTTTTTATGTGTCCATAGAGTATTTGTTAAATGATTCACATATTAGGACATAAAGATTTGTTCAGTATGTTTCAGTAAACACCCTTTATTAGACCACACTAAAATAAGTTAAAAACTAACTACTTTGATATGGAAAAAGGGAAAAAATTCCTAAATAACTTCTTATACAGAAAGAAAATTAAATCTTCAATTATATAATATTCAAAAAAATGAAAACACTGCAAATTAAAACATATGTGGCCAATAATATAAATAGAGGCAAATTCATCATTTTAAGACTTGCTAAAATTCATCATTTTAGCAAGAGAAATAAAATTAATAAATTAAACATTTGTTTTCCAGAGGTTAGATGAAGTCAAAGCTAAAGAAAACAGAAGAATTGAGTTACACAGTATGAAAGCAAAAATTTTACATTCATAAATAAAAACAACAATAGAATTGATATTCACAAGTTGGCTCTAATAATAATACACATGCATAAAATATGTTTATTGTAATCAAAGGAGAAGATGATACAATAGAAGAACAGAAATATTTAAGTCACAAATCTAGATATTGGAAAATAAAAACCTAAGTTAATACAAAGTATAATCCTATTCTAACAATTGTGGAAATTTCTACATAAATAATATCCATGAAAAGAAAACTTAAAAATTAATATGAAATGTATATCTGAACAAATAAATAGCTATAAATTTTTTTTAAAAATTAAAAACCTCTAGAAATGTTGACATAAAATTGAATGGCTAATATTCTGTAATTTTCAGGGATTGAAAACAAATTCCAGAACTGTATTATTCTAAAAAATATTGTAAGTTGTAACAGCTTCTTTCAATAAAATTTCAGATATATAATTTACAAATATATTCTCTCATCCTGTGTGTTGTCTTCCCATTCTCTTGATGGCATCATTTGCAGCACAAAAGGTTTTAATTTTGATAAGATATAATTTATTTTCTTCTTTGTCACTTGTGCTTAAGCATCACATCTAAGAAACCATTGTCTAACCTGAGGTCAAACATATTTAGTCCTGTATTGCTAAGAGTTTTATAATTTTAGCTTTTACACTTAGGTCTATGATCTATTTTAAAGAATTTTATGTATGCTGTGAAGAATAGTTTCAATTTAATTATTTTGCATGTGGATATCCCGTTGTACCAGCACTATTTGTTGAAAAAACTATTCTCTCCCCCATTTTATTGTCTTGGCACCCTTGTCAAATATCAATTGACCATAAAAGTCACCGTTTACTTCTGGATTCAATTGCATTCTATTGATCTACATGCCAGTCCTTGAACTGGTTCCATATTGTCTTGATTATTGTAGCTTTGTAGTAATTTTGGAAATTGGGAAGTGTAAATCTAATTTTATTCTTTTTCAAGAACCTTATGGCTTTTCTAAGTCCATTGCATTTCTATGTGAATTTTAAGATTAGCTTCCGAATTTCCACAAAATAAAGTCACATAGGATTTTGACAGGGATTGTGCTGACTTTGTAGATCTATTTGGGGAAATATTTGCCATCTGAACAATTTTAAATCTTTGGTCCCAAGAACATAGGCTATTATTATTATTATTATTATTATTATTATTATTTAGATCTTTAATTTCTTCCAACAATATTTTGTAGGTTTCAGTGTATGTGTTACATATTTTGTTAAATTCCTAAATATTGTGTTTTGTTGATACTATTATAAATATAATTTTCTTAATTTCATTTTTGGATTGTTTATTGCTAGTTTTTATAAATACCAAAGATTAGACGTATTGATTTTATATTCCACAAACTTGCTCAACTTGACATTAGTTTTAATAGTTTTCTTGTGGAATCCTTAGAATTTTTCATATACATGATCATGTCTTCTGCCAATTGTTAAAATAGTGTGACCTCTTCCTTTCCAATCTCAATGCGTTCTTTTCTTTTTCTTGCCAAATTGTCTGGGGTAGAACCATCAGTACTGTGTTGTATAGTAGTGGTGAGAGTAGACAGCAGTCAGTCAGTCACCATTAACTGTGAGGCTTTGTTGATGGCTGTTATCAAGTTTAAGAGGATCCATTTCATTTCCAGTTTGCTGAGTGTTTTTGTCACAAAAGGGTGTTGACATTTGTCAAAGACTTTATTCTACATCTATTGAGAGAATCATGCATTTCTTCCCTTTATTCTACAGTACATTACATAAATTGATTTATTCCATATAATCATGGTATATAATTTCTAATTATATATTGCTGGATTCAATTTGCTACTATGTTGTTGAGAATTTTAAAATCTATATTATACTATCTATTGTTCTGTAGTTTTATTTTCCTGTGATGTTCTTGTATGGTTTTGGTATCAGAGTAATATTGTCTTCATAGAATAATTTGGAAAGTCCCTTCTATTTAATTTTTTAAAAGAATTTGAGAATGATTAGTGTAATTCCTGAAATATTTCGTAGAATTCAAAAGGGAAACCCTTTGGACCTGGGTTTTCTTTGTGAGAACTGTTAAAATTATTAATCCAATCCCAATTACTTATTTTAAATAATTCAGATTTTCCTATTTTTTTCTTGAGTCACTTTTGATAGTTTGTGTCTTTTTAGGAATTTGTTCATTTTATCTAATTTGCTTCATTTGTAGAACTATGCTTTTTCATTGTAGTCCCTTAAAATAATTTTTTTATTTCTGTAAAGTCAGTAGCAATGACTCCTGTCTCTTTACTTCTAATTTTAATAAGTTGAGTCTTCTCTCTATTTTCCTTGTCAGTCTAGCTGAAGATTTCTCAACTTTGTTACTGTTTTTAAAGAACCAACTTCTGGATATCTTTGTTTATAATTATTATTATTGTATATTTCATCTATTTCTGCTCTAATAGTTATTGCTTCAAGTTTAGTTCTTTTTCTGTTTTGTTTATTGGGTGTGTTTTTTTTAAGATAGAAGGTAAGGTTTTTGATTTGAGATCTTTCTTCTTTAATATAGACTTTTACAGTTTTAAATGTCCTTCTAAGCATTGCATCATCTGCATCCCATATGTTTTAATATGATGTGTTTTCATTTCATTCAGCTTAAAGTGTTTTCTAGCTTCCCTTGTGATACCGTCTTTGACTTACTGATGATTTAGGAGCATGTTGTTTAATTTCTACATATTTGTGAAATTCCCATTTTCCTTGTGTTATTGATTTCTAGCTTAATTCTGTTGTTCTAAGAACATGCCTTTTATGGTATTGATTCTTTTAAATTTATTGAGGCTTACATATAGTCTAATGTATGGTGCGTTCTGGAGAATATCTCATATGCACTGAGAAGAACTTGTATTTGACTATGCTTGAGTGGAAACTGTTCCATACATGCCTGTTAGGTCACATGTTCTATATTCTTGATGATCGTCTATCTTTTTCTTCTATATGTAATTAAAAGTGGGGGTGTTGAAATATCTAACTATTATTGTTGAGTTGTCTGTTTTTCCTCCGTTTTGTCAGTCTTTGCTTCATGTATTTTGGGACATGTAGGATGCATACATGTCTATTAACTTACAGATTCTTGATAAATTGAGGCTTTATTATTACAGAATATTCCTCTTTGTCTCTAGTAACAACTTTTCTTAGATTTATTTTGTCTGATATTAATGTAGCCACTCCAGCTCTCTTACAGTTGTTATTTGCAGATTATATATTTTTATCCTTTTACCTTCATTCTATTTTTATTTGTGAATGTAAAATGTGTCTCCTGTAGACAGCATATCATTGAATCTTGCTTGTCTTTTAATACAGTCTGATAATCTCTGCCTTTTGATTGTATTGTTGAATCCATTTAACTTAATGCTGTCTTTGATATAGTTGGATTTATTTCTGGCATTTTGCTATTTGTTTCCTTTCTGTCTCATGTCTTTTTTGTTCCTTTTTTATCCTTTTCAATCTTTTTTTTTTGCATTAATTGAAGATTTTCCAGTGTAATATTTTAGTTTCTTTAGCAATTTTTAAAACTATATGTTTTCAGTTATTTTCGTAGTGGCTCCTCTAGGGTTTCCAACACACACTTAACTTAGAATCTTTTTCATATGTACACTAACTTAATTCCAGTGTGATATAGAAGTATTACTTCTCTATAACTCTATTCCCTCTCACCCTTGATGTGTTATTACTGTCATACATTTTACATATATATATATATATAATATATCAAACGCAACAAACTGATATATAATATATCAAACACAACAAACTGATTTATGTATTTTTTTCTTTATTAAAAAACTGAGAGAAGAACGGAGTACAAGTATATACTTGTAGAGTTTGGTATATTAGCCTTCTGGTTCTCTCCATTTGTTCCTGCAGATTCGAGTTATCATTTGTTATTATTTTCCTAATTCAATACAGCTTTGCTCCCACAAACTTGTCTTGCATTATTATTGTCAAATTTGTTGCATTGTGTGTGTTTTAGGTTCACTAACAAAATTACATGTATATAAATATATAAATATTGTTTTACATAGTTTTCAAAAAGTTAAAAGAAAAAGTGTTTTCCTTTTTTTGATTACCTAAATATTTACCTTTACTGGTGCTCTTTTTTTGTGTGTGGATCTAATACATTATTAAATGAGAAATTATCACAATATATAGAACACACCATAGTTTGAACTTATAAATAAGAAAATTTGGAAGAAAATGTGCCAATCATTATTATTTCTGATTTGTATCAATTTCGTTATTTTCATCATCTTTATTCATACTTTAATATACATTCTAATTTTTATCAAATTAATGTATGCTGTTTTGAACTACATAGGTGTGCTGTAAAATACAGAGCCTAAGGGGGCATTATTTTTTAAACACCTTTGTATTTTTTTTGAATATCTCATTCTACTCACTTAAATTCAAGAACATTGGTAAAAGTTATGATATCTCTGAGCCATAGTAGAATGTGTATAGGATTCAACAAAAATTTCATTATTTATAATCACCTCAGTCGAATAATTCACTTTCCTCAAAGAAAATTGTTTCAGGTCATCAAGAGGAAAATGTTCTCCAAAGAATATGAAAATGGGAGAACAATTTAAATTGGGATAAGGCAGACTCTCACATAAGTACAATTTTGAAAAATTTCCCTTCTCATTCTTGAATTTCTAGTCCCAAAGAATGCTTATTTGTATAAATCAAAACATGTTAAATTGTTGTGACAGTTCCGCTGTACTTCCCATGGATAAATGCCTAAGATGATGCTAAAGAAACTGATGAAAACCACTTTATTGTGCCATACTCTGGGGTTTCCTTCCTTTTCCTCCTAGAAAAATAAATAAATGCAACTGAACATCATACCCTAACAGGAGATAGAACTATTCAAACCACTCTGTCTCCAATTTATTTTTTTGAGTGACACTTTAGACTTTTACCTTGCATTCAATGTTCTTTCTTTGAGGTTCCAAAACTTTTTTACATGTACCTATATTATTTTGATGTACACCCAGGGCTTTTAAACAGGTTTTATTTGTGGTTGAACTTTTTAAACTCACTGTGTTTTCATTCATTTCTTAAACACATTACTGCGATTGTGTTTCAACAAAGAGAGGTAATAACAATTAACTACCTCAATTATATTTCTTCACTTTTTTGTAGTTTTAATATGCAAAACGAGTTGAATAATAAACTAACCATGATACTTAAAACTCAAAATGAGAGCACTGCTCACTAGACTATACAAATGGTATAGTAACAATGAGGGGACTATTTAAGTTGACGAAAGCATACTCTCCATTATTGGCTTTATTTTTAAGAAAAAGGACATTGGTAGATGAAAAACCAGAATCTCTTTTCAGACATTCAGGAAAACTAGACAACTTTAAAAAGACAGTAAATGGAGTGAAAGGGAAGCATTTTACTTTGCTAAATATTAATTTAGTAATATGTAATAACTTCATTGCTCCCTGCTTATTGGCAAAGGCAAGATGTGCGTGCTTTCCTTCTGAACACCGTATTAATGAAATTGAAGGTTGTGTGCTTTCTTCAATGTACATTCTGCAACATTTTGAAAGCTTAGCTGGGAATCCCTGTGGTGCTGACTGAAGGAAAAAAGGACGCAAAGTCTTCTCTAGTTTTTAAAAACCAGAAGTATTTTTCAGGAGTCATGTATGAAATAAACTGCTTATGAGAAAATAACCTGTAATGCTGCCTCAGTGTTTAGTGATAGAGGGATCTGTTTAAAACACTCTGACATAAAATATAAATCAGCTTTAACTTCAATTATTAAGTGCTAAAGTAGCATTCTTTGATAGAAAGGGGTGGGTTTCTGGCATTTCAATGATAAATATGTGTGAAAAGAGTTGTGTCACCATGGAAACCAAAAACCTCACCACATATTTTAGACAAGGCAAACACTATAATAGAAACTAGAAATCTCTAAAAACAATGTTGAAGCCTAATCACTGTTAGGGTATGTTTTCATATTTTTCCGTTGTAGTATTCTTTAGTTTTTAGCATTCATTTAAAGTTCTTAAGAATACTTTGAGATTTTCATCAAGTCATTTTTGAAATTTCAAGTGTTTCAATGAGTATTTCTAAATGAGCATTAAGGCAACCATCGACATGGTTGCATTATTAACTAATGTGTATTTTGCAAACTTCGAACGCATCTCTCGAAGAGATCAAATGCGTATTTCTCAGTGTAACACAGCCTCTTTTACAGCCATTCAGGCAGATACCTTTTATTCTTCTCCTTTAGCTTTCACTACCTATGAGTGAATTCTGGACTACAAGTGAAGTAGACAGTATAAGAAACGAGTGATGTTTTCCCTGTGACAAATTTTACACTTTCCGTCATTCCTGATAGAGTGCCCCTTGGCTCTTTTAGTCGGGACTACCTCCTGCTAGGAGCCAACACATTTCATATTCCCTCTTTCCCTAAAAGTACAGAGTTCAATTATTTTTAATGACTTAATTTTAAGTATATGTATATTTCAATGAAGGCTATGGTAAGCAATTCAAATATACCTTCTAATGTAAGAGGCAGTATTGGCAACAGAAAGGAAAACTGGTCCAGGATATTGAAATATCTAATCCTAGTTCTGTTTTTTCAAATAGCAATTTGGTCTTGGGAAAGCTATTTCATCTCTCCGGGCTTTGATTTTCATGTTCATAAAATGGGACTCATTATATATGCACATGACCAGGATTATTTTGAGAATCATTGTTTATCTGAAAATCTTCTTAAAAAACTGTAAATTATATTTCAAATATAAGGTAAAAATAAGTTTTATTACAGCTAAAAAGGCACCTAGGCTAAATATTGCATAATACTAACATGATAAACTCAGTTTATAGCTCACAGGGAACATTTAAGGTGTGCTTATACAAGACCAAAATATCTGGCTCAAAAGTGAACATTGATATAGGGTATATTTTCAAATAAAATTTCGCCTGCTTACTGGCTTTCTGTATTTATTTTGTCATCCATCAGACTATTAGTGATTATGTAGTTATCGTTGAGCAGTTCAGTAGACACTTTCAAAATTAAAATCACTGTGTAAAGTCTTTTCACAAGAGACATCATCATCTATGATATGTTTATCTGACTGATAACTATGTTGCTTCAATAAGCCATGAGAAATATACAGCAGGACATTGGATTTTTTTAAAACATATAAGTGCCATGTACATAAGTGATAATGAACCACACACAAAAAAAATATTTCAATCTTGTAGAGCATCACTCGGCCAATGGGTTTCTTCTAAAGAGGTGCCCATCTATTCCACAACATTCTCCACATTCCTAAAATTCCATAGTCCAGGGCTGCCGCACGGACACAAACTTGCATGGCCCCTAGAGTCAGTGCCATATATTTGGTGCCATGGCCAGTGTTGCTCTGTAAGAGTTACCCACTGCTCCTGTGAGAACGTAAAGCCTCTCCAACTCTAGGTGAGCCCGATAATCAGAAAGCACATGCCATGGCTTTCTGCTCTTTCCACAGTGCCAAGGAACACTGACACCATACTCCCAAACTTAAAGGCACATTAAAACACAAATGCATTGCCAACACTATTATAATAACGTATTTTTCTGCATGAGGAAATTTTTCCTACATAGTATTCAAAATAATTTTATTATTATAGTACCAAGTCTGAATGAGTACTTAAAAACCTCAGAGTTTTAACATGGTCAAGAAGGACTAAGTGGGAAGAGATCCAAAATGAAGGATTAGATAAACACTGTGCCTGCATCCTTCCATGAACACATTAAAATTACAACTAAATTATACAACAATCCACCTGGAGAATCATCTGAAGTCTGGCTGAACAGAAGTTTTATAACAATGGATATAAAGAAGAAGCCACATCAAGAGTGGTAGGAGGGGTTGAGATACAAAACTGTCCCCAAACCTCCATGTGGTTGTTGAAAACTAGGAGGGATATCTCAGCTGTGGAGGTTTCCCCCAGAGGAGCGAGGGACCCCCGCCCCACACTGGCCTCCCCAGGCCAAAGTGCTGGTGCTGGGAAGAGGAACCCCCACAACATCTGGCTATGAGAAACAGTGGGAATTCTGACAATCAGGGTGGGACAGAAGGCAAAAGAAATCCCAGGAGTCCTCTTAAGGGCCTGCGCACAGACTCTTTTACTTACAGGCACTCACCTTGGGCTCCAGTAGAGGGCTAGTACTCAGGGGTTGCTGGGGACATATAAGGGACAGACTGAGTTGTGTGGCTCTGGGAGGATGGCTGAATGACGGGTATTTTCCCTGTGTGGAGTCTTTCTCCCATGCAACCAGCAGACAGGCACCATCTTTACTCTGTTGAGCCCTCCCCACAGGCCAAATCTGAATTTCATTGGTCTTTTGAGCTCAGCAGCTCCGACGACTCACTGAGAGCCCACCCCACCCAGCTCTCCCAACAATGAAGGCATTTACTTGCAAGCAGCCAGCCCTATCCACGTTGCACTCTTTCTTGGAAAACTATTAACATCTCACAGACCCCAGGCTGGCAGCAACAGGCCCAGTGTGCTCTGAGACTTTTGCTGAGTAGCTTCAAGCTCAGTACTGACACAAAACCAGAGTCTACATTAATCTTATAACCACAACTCTTCCCACTCTAGTGACTTTGTGATACCCCACCTCACCCAAATTGCATATCACACGGAGGTTGTATCAGTGGCTGAACCTTAAGGGACCCAAAAGGTGGCAGCAGGCCTTGCAGTGTCCTGGCTTTTTGAGGAGAATCCCCAGGACTGGTACTTATGGCAGGCATCCTCAGTTCACAGTGTGGCCTCTCCCATGTGCCTCTAGGGTTAGCACAGGCAGCAAACAACCATGGATCACTTGATAGCTCCTACCAGGTAGACCCCAGCCAGTCACAGGCAGTGGGTGACTTGGACCTGCATGACAGCCCCTCCCAAGAGGCCCCAGAACCAATACATTGGAGGATGGCTTCAGACCACATCAGAACACCATCCAATTAGCCCCACATGTAGTACAGTGGCACACACAAAGGGCAGTGTCAACAGGCACCAGAAGCCCACTGGTGCAAATCCCACTCATTGAGGTAAACCTCTCCTACACAGCAGCCTGTAAGCTGTGGATGTGGCCAAACCCCACAGCCAATCAGCCTGAGAGTCAATCCCACCCACTAACATGCCAGTAGCAATCAAGGCTCAACTATAACAGGAGGGCAGATACAACAAACACACAAGGGACACTCCTGGAGCACCTGGCTTAGGTGACCAAGGAAGCTGTGCCACTGGGCCCCTCAGGGAACCCACTACATAAGGCAACCCGGCCAAGACTGCAGGATGTAGCTGATCTTCCTAATATTTAGAAACAAATAGAGAGGCAGTCAAAATGAGAAAACAAAGAAATACATCCCAAATGAAAGAATAGGAGAAAAACCGCAGGAAAAAAAAAAAAAAACTAAACAAAATGGAGGCAAGCAAACTACCAAAGACAGAGTTCAAAACAATAGTTATAAGGATGCTCAAGGAACTTAGTGAGAACTTTAACAGAGAGATAGCAAGCATAAAATAGAACTTAGAAACCATGAAAAAGAACAAGTCAGAAATGAAGAATATAATAACTGAAATGAAGAATGTAATAGAAGGAATCACCAGCAGACTAGATACAGCAGAGGATCAAATCAGCAATTTGGAAGACTAGGTAGCAGAAAGCACTAATCAGAATAACAAAAAAAAAAAAAAGAATCCAAAAAAAATGAGAAGCATTTAACAGACTTCTGGGACAACATCAAGCATAACAAAATTAGCATCATAGGGGTATCAGAAGAAGAGAGAAAGCAAGGAATTGAGAACTTATTTGAAGAAATAATAACTGAAAACTTTCCTAACCTGGCAAAGTCCAAGAAGCACAGAGAGTCCCACACAAGATGAACCCAAACAGTCCGACACCAAGACACATTATAATTAGAATGGCAAAGGTTAAACACAATGAGAGCATCCTAAAAGCAGCAAGAGAAAGTCAACTAGTAACTTATAAGGGAGCCGCCATAAGATTGTCAGCTGATATCTCAACAGAAACTTGGCAGACCAGAAGGGATTAGCACAAAATATTCAACGTATTGAAAAGCAAGGACTTACAAACCAGGATTCTGTACCCAGCAAGGCTATCATTTAAAATCGAAGGACAGATAAAGAGCTTCCCAGACAAGAAAAAGCTAAAGGAGTTCATCATCGCCAAACCAATATTACAAGGAGTGTTAGACTCACTTCTTTAAGATGAAAAAAAAAAGATAAAAATTATGAATAATAAAATGGCAATAACTACATCTCTATCAACAATTACTTTCAATGTAAATGGATTAAATGCTTCAATCAAAAGACTTAGGAGGGCTGAATGGATAAGAAAACCAGACCCTTACATATGCTGCCTACAAGAGACTCACTTCAGATTGAAAGATACATGTGGAAAGTAAAGGGGTGGAAAAAATATTTCATTAGAATTTCCATTCTAATTCAAAAAACCTGGGATACCAATACATATACCATCAAAATATGCTTTAAAATAAAGGCAATAACAAGAGACAATGAAGGACCCAGTAATCCCACTTCTAGGTATTTATCCAAAGAAACCCAAAACGCTATTTTGAGCTGCATCCATATGTTCACTGCAGCTTTGTTTACAAGATGTGGAGGCAGCTGGGTAGTCCGTTGTACAATGGAATTTTGCTCAGCTAGGGAAGGGAATGGGTTCTTCCCGTCTGTGGTGGCATGGGTGCACCTGGAGGGTATTGTGCTGAGTGGAGTATGTCAGACAGAGAAAGACAGGTGCAATGTGATTTCACTTATTTGTGGAATATAAAGAACAAAATGAGTGAACAAACAAAACAGAAACAAACTCATATATACAGAGAAAATTGATAGTTGCCTGATGAGAGGTGGCTTTGGGGTGAGTGAAAAAGGGGAAGGGATTAAGAAGTACAAATTGGTTGTTACACAGTAGTCATGGGGATGTAGGGCACAGCATAAGGAATATAGTCAATAATATTGTAATAACTATGTAGGGTGTCAGAGGGGTACTAGACTAATTGGGGTGATAGATGGGAGGGGTTATGGAGTCAGGGTGGAAAAGTGAAGAGATTAAGTATAAATTGGTTGTTACAAAATAGTCATAGGGATGTAAAGTACAGCATAGGGAATGTAGCCAATAATATAGTGATAACTATGCATAGTGCCAGGTAGGTACTAGATTAGTCAGGGGATCACTTCTTAAATTACATAAATGTCTAACCACTATGCTGTACACCTGAAATTGATATAAAATAATATTAAATGTAAAAAAAAAAAAAAGGACTGAGTAGGTCTGATTCGCAATCTCAGTGACCACTGATAAAAACTTGTGGAACAGGCTGTGACCAGAAATATGCCCATCTCCACATGGAATAACTAATCTTATAATATTCATTTTTCATTTACTCTTATTTCAATGAGGAGTATATATTCAGTAATTTCCTTTTATTGGACACATTTATGTTTTTAAGTTCCTTACATCTTTAAATATGTCACCAAATTCCTGGATTCATAGAAATCCTCACATACTTTCTGGAAAATGAAAGTTTATTTTCAAAATATATTTTCCTCTATGTTTACTAGGATCAGCACCTGTTGAAAGCAAAGCTGTGGATTATTAGGAAAACTTGAAAACAGGGACTGATATAGTAGTTTGCCTATTGAACAAATGCAATGAGTTATAAAATGTATATCTATAACTATACATTTATGTTTTTAAATATTGTCCCTATTTGTTACAAAAATTTAAATCTGTCACTTTTAATGATAAAAAATAAGGAGCTGTCTGGGCACATTCATGCATTTTTACTATAACAGACTGAAATATTATGATCAATATATACACAAGAGTATACATCTAGATAAAAGAAAAATAAATCAAAATCATTCTCAAGTCTAGGTTATTTCCTACACAATGACTAACATCTCGAAATTTCTAAAAATCTAGACTTTATGTTACTAATCCGATCAAATATCGTACAGATATAGCAGTCTCTCAGATAGTCATTTCCTCAAAGAGCATCACTGTCCAGCATGGCTCCCCACACCCCTACCAATTAATTTCCTACTAAGCAGGAAGGAGATCTATTTCCAATTTTTTCCCCTCTACAAGTACAGAATTCCAGGCTTTCTTTAAAAGTTACATAAAAAAATCTTTGGAGTTTTATATTCTTGTAGCCAAAAAACAAAAACAAAAAAAAATCACTGACGTTTCTTATCAAGTTTGATCAATGTCATGTTTTCAAGCTAAGTTCTAATGATTTTACAGTGATTTTGGAGCATTAATTAATTTAAGAAAACATGTTAGGTTTTAACAGATTGAAATAGCAGACATCAAGAAAAGGCTAACAGCCAAAATAAGTTTAAGGGAGTTCACACAGATCTGTTTGCCGACTTTTTTTAGGTGATAACAGTTAAGTCTTGTGGGACTTAAAATAGCAACTCTTTTTCAAAAGAAACACTTTTAGATATGCTGTTACGCTAATAAATAACTACAAAGAGCATATAATAAATAACAATGATAACTACTAATAGTTTATTGCAAAACTCCTTCATTCCTACCTCTTCTTTCTAGTCTCCTGCATGCACAATTTATCATAAGAGGTGAAAGATAAGAGTAGCATAAAATAGTAGCATACATTAATAGAAGAAAAAGTGATTTGAACTCTAATTATGAAATTATTACCTATTTATGAGTTATTAGCCATTTCTTTCAAAGTTGCACTTTAAAAATACCATACTACTTATCATTATTATTGATTTACAAACATAGAACTAAGTTACTCAAATATTGATCTAGCTTGTTATATTTGTTTGAAGAAAAGCCCCACCCACAAATGTATGCAAAGTGAGATCAAAGCTAGGTAATATATGGGTACATAATCTGTGGTGTGAATTTAGGACATGAAGTAGGTAAAATCTTTCTAAAGTGTCGATGATACATTTTTGTCCCATTTTATTTAACAATTGAATGCTCATTAAAATGCATTGAGAACAGGGTAGAAAGAGTGAGCTGGGTGGGAAAAAGTTATGTAACCAGGGAGAGAAAACGTAAGAATGCTTAGGGTCTGAAGGTGAAAGAAGGATATAGAACAGGAATCTGAAGTCCTTGCAGATACAATTTGGTCATTCCAGGCTCTTCTTAGACTTGACCATTTCCTTCCTTCTCTTTTAAGAATCCGTCTATGCCCTTCTTGACATTGTACATATCAATTTACCTTTAATGATATAGTTTATCTCAACAAACATGGGCTAATCAACCACAGGCACAGTCTCTTACATGGGTAAGTTGCCAATCAGCTACTTTGGCATTTTGAGTTGAGAATTAGAAAAGAGAAAACTAACCAAAAAGATGTTCTGACACCAGATCTGCAGACACCGGGAGTAGAGGATCAGTGTGAACAATAACAAAAACAAGCAATTTTAGGGAAAACCTTTTTTTACCCAAATTGAACTTTAAAACTTTGAATGTGTGAAAACATCTATTAAGTACAATGCTCAAAGTTTTTTCTTATTCAAATTTTAAATTGTTTGTGTATTTGAACCCAGTGTGTTGGTTTTCAGGTTTTTTGTTTTGTTTTGATTTGTTTTTTGTTTTGTTTGTTTTTTTCAGATATCTCTTTTCTTCATTTATGAAACTTTCCCTGACACAAAATGCAACTTATAAGTAATTCTGGCTTGGCAAGTCCTCATATGCACTCACAGATTACCTACTGTTCTCGTGTTAGGCGCACCAAGCATGTTACTCTCTACGTAGACGTGTTTCGACTCACGACGACAGCTGATGTCTGATTCACTAAGTGACTGCTCAAGGCATTTGTACTAGTTCAGTATTCAGACTTATTTATGTCAAAGTTTTGTTGTAAACAAAGCAACTGAAATGATGTATTAGATGGCTACTGACAAAGAGGTTTTTAAAACTACTCACTTATACTTTAAAGAAAAAAATCACATAAATATGTCAAAGTCCTATGAAAATAAAGAAGGTCCTTTGAACGTAAACTAAAGCCAGTGACATTCCATCATATGTTTCCTGTGCCATTTTAGTTATCTGCCAAACTGAAAGAACTGTCAACAAGATGTTTGAACATTTGCTTCAGAAAAATAATCTTTCTCCATTAAGAAAAAGTCCTTGAAAGCAAGAAAAGCCAAGTTCTTTTAAGTTCACCCAAGTTGGAGTCAACTCCACGCGCCTGTGGCTCGTCCATGTACAAATGTCGAAGCACAGGCAGGATAACATGCTATTTACCCTTAACAACCAGCTGTAAACGACTCCACCTAGGGAAAGGCTTTTTAAAAGCTTAATGGTGAGGGAAGAGAACATGCACATTTTCTAAAGAAAAACAAAAACCTGTTTCTGGGTTTGTCTCCTAAATTGGACCCACATCCTGACCGGCTGCCACACAGGAAGGCTCATTGCATAGGCAATAAACCCAATCTTCTCAGTGGAGGGAGAGACCACTGTTGATCCATATCTTTCCAGCATTTTTATCTCTGATCAGGGATTACTACAATCGATTATTTAACACTGGGAGGGGACACCTGAATAGTTCTATTTGCATTGTGGACAAAAAAAGAAAAAAAAATCTATATATACATATGAATTAAGAAGCACATCCTTTAAAAATCACTAAAATGAATTTACATTGTCTTCCAAATGGTTTGCGCTGACCTCATGAAACTCATCCAGGATGTAAAATGGAAGAGAGAACAAAAGCAAGTAACTTTCTAAAATGCCATAGGAAAATGAAGGACAAAGATATTTTTTAAAAAAGATTAAAAGATAGAGGGAAAAATGATGAAAAGTGGAGAAGAAATGAAAAGAGCTCTCTGAGGGTTCAAGGTTATTTATCCTCCACTCCAAAATATTAAAAGTAAAGCCTAATTATTAAGGCTGCATAGATGTCTGAACCAATCTGATTCAATCCAGTCGCATCCCTTTATAGTTCTCTGGAAACTAATAAATACATTATTTGTACCTAAAGGGTTACTAACAAAAACATGTAACTTTTTAAACTTTGGAAATTGCTTGTAATACTTTTTAACACAAATGTTCAACATCAGAATGCTAATAATTTATCTGAATAAAAGTGATTTCATAAACTCACAGAAATGCAGTTATCAACTGTCTTGTTTATGTGGATATGTAGAAAAAAGATCTCAGAAAGATGCAATATCATATTCTTTTCAAGGAAAAAGCCAGCTTTGTTCCTTCACTTCTACTTTCTCTTGTAGAGATTTTCAACTTCTGTGTTTTAATGACAACTTATTTCACCATTGATTTTTCAAAATTGTACTCTGAAATGCACAAGTTTGACCATGGACTAATTTCACAATGACTGCCTTGGAAAACAAACAAAACAAAAAAATCCTACCACTCATACAGAATCCTTCTTTAGTCCTCTAATTTGCATAACATTGTTGATTCAATGCGTGTGGCTGATTAGGTCAATCTATCCTCTTATCAATTAGAATATTCCAGATTAAATAAAAAGTAATAAGAACTGCCTGAAACCCGTGATAATAATTCATAAGTTATTCATGTTTCTGTGAAACATACCTATCAGGGCACAGTGTCTTCTGAAAATAAAACCTCCTGCATTGAATGCCTATCCTAAAAAAACATTTTCCTTAAAGATAGTACTTACTTTACATTTCACCAAAATGATCCGGTTAATATTTAAAACTACGTTTTTCTAGGTAAAATGCCATTAACATGTCCTCAACTCTCAAAGCTTTTAGAGCCTACATGTCTCTGTGGTGTATATATGCTGTTTATGATGATATGAAGTTGTTGTTTGTTTGCTTATTTGTTTTTAAACAATTGGGTCTTTTTCCCCGACTACTAAAATAATCCAGTCATATAGGGGTGCAACATTAAGCAGTCTTTGAACCTCTTTGAAGAGTCTCTTCAACTACAAAACGAAAAAACTGGTCTCTACGACTCTTTTCTGGACTAAACTCCCCCCAGTCTGCCATGCTATTATTTCAGCCATCTGAGGAGCCAAACAGATCACCTGTGTGTGCTTTTATTGGGGGTGGGGCGGGGGGCTGTCAGTAACACAAAGAGACCAAAACTTTGTAGAAAATCTGTTTGACCTAGTTACTCAAATTTAAAAATATGCAGCCAATCTCATTTATTTCATTGAATTGTTTTGGTTAATTGACCAGTAATTCAGTTAAAGTAGCTGAAGCAGTGCCTGTGTAGATTAAGCTTCCGCCGCCAAATACACTGATATGTCTGAGTTGGTGTTGAAAGGAAACATGTACTTAACTATTTAATAAATTACAGTTGGAGGAAAGAGGCATCACGTAAACTCTTCAGGTAGCAGAATAAAATTTCAATCATGTAAATAATGCATTGTCTATTTTCTGCTTCCGTTAGAGTATAGTTTCTGATTCTCCAAACTGTTGTCTGACAGGCCTGGGTTCTCCCAGCCAGGTGATGGTACATTTTTCAGCCTGTCAAACTTGCTGGCGCCCTTTTTCATTAGACACACTGCTCTGTGCTTAGCCACTGTATTCGTTCATGCAGACATCCTCTACCTCCAGTTTAACACTAAAATTGATTTGCTAGGTGCTCCTTTGCTTCTTCACATTTCACATCTTCCCACTGAATTTCTTGTGTCAGGAGCACAGCACTCTTTCCACTTCCATCCGCAGAAATCTGAAGACTCTTTGGGTTTTCTGAATATTTAAATGGCTTTGTGACTGGTATCAGTGTGTTTCATTCTGTAGTACTTTGTTGAATGCAATTTTGTATTATTCTTTGAGAGTATTCAGTGCTTGGTTTTATTTTGGATTCTGTCTGGTTTAACATTATTGAAACTTACTTACTGGTCTTTGCGCGTGAGTTAATGGCAGCAGACTTTTTTTTTTTTAATTTTGTGAAAAACAAAGTTCCTAATTAGTATTCCCCCCACAAAACATATTAAAAACAAAAACTCCATGATAGAATATGGATTTGGTTGAAGTTAATAGTTTATTTTTCATAAAAGGAATATACAAGGTAAGAGCAAAAACTAAATACTCTCATACAAATGAAAATATATACTCTCATTTCTAGCAAAAGTAGAAGAGATGAATGTAAAATGGTTCAGGTTTGCAATTATATGATATAAGTTGGCACAGATCTGGGATGTTCTCAGGAGGATTCAAAGCCCAGCCACTTAGCGCTCATTGATAAGACATATTTATGGAAGCATATTGTTTTAAGTGGTCAAATTTGGAGACTTTTGGAAGTATAGGTGAAAGTTCAAACTTCTTTACTAAAGTGCAGGCATTGTGTAATAAAATACCCAAGATGATTCATTCAGTCAACCTAATATCTACTCGTCAAGGAGGAGAACAAGCTGAGGAGGTATTATATCTTTCTCTAGCATAACATGTTAAGTGCAGCTTTCCAATCTAAAAGGTAGAATTGTTCCTTTGAGTAAAATAATTAATAATCCCAACAAAAAGAAAGCTGTTACGAGAGAGACCTCTAGTGGAAAAAAATGCAAGTGCCTTGGCAAGGGGTTTTATTGTTTAGCCGCTTCTCAAAAACCAGTATTTGTATATGCTGTTTAAAACAGAGTCCACAAAACAGCAAACTAAACTCCTCTTTAATGCTTATTACAAGTAATTTGTTCAAGAAATTAATACTTTTCAGAGCAGGGTCAATAAAGGCCTTAAAGGAGACCTCTTAGACAGTAGATTTTGGAAAACCAGTTATAGGCATCTAAGAGAAAGACAAGATTTGTAAAAGAGGGCAACCAGAATTTGGAGGCACTTCAGATCTAAGAGGTACTGCCTAATTTGTTTCTTGAATCAATTCTTTAATCATAGATAATTTTTTTGACATAAAAATATCAAAGCACATTTTTATGTGTGGAGGGTGAGGCAGAGATTAGGGTGATTTACCAGTTTTTCACACAAATCATAACATTTATTAATAAAACATTAAAATATTAACTCAAAGTTAATTTTTAAGAAAAATGTCAAAAGTTGGTGATGTGCAGAGTGAGGTGGCACCAAGGACAGGGTTTTTAAAGAAAACAGTTGCCTCTGGATCGCAGAATACCTCATTCGACTAACGCTCCTTAGTTTTAAAGATTATTCTTCTCTGTTCTTCATACAGTTGCATTTAATATACCCTCTGATGTGTAGCAAATTTTAACAACTTATTAAAATTTTCTACTTTAAAATATATTGATGATAAGTAGGAACATTAGGATATGTTTTCTGGTTAGATAGGTAGCACTAAATCTCAGAGAAATCTGGGTCTCCTCATTGTGTTTACCAACTAGGTAGGGATGTAACTTGTAGTTGAAATGAGGACATCCGCTTCAGTTCAGAGAAATGCTGTGACCCAGGGCTGCATAATTTAAGAAAGGGCTTCAGGCGTGAGGAAAAAAATTAGAAGAAGCTGATAATCCAAGGGTACAGCTTTAACTCAGCACAGAAATATTGTTATGGCTTCTAAGAAAAGTATTATAGCTGTGGGAACCAGTTGCTTCCAGTAACAATTTCTGAAATTCTCTTCCATAATAATGGTAATTGTTATATACACCTTTAAAAAAATTATCCACAGTAGAGCTTTAGTTTTTGTTGTTGTTCAAATGTAGCACCCAAATTTAGGAAAGGAGTATTTTGTGAGACTAATTTTATTCTCAATGTCAGCCCCTAGTTTTCTTACCCATTTTTAATTCTGCCTATTATCTTTAGTAAAACTCTCTTCAGTTTCTCTTTGGGACAATGAAAGTTTAAAGCCTATTTGCAAGGCAGGTTATTCGCAGCCCTTAGATTTTTATATTAATATATCTCCATTAATGCTGAAGAGGATCTATCTTTCCATTCTTACAAAAGTCTGAATATCCCATAAAACAGGACATCATAATCTCTTCAAATCTGGGCTGGCGGCTGGCAGCCAGGTAAATTAGAATGGTTAGGGGTGTGTGGGGCGGTGGGGGAGGGCATTGCTGGAGAGCATAACGCAAATTTTAGTCCCTTGACTTTGTTTGCAGTTTAGAATGGAGCATCTTCAGAGAAAGAAAAATAGCTTCAAATTATGGAGGCTTTGAAATTAGATTTTTTGTTTATATTTAAAAATATAATGCTAAAAAATTGTACCAAAGGTAGAAAAGCAAAAAACAACATGTTAATCTGGCCTCCTTTCTCACTCTCTCTTTTTTAAAAGAAAACGAATCACATTCCTAGGTTTCCATGTGTTCTTTACATAAAACTATACATTTGTTTATCACTGTTCCTTTAGCAATATTAACCCAGCCTGTACCAGCATGTGCACTCCTGTTGGGTTTCCTCGTGCTCTTTCTGATCTTAATAGATCCATGCGCCACGAAAAACTAATTTCCACAAGCACGTTAAGACATAAGAAAGAGTGAAGATGTTAACAAAAGTCTTCAGAGTTCTCCAGGATTCTCATCGGAAAAGGAAAAGTCGATTTGTTTTGGCTAAGGGGCTGAAATGCAAAGTCCTCACTTACCATTTAGTGCCCTGATATGCCTCTCTCTCTCTCTCTCTCTCTCTCTCTCTCTCTCTCTCTCTCTCATATATATATATATATATATATATATATATATATATATATATATATATATATATATATAAAATCTCACACACACACTCACACCAGGAAAGAACTCTGCAAATACAATTTTATCCTTATTTTAGGCATGCTGCAGATCTGTCTTAATTATTAACATTTACACACTTCTGTTGCCTTTTTTGCTTCTCTTTTGGGTGCAAACTATGGGGAAGAAATAAAGGAAGGAAGAGATTCAGTCCTTTCTGTACTATGTGTGCACTGTTTTCAATTTTGCTTATTTTAGTTTGGAGCTGTATTTTTATATACTCTGCTTTCAGACTGCAACAAATTAGTTCCGGATTTTTCATTTCCCATCATTCAATGTCATTCCCACTCTTATTCCCATTCCAACAGTATGAACCACCAACTAGGCACAAGACGTGAGAAGCACTTGACTAAAAAGCCAACAAACAGCCATGGACGGTCTCAGCTGACCCCAACATTCTTATTCTGCAGCACTGCCAGTGGTGAAGTGTCCTTCATAGGTCCCTAATGCTTCTGTGCTTTGGCTTCTCTGTCTGCAATATGAAAATGTCACTATTTCCCCTATTCAAATGTTGATATAAAGATAAAATGCTTAGAAGAAATACAAATACAAAATAACATTATGTATCTAAAAATGAAGACAGCAGCTGTAGAATACTGTTAGAGTCCCTCTGTTTAACAGAATTGAGGGCTGTCCTTGAAATGTACCTAGTTTAAATCCTGTGTCCATTGCTTTGGAACCTTACTACAGCCACACAAATGACTGGCACTGACTTGTGGGTGAACCCAAGCCGAACTTTGAATTGACCTCTGCGTGTTTCCTTCCCTGTGCCTGTAAAGCAGCTGTGGCCAATTAGTGTTCAACAATCATCTTCCACCCGATAAGTGATTTCATGTTACAGATGCAATTGCACCAAAGAGGGCTAGGTGTCTAACCCTCGATTATTCTAGGCTTTTCATCCTTAAGGAATTTCAGAGGAAGAACCAATGAGGTCATCTGCTCCATTCATACAACAGGAATTATTTAAACACTTACTAAGCAGGGCTTCCTCTGGTTTGTCAACAAGAACATTTCTGGTAGGAAATATCCTTGACATGTAAGTAATTATAATCGACATCTTAATCAATTCAAGATTTTTTTCACTAGAGTTAAACATTAGGCTTACTTTCTCTTTCTCGTGAGAAATCAGAAAGCTCTGTCAGTATGGATTTTCTGGAAGACCATTGTTTCTACATCAATATAGGGAAATAGAAAAAGGCCATTCACCTATCTTGTTTAAAAGAACATCCGTGTAATATGGACATAACTTCCTTGGTAGATACATTACCTAAAATATCTCTTCCAACTCTAAAAACTCTGATTTTATTTTTCTTTGTTCATATGGTAAAATTCATAGGAATTTAAAAACAGCACATATCAGTGTGGGCTTGAATTTGTATTTGCATATTGTTCTGCAGATATTTGCACACAGAAAGAAGGGATAGAGAACTTAGCAGATACGTGAACAGTATAACATTGCTGAAATTGTGCAGGTATAATTCTAAAATCATTTCATCTATTGTACATATATCTATACCTTCTACTAGATTATGAGTTTTCTAAGGGCAAGGATCATATCAATCTTTGTACTCTAGTATCCCTCATTTTTTCATTTGTGCATTTATTCCACATTTATTGAGTACGTGCTATGTAACAGGAATAGTCTTATATGTAGAAATTTTAAAAATATGATACAATGATGTTCCTCATCCTAAAAGAACTCACAGCCTAATAAAAATAAAATAATATTGTATTATATACTTTTAGCAAGTATACAGTTTGAAAAGCACATTTATTTCCATGATATCTTTTGAAGCTTAACAACCATGTGAGGTTGGTATAATTAGCCCCATTTTTACAGCTGAGGAAGGTGAGTTTCACAGAGGTTAATTATCTTGCTTCAGGTCACTCAGCTTATCAATCATGAATTCCAGGCTTCTCACTCCAAATCCTGTGGGTGCTTAATAAATACTACTACTAATCCAACAATGCAGAAGTGGATTGTTGGATTATTAATACTGATGGATTATTAGTTGTCTTGCTTCTTCTTCCAATCAAATGAAAATATTTATAAAACATCTTCCTAAACATCTGTCTTAAATCCATTCCATAAATAAATTACATGGAGTCAAAACTGAAACTCCTGATTGACCAGATGAATTGTGAACATAGGATCTTTCAAAATAAATCAAAATATTCCCGTACCCTAAAAAATTTAGTACCGCAAATCTGATTCAGTCAATTTCAACAGCCAGAAAAATCTGCTTGTGTGCATAAGGCATTGCACGCAATAGGAGAATACGTTAGTACATGCCCTCATGGTTCCAGTTCAAAGAATTACTGTGCCAAAAGTTGTTTCCTCTGTTATGGGTCCAGGAAAATCTGATTCTTGTTAGTATCACTTCCTATACACAGGGAAAGTAGTAGAATGCTGCTTTGATTCAATCCAGTCTACATATAGCACTGTGTCTGCCAGGCTGTATTTGTATTAAAAAGAGAAAAAATAATAATATGTTACTCAAAAGCTCCTGTGTTGTGACCAAAAGAGTCATGTGGCAGGGGAGTGGGGCAACGATAGCATCTTGTGTGTACTAAAACACATTAGAATCATTTAAGACCGTCGGACTGCATGATATGCATGTTAATTAGAGTAAAGAGTAGATCGAGTCAGATAAAAATTGCATATGCAATTATCAATTGAGGAATTACTTAAACAAAGTATAAGATGTTCTAAGTGTCAGTACGACAAACCTTGACTGTAATAACTGTAGAAAGTGCTATGGATCTCATTGACTTTGGGTCCATTGTGTTCCCAAGCATTTTATACCATAAGCAGGGGTATCTCTGGCCCATATTTGAATGATAAGTTTTTCCTTCTTTGAAATTTTGCTTTTCAATTTTCTCTTAAATTCCATTTTTCTTTTAAATTTTCCCAAACCAAGGTTTGAGATAGAATGGTATTTAAGATGATGAAAAATGCCATGACATTGGAGTGTTTGAATATCTCAGATTGCAGATCAGAAAGCTGCAGATCACAAATCATGTATAATTCTGCTGCAATGTATCCTGTTCATTCATTCATTCGTTCATTCTACAAATTTTTATTGAACATTTACCCGGTGTTATAAAAATGTTGAAGCATAACTCTTTCTCTGTGTCCACCCAGAATTCACAGTTTAATAATGGAAGCAAGACAAATGCAATTATCTCTTTCAGTGAAAGTATATCAGTTAATATTGAAGATAAGGGTCAAAACGAACACGAAGAAGGTCAAGACATTTGACGAGGGCATAACACCAATATGATTATCAGGCACTGAATGATTCACCTTTATCCCCACAGTGCCCAGAGCAGTTGCTGATACACGGATGACAAATAAATATTGAGTGAATGAATGAATGAATGAGTGAGTGGAATGAACATTGCAGGTCAAATTCTTAAAGAATCCAAAAAAAAAGTCAGTTTCCTTGGCTCCAGTGACTAAATAAATGTTAAGCTAATGGTGAATGGAATAAAAACTGTAGGCCTGATGTTCAAAATATCTAGAAAATGCCAGTTTTCTTGGTTCAGTTGCTTGACTCCACACTGCATGGCTTTTTTCACCCAACCACCTAATCATTTCATAAGACAGACTGAGTGAGAAATGAGAATTAGTAGACCATGTGACAGGTAAGATATGCCTTGGTCTTCAGAGGGGCCTCGCCTGCGGGGACTAGTCCACCTAGTCTCAACACATGTTTTAGTTTTTGGCATTTGCTTTTAGGGATCCTAGTAAGCTCTGAGTTGTTGTTGTTATTGTTGTTGTTGTTTTGGTTGTTGTGTGTGTGTGTGTGTGTGTGTGTGTGATTTGTTTTTACCCACATACTGAAAACATCATCTGTGTTAATGTTCTCCATACGACATCACTCTGACATACTGTAAACATGATAGCGTATTTTACGGCACTTGGAAAAATAAGCAAGAAAAGGAAATATTCTCCTTCCAAATATATTGGTCAAATATATTTTATAGTTAACTAAACTTAGCACACAGGCAGTATCCAAAAATGTTCAGAAATGAACTATTGAGTAAATTTGATCTAATGAATGCAACTATTCAGAGAAAAACTTAGAGATGCCTTGAAAATATATTATTTCCTGCTTTAAAGATGTATTGCCTCCTCTACAAAAATGTCTTTACTACAATTCTAGTTCTAGGTCATTAATATTGCAAGGCTTATGGCTCACTTTCAAGATTTTAGAACGCAAACAAAGGACTGAAACTTGAAGGGTTCGATTAATTTTAAGTTTTTTTTTTTTTTTTTTTTTTTTTTTTTCCCTCCACATGTAGCAGAATCACAGGCATGGACTCAATTTCATTTTTACTGAACAGTCATGGGGAAAAAAAAGTAAAAATAAAATGGAAGGAATTCATTTAACTAGGTGACGTATGGAGAAAAGAGAGACAGGATGTAAACAGAACCAAAGCACTGAAAAGACATCAGCTATAAGCTTCTTCAATAGCAGAAGGTCATGTGGGGTCTCCAAGCTCTTAGTACTGTCCTGGCAGCTACAGAGGCAGGCCTTGTATTTGAGATTTGAAAGTACAACAGGACAGGTGGCTTATCATGTAAATTATTCAAAAGTATGTAAACTCGTATTTAGACATTTCTTTAAGTATTATTCAAAAGTTCAGATTATAATGTTCTAGTTTTGCCTCAACTTATTTCCTGACTTTCGTTTTCCCTGAAAACAGGCAGTTGAAGACATCCATTGGTATGTATTACTTAAATACACAGCCCCTGTTACTGTAAGTCATCTCCAGCAGTAAAGATTAAATATGAAAATTGTTTCTCATTAGGTTTTAATTTGTGATTCATCTTAGATATGCTAATAGGATAAGGCATTTGGTTGATTTGTTTTTTAAAAGTTAAGGATAAAAGAATATATAATGAAGTTTGACTCTTCCAATATTCTTTAAGGATTTAAAAAATCAAGTTCCTATGTTTACATGTAAAAAATGACATAAGAGAAAAAAATTCTACTGCATGGAAAAAACAAAGCCAAACTGGTTTGCTATCTGTATTTCAGCTGACCCACAGAGAGGAATTCTTTTCCATTATCTTAAAGAAGTAAACTGCTCTTGTAGTATTATAAGCATCCGTTTTGTTTTATTTTTTTTCCCAGCATTTACTAAGGATGTTTAAAATAATCTTGAGCTCTTTCAGCAGCTGTTTATCAATGCATTTTACGCCTTTGGTTAGCTATAATCTTCGTCATTTTAGTACATCGAGCCCTAATCTTCAAGTCTGTCAGTCCCATTTTGCATTACAAATCATTTGTAGTTTTATAACTGTCATTTCCAAGGACATCTGGAAACGATGGATTTATGAAAGGTTACCATGCATTCTAAGAAGGCCGAGAATTAGCATGACTTTGTAAAGGTTCTTATAAACTGAGCAGCAGCTATCATTGGCAATAAGGTGTTTTCTGCTTTTGTCAAGTATCTTTATTTAAATATTAAGGGTGAGACGTGACCTTTAGCCTTGGAGATCCCTGTGACATGGCAATGGCCCAATGTATTAGCTGTCAATGGAGTGTTATGGCCTGACTCTCTCTAGGCCCCTATTTGTGGACAGTGTTATAATAACCCTTCCATTAGGCATCCCCAAGGCAAATAACCTCAGCTTTAACAGAGTCAGTTTAAAATTCCTTAGAGTAACATTAAGAGACTATCTGGTTTGTGTCAGTTTAAGATCAACTACTCCCTGCATAGATTCAATTCTGTAAATTTTAAGTAGCCACAGCTATTTAAAAATTATTTCATATATGCCTTCAGGTAAATATTAGACACATAGAATGTAGAAATAACCCCATTTAATTTCTTAACCAGCCTCTAGAGATGAACTAAATCTGAATGGGCTTGAGAATCTATTATTTTAAATGACTTTTTTTCATTTGTATACATAACATTTCTTTATGGAAATTTTACAAAATTGCTACTTATGGTATGAACAGGATTTGAGGACATAAAAAATGGAAAAAGACAAGATCCCATTTATTAGGAAGCAGGCGTATCGCCTTAACTGTGTGCTAGGGGTAAGTAATGGTTATAATACCAAAAGTACTTCATTTTTTTTTTTTTTTTGCATCTTACCCTGATTTTGTCTGCCTCTTATACTGTTTTACCTCCAGGTAAATAAATCTGGCTGTGCTCAAATTAAACACTTGCATTTGAATCAAAAATTATTACTTCTCTTATCTGTACCTACTCTTACCTGATTATTAGTAGGCTCAGGCTTTGTGAGAAAATCTGAGTCAATCAACATCTTTATTCTGCATAATATTAAGGTCAGGCTACTCTAAAATGCTTTGGAAAAGCATTGTTGTTATCCTGAATCTTAAAATAAACCACTAAATATAATATGAACATTTCAAATATTTAGTCATGAAGTGAATTTAGTGTCTCCTCTGAATCCAACTTTTGTGTTTGGGTGTCTGTGACTTCACTTGCTAAAATGCATTATCCAAATTAAAAAAAAAAATCATTGGTGATTGTAGATCGATTCTCAAGTGCAACTCTCATTGTTTTGTTTTCTTAGTTAAATACAACTTAATAGATTAGTTTGGTTTGGAAATTTTATTTTTTAAAACTAATGGAAAAGTGAACAATTGTTTATAGACAGGCTACAATGTATACATAGTTTGGAATAAGTATACACATCTTTCAATATACTTTCCATTCTTACAGTAAAAATCCAGGCAATTTTTAAAATAAATAATTTTTAGAAAAATAAATAATATGTTCACTACTTGTCTTATTGATATTACAATATAACTAATCATTGATTGAATTAATTTTTGTCCCACATCAGGCTAACTGCTACAGGAAAAATAAAGTGAAAGGATATCATGTGCTAAAACCTGAGTCCTCATAAACAACACTTACCTTTTGATTTACAGTGAAATCACAATTCTTCATTTCTTATTCCCCATGTCTCTGACGTTGCAAGACCACGGGGCAATGCATGTACTACGACATAATACAGGCTGTAATTTAAAGGGTTCTAGGGACGCTGTAAATCACAAGTCCTGCTGCAGCAGTTTATGAATGGCAGTAAAACACGAAGACTGGATTATATCATTGGAAGTATGTACCACATGCAGTTATTATTATTTGTAATTAGGGCTAAAGTATTACAATACACACATATGGAAATGTCATTTTTCTTGGTATTCTCAGGCTTTTACTCAAGAAGATGTGTTTTGGGATAAAATAAAATAAATCCAGGGTTGTAGAATATCTGTCATTCTTGAGAAAGCGTTTGTGTACTCTGAGAGTAGATCCTAATAGTCAGACAGGTCATATGTCCTGACAGGTCATATGTAACTCAGTTGCTAGAAGCACAAAAGACTATCTGGCTATGGGGCTACTGGCAAACTTGATAAGGCTGATTAGTACACAGTCAAAGACATATAGCAGCACAATGACTATAATATAGTACAGCACTCTAAAAATGAGTTGAAGAGCATAAAAGATTCATCAACCTGGTAGTGCTTTCTACAAGAAAATTCTAACTATTGATGAACTTATTTTCCCGATGGTTTTTGTAGACACATAGCCATTCTGAAGCCCTGAAATAATCTGTATTTAAAAGTTTCTTTTCTGGGAAGATAAAATAACAATGGCAGTTCTTTAACTATTCTGGGCATGTCTTTGAGGATGAAGAGGAATCTAGTCTTCTAGCCTATTTAGCTGTTTCTTCTCTGATTATGAGTAAATTGTCCTAGTGGATGTGTCTATGTGACTAAACCAGATGGACTGGGTTGGTACCAAATAGTTCTTCTGTCTGTTATTTTTTTCTCAAAGAAACTAAATTAACATGTGGGGGGATATAGAAAGCAATTTCAGAATATTCTAGGTAGATCTTTGAGTTCTTCAGATTTTCACAGATGAAGTCTATCCCAGTAATACTCTAAAATAGGCTAAGACTCAAGCATCTCCCACACTTCTCTCCCAGGCCATCAACCCCCAAGCTTACCCCTAGTTTCCCAAGAATCAAATAGCAAACTCCAGAATTATTCATCTAGATTATCACCTGTCAGAGCCATATCCTATCATTTTAGGCTTGTTGCTGCCATACTTCCCATTTTACAGAAGCAAATTTATTCCAATCTTATTCCTTTAGGACAAGGATAATAATTAATTGCCTAATAAACTATCTCTAGTCATTTGCAATGGCAGTGATTACTATATATAGATTATTTTCAAGTGACTTTCTGGGAGTAAGTCTAGAGTCAATTAATCCAAAAGATGAAACATGAAGACAAGTAGAATGGGCAGTTGATACTGTGGCAAAGCAGTCTAAACACTTAATTTGAATTGGTTGGGCATTCTAGTCCATTAATCATACACCCCCCCCACACACATATATGCTATACACATACATACCCACCTACACACAATATAAATATAAATGTATATATGTGTGGAAGTCATCTCCAAACCTTAATTACACTCAGATGAAAGAATTTTTATAAGCACTGATTTCCAGAGGTATATAATATTTCAGAAAACTCAAGGAAAACTTATAACACTATAATGTGACTAAGAGCAAGATTTCATGAATCAGACTACCTGGTTTCCAATTCTTGCTAACTCTGTGACTTTGGTCAAGTTACTTAACTTCTCCCTACCTAAGTTTCCTCATAAACTAATTGAGGAGATTTAGTAATTTAAGTCATATAAAGTACCCACAGTGATGACTAACAAGAGAAAAGCAAAATACGTATGTTTGTCATCAAGATAGTAAATTGTTCTTTAAGAAAGACAGCTTGGAAGGAGGTGAGTGAGATCTGAGATGGCAGATGAGATAAACACTGTGCCTGTGTCCTTCCATGAACACATTGAATTACAACGAAATTGTAAGACAATCAACCTGGAGAACGACCAGAAGTTTGGCCAAAGAGAAGTCCTGTGACTAGAATGTAAAGAAGCTACAACAAGACTGGTGGGAGGGGTGGAGACATGGATCGGGTCCCAAACCTCCCTGTGGTGGTTGAGAATCAGGAAGGCTATCTCAGCTGTGGAGGTTCCCCCCCAGAGGAGCGAGGGACCCCAGCCTCACACCAGGCTCCTCAGCCAAGAGTACCGGTGCCAAGAAGAAGATCCGCCACAACATCTGGCTGTGAAAAACAGTGGGGATTCTGACCATTGGATGAAATGGAAGGCAGCAGAAAACCCAGGCATCATGATAAATGGTCCACACACAGACTCACTTGCTTGCAGGCACTCACCTTGGGCTTCAGCGGAGGGATGGTGACTTGGAGGGTGTCAAAGATATAAGGGGATCAGACTGAGTCGTGTGGCTGTGGGTAGTGGACTAGAGGATGGTCGGCATTTTGCCTGTGTGAGGTCCTTCTCCTTTGCAGCCAGCAGGCACATACCAGAGTTCCTGTGTTGAGCCCGCCCCCACATGACCGAATCTGAATCTGATTGGCCTGATGAGCTCCACTCACTCCAACCTTCTGATTCACTGGGACCCCACCCCACTCAATTCCACCAATTGTAGAGGCACTTTCCAAGAGCAGCCAGCCCACCCATATTGTACTCTTGAAAAACTACACGAGTCTGGCAGGTGGGCAGTGACTAGCCCGGTATGCTCTGAGACTTTTGCTGAGCAGCTCCAGGCTCAGCACAGGCAGCAAACCAGAATTTGCATTAACTGGTAAGCACAACTCTTTCCAATCTAGTAACTTCCTGAGACCCTGCCTCACCCAACTTGCATAACACAGCGTCTTAACCTTATAGGAGCCAGCAAGTGGCAGCAGGCCTCAGGATGTCCTGGAATTTTATGGAGCTACCCCAGGCCAGGTACTGGTAGCAGATGTCCTCAGTCTGCAGCATGGCCTCTTTCATGCGACTCTAGGTTTAGCACAAGCAGCGAACAACCGTGGATAGCTTTGTATCTCTTACCACATAGTTCCTGTCTGGTCACAGGTAGTGGGTAACCTGGGCCTGTACCAGAGCCTCTCTCAAGAGGCCCCAGAACCAATATACTTGGAGGTTGGCTTCAGACCACAGCACAACACCGCCCAATTAGCCCCACTAGCGACACACACAAAGGGAGGTCTCAACAGGCACCAGAGCTCTCTGTGGCGAATCCCACTCAGTCAGGTAAGCAGCCCATAAGCAGTGGGTGTGCCAAAACCCCACAGCCAGTCAGCCTGAGGGTCAGTGCCACTCACAGATGTGACAACAGCAACCAAGGCTCAACTGTAACAGGAGAGCTTTCGGCTTTGTCAAAGTGGGTATGATTCAGGTAGGCATTACTCGAAGGCAGATCCATTACCTTAAAGGCATAATCCTTATTCCTAAGGGAATAGACTTTCTCAGCTAAGTGCCTCAGATGTCTACCAAGGACTTTACACTAAAACAAGGTCCAAGCTTTAATTTCTGTTGACCCTCTCTACTGTACGGAACAGATTGGAAAAAAACTCATTCATCACAATGTTTGTGTGAAGAATTTAGGAAGATCTTGGCTCAGTGGGGAATATTTAGCCGTAGATTGAGCATTGCTCCAGACTCTCAAAAACTATAAAGTAAGACTTAAAATGATCAAAGTGTTTCCAAGTAACTCAATTACATTCCAAAACAAACATCCAGATGAGAGAGCTAGGAAGTGGCTCTTTCGTACTTGAACCTTGAGATGACTGCAGCCTCTGCAGAAGCTCAGAGTCAAAAAATACTGCTAAATCACATCTGGATTCCTGACCCACAGAAGTTGTGGGATAACAAATGTTGTTTTAAACCATTAAGTTTTGGTGTAATTTGTAATGTAGCAATGGATTATTAGTACAGAGGGAACTTTCCACCATCTGAAAAAGGGTGTCTATGAAACACCTCTAGTAAACATATTAATAGTTAAATACTAACCTTTTCTCCTCAAAAGACCAGGAACATACAAGATTCCTAAACAATATACTCTCACAACTTACTCAGTTTCCACTGTGAGTTCTGGCCAATGAACCAGTAAGGCCAGAAAAAGAAATAAAAGGGATCCACATTGGAAAATGATAAGTAAAACTATCTTTATTCACAAGCAACATAATTATCTATCTAGAAAATCTAAGGAACTGTACAAAATAAGCTACTAATGAGATGACGAAGGTGTATGATACAAAACAAATTTACAAATATTATTATTTCTATACATTGGAAACAAAGATCAGAAGTTAAAAGGAAAAAAACCATTCACAATAGCATCAAAATATGAAATACTTGGGAATCAATATAACAAAATATGTGTAATATTTATATATTGAAAAATATAAAACTGAGAGAAATTAAAGGGGACCTAAATAAATGGAGACAATATCATTTTCATGAGTCCAAAGACTCAATATTGTTAACATGCCATTTCTCCAAAAATTGTTTTATAGATTCAAAACAATCCCAATGAAAATTTCAGCTTCCTATTTGCAAAAACTGACAAGCTGATTCTAAAATTCATATGGAAATGTAAAGGATCTTGAACAAAGAAAAAAGTTCTTCAACCTACATTGTGCTTTCAAGACATATTATAAAGGTACAGTAATACAGACCATGTGGTACTGATGTAAATTAATTGAAGAGGTCAGTGGAATAGAATAGAGAGTCTAGAAATGCACCTGCAAATATATGGACAATTTATTTTCAACAAGGTGCAAACACAAATCAGTGGAGGAAGGGTAGTATTTTCAAAAATGGTACTGGAAAAACTGGATATCTTTATGCATAAAATAAAAGGAAAGAAAAAACTAAACTAAACTGAAGAAAAGCAAACAAAAAAGACCTAAAGACAAATGCCCCCACCATTCCCCACAAATAGCAATAGATTGAACTTCCTTAGACCAATACAAACAATTTAGTAAAACTTACAGCAAACTTTATATTTATTGCTAAAAATGTATAAAAGTTCCCATTGCTAAAACATAGTTTTAAAAAGTTAAAACATAACTCTCATACAAACATAAAATAAACTTGTATCAAGGTCAATTGTATGACTACCAGACAAAAATTCATTTGCATTGCTATGGACAAGGATTGTTTGCTTTTCTCTAATACATGAATAATTTACATTGTAATTAATTCTCTGCCAGTTCACAAATACCCCTTCTGAGTTATAAAACCATTGAGTCAATAGAAAGTCAATCAAAGTTACAAGCAATGGAAAAGCACCCCATTTTCTCTTTTACATTTTTCCAATTTTGATACTTTTTCCTGAAAGTATAATTTTTATTGACACCACTGAAATCAAGTAGCCACCATCATTGCTACTTTAACATTGTACTAGTGATAGAAACCAACAAATAATACTTGTAACATGAGCTAAAAGACATAATCATTGCAAAGTAAAGAGAAAGGTTTTCAGAGATTGCCTATGTAGAAAATCCAAGAACATCTACAAATGCATTATTATAACTAATACACACACACACACACACACACACACACACACACAAAATCCAGCAAGATTTCTGGGTTAAATGTTGATATACAAAGATCATTTTCCTAGAATAACCAAGATAAAAAAGAGAAAAGACTCAAATTACTAAAATCAGTAACAAAAAAGAGAGAAGTAACCAACAATCTCATAAAAATAAAATGGATTATAAGGGAATACAATGAATAACTGGGAGCTAACAACACTCAGAAAACCTTAGAAAACCTAGACAAAATGGACATTTTCCTCAAAATACAAAAATCAATAACTCTCCCCTACCCCAAATGTAAGCATAGAAAATTTTTAATGTAAAAAACTGCATCTCTAATGGAGGAAAAATTTTAAGAATAGGTATAAATCTAAAAAAGATGTGTAAGATACTAGGAAAAAAGTACAAAATACTGTTAGGCACAAAAACTTGCCAAAAATAGAAAGGCTTGACATATTAAAGATATAAATTTCCCCAAATTAACATTTAAATTAAATGCAATTTTAATAAAAATATGTACATGATTCGGAGTTAGAAAACAGTTTTTCATATTCACGTGAAGACAGCAAAGAAAATCCTGAGGGAAGGGAGTAAGAACATACTCTCCTGTATGTTAATGCTTATTACAAAACTAGAGCAATAAAGCAGTGTGGAACTGGCAAACATATATTTAAGAGAAAAACAAAGTGGAAAAAACACAGAAAAAAATGCCCATGTACATATCATAACATGGTACATTCCAATCAATTTTGAAAGAAGAGATTACTTGATAAATGATACTAGGGTTAGTTAAATAAAAGAAAACTTTATCACTGCCTTATAATATATACAAGAATCAGCTTCAAATGTGTAAATTAAAATTTTAAACCATTATAAGATAATATATGGAATATCTTTAACAGGAGTACAAAAAGTTTCCAAGATAAGATATACAAAACACAACTCAGAAAGGATGATTGAAAAATTTGACTATGACCAAGTTGAAATTTGTTTTAAAGGAAGTATCATCAACAAAACTAAAAACAAACAAATAAACAAACAACAAAAAACCCAAACAAGCCACTGGCTACCAAAACAAATCTACAAAGGTATAACCAACAAAGAATTATCATCCCAAATATATTTAGAATCTTTATAATCCATTTAAAAATATCTTCAGATAACAAACAACACGACAGAAAGGCAAAGGATAGAAAGAAAGCCAAAGGGCCAAAAATATTTTTTTAATTTATTCTTAGTAGTAGTCAGTGAAACGTGAAATAAGGCAAACTAATAACATTTTATCCCATAAAACTGAAAAAAAACCCATAATAAAACATGATAAAACCTAGTGTTGTTGATGTGTGGTCACAGGGAATGATCAAATGCTTCAACTACAGATATAAAGTAATTCTTCTACTTGGGAGGGCATTACCCCATATTCTATAAATTCTATAAATTTATAGAATGTATATATATATTCTATAAATATATATATATACATATATATATTTTATAAATATATTTATATTTTATAAATATATCTCTATATTATATATATATATATGTGTATGTAAATCTCCTAGAGAAAAAGGTCCACATGTTTACTAGGCTGTATACTAGGAGACACACATATGGATAGATTCATTCATCTTCTCTAAAAGTAAAAATGTGAAGTCTTTCAATGGGGGATATTAAAACAAATCAGTTACATCTTCACAATATATTCTTATGAAGCCATTGTAACAATGTAGAAGACTTCTATGAGAACAAGATATCTCCAACACAGTAAGCGAAAAAAGTAAACTATAACGTGATCTTATTTTTTGCAAATACCGATCGTATACATGGTATGTGCAGAGTCACACATGACACAGCTGCATACACGTGCATGAATACACACACACCAACAGACTTGATGAAGGTAGGATAAAAGTACTAAGAGAAATCTTTCTTTACGTGGTGGGAATATGAGTGTTCAGACCTACATTTTATTGTGTATATTTTGACTAATACATCATATTTGTATGTTATTTTAGAAGTCAGGACTAATGTATAATTGCATATTTCTCTTTTCATATATTGTTTATATTATTTTTTATATATTTAGCTATTAACTCTTTTTAAAAATGATAAACTCTAACTTCCTTTAAAAAACACAATAAATAATTTACTAAAAACGTTAAGAAACTGCTGACAGTGCTTTGGAGTAGCGGCACCTGTCGTAGACTCAGGGCAAGAGCCACTTCCTCAGAAACCCTCTCTGATCCCCTGTGCAGTTCCCCGGGCATCGAGTGTGATCCCGTGTGCAGTCGTGGGTCTGCTGCTTCCTCTTCTCCACCAACGAGTTCTTTAAGGATGGAAACTCTCCTGATTTTTGTTTGTTTGTTTGTTTTTGTTTTTTTTTATTTCTGTCAACCACGATGGAATTCAAATATCAGGCACCTGGCAGGAAATCATGAGATGTTTGATGAACGAATAAATGGAAGAAGCTATATTTTCACAGTGATCCTGTTCATGTTTCATTCAGAATTTATTGTATGTCTGTGACTATCGAGTGAGCAACTTTTTAAATGGCATACATCAAGTTATTTTCACCAATAGGAGAAAGAATCTACTCAGATTAAGGGGGGATGCAAAAAAGAAGTGCGACCAAGTTCTGCTGTGTTTTACAAGGAGGAAGAACAGTGTCTGTGACCCCTAATTTTCTCAAGCACGGTCTCAAGTCCAAGTCATGGACACGGAGATCTCACTCAATATGCGAAGCATTCTGAGATGCCCGCGAAGAGCTGGAACGGAGGGTCCCCGGCTCGCGCGCTCCCACCTTAAACACCAACACGGGGGTCCCCGCTCTGCAGCTCCGCAGGTGAGCGGGGCGCACACTCGGACGTCTGTCACAAGGCCAGTTTCCTCTATTCTGGTGCGCGTATTAGCTGTTTGCACCTGCCAGTCACAGAGTTTCCCACCCAAAGTGGCTGAGACATTGGAGGAGACGTGTGAACCGCAGAACTTACAACGACACGTGACAGGGCAGTAGTGCGCGGGACTCCGCTCGCTCTCCAGTAGTGTTTCTCTGCAATCTCAGGCCTCCTCCTTCCCCACATGTGCCAACTTTCCTGCCAGGTGGCGAGATGGCCGCCAGCATTAACAGGTCCCACATGCGCCCTGTTCACAAACATGGAGACATGGCAAGCAAATCACTTTGCAAAACTATAAACAAAGATCCGGAGCTTCCTGAGCTTTACCATCCTTAAACGAATTGTGTTGCCCAGGAAAAGCCAGGAACCAGTTGTGCTCCTGGGTTGCCTGAATCAGTCCCGACTGCAAGAACCCACGCTTGGAAGTTCCACCAGATGGACACACCTGCCTCCCACGGAGGAGCGTGGGACTCCACCCTGCAGAAGGCATTCGATGCTGCTGCCAGCACTCAAGGGTTTTGGGTATCCTTTTGACATACTTGTGGTAAGTGCCTTCTGACACTCTTGGGTCATCACTTACAACCTACTGGTAATAATCTAGTCTTCATACATTTGGGGAATACACAGTATACTATTGCCGGCTATGTATGGCCATAATTCTAGCCCACAAGTAAATCCTAACAGACATGTCCTCTTATGACACCAGTTTGGAAGATTAAGCTGTGCCAGGAAGAGATACAGGTGCTATCTGCAGAACTAGAAAATTCCACCTGTTTCTACAGTGACATCTTCTAATAATTCTTCCTGTTTCTCTACAGGACAGCATACTGCCCTTTCTGTTCCTCAGGCAGATGAAGTTGTTTCCACAGTGAGACTTTCTAAACACTTGTTGTCCCTTCTGCCTGGCCTGGTCCTTTGTGCAGCTTGTACATTTATAGCTCTGGGATCCCTGTCAAATGTCATCTAGTCCGTGATGCTGTCACCAAGCACGTGTTCAAATCACACATCTCCACCCTCGTCACTGTCTTATTATCATCCTTTGTTCTCTTCATAGGACTAATAGTACTTCAGAGCATTATATCATCTTTTTAAAATAATTTTTACTATTATTCCCTATTTAAATCTAAGCTAATGCTGGCTGGGTCTTGATCTTATTTACTACAATGTCTTCATGTCTATGATAATTGCTCACAAAGTACCAACATTACCTTTAGTGATAAAAAGGGCAAATAACTTAGAATGAGAAGCTATGATCTGAGTTATGTTATCTAAGGCCAGTCATTCATCACTTTTATGCTGAGATTTTGTATACACACAATGTATAAATGAACTATTGTGTGGGAAAGCACCTTGAAAATGGTATAATCCTACACACTTTAAATTCTTTCTGTAATAAGGAAATTGTTTGATGAATGAATTAGATGAATGGATAGATAGACAGGAAGAAATGCTGGGATGTATAAAAGAAACTATAATAGTATGCCACCAAATATATTACCTGAAAATTAAATAAATACATACACGGTGTGATCACAAAATACAGTAAATGCTGCTGCCAAGTGCCATCCAAGGGAAAGGCAGAGATCTTTAATGCTAAAGCAGTGCGTCAAACCTTAGTAACGTGTATGACAACTTTCAACTTGTTCAGTACAGTCAGTCAGGTGTGAGAGAAGGTGTGTTTTAAAGTGTGCTGTAAATCATCCTCCATCATGACATCACTCCATGTCACACATCGCTTCTGGTACAGCAATTTCTGTCACATAAAAACATTACGGTGTGTCCTCATCCACCTTATTCACTGGATCTGGCACCGTGCGACTTCTGGCTCTTCCCCAAAGTCAAACTGATTCAGGACATCGAGGCAGCCATGACAGCACAACTAAAGACACTCGCGGAAGAGGACTTCCAGAGCTGCTTCAGAGAGTGGCAAGAATGATGGGATAAGTGTGTTCAAAGCAACAGGGAGTATTTTGAGGGCGATAAATGGCAATGTGTTTTTTACTGTAATATATATTTTTTTTAATTTAAACATTCACCATGTTTTTTTTTATCACACCTCATATTTGTTAGGAAACAACTATAGAGAGAAGCACCTTGATTTTCATAATAGTTACTCTAGCTATATATAGTAGGTGCTATCTAAACACACGTAAGGATTGTGCTAAATTCTTTATGCACATTCTCTCATTTCATCCCCACTAACAATATGGTGCTTATTAAGTTCGTTCACGTTTTACACCTGAGGAAACTGATGCACAGAGAGGTTAAGTGAATCCTCAAGGTTATGCAGCCCTTAAACTGCAGAGCGGAGACTTTAACTTTGTCTGATTGCAAATACTGTGAGGCTTTCAAATATTACAACTATCTCAAAAACTTTATTAGAATCTAATCTGAAAGTCTTTAAGACCTTTTGCATTTTCTTATTTGCTAAATGAATATGATCTATCTGGAAAAATACCACAGTGAGTGGGGTTACTTCAAAAGAGTGGCTAATAACAATAGGCTCTAGAGCAGGGGTGTCCAAACTGCGGCCCACAGGCCAACTGCGGTCCGCAATCCATTGTTAATTGGCCCGCAGCAAATTCCAAAAATATATTTAGTTTACTTAAATAAACCAGGTGAGGCAATGCGTACTTCACCTCGAATGAGTGGCCCAGCTGTTTGTGTATTTTACCACATATGGCCCTTGGTAAAAAACGTTGAAAAAAGTTTGGACACCCCTGCTCTAGAGTGAAGAATACAATTTGAAAAGCAAAAAATGTCATTCAAAACTTCAACTTTCTTCCTTTCCTTTTTATGAGTAATCAAAAAAAAAAAATCCAGAATTCTTACACTGAGGTGATTTATCTTCATCCTCTTCTTTTTCATCCTGTTCTTTCTTCTCCCCCTTTTTACTTCCTTTCCTGTTTTTCTTCTTTTGTTTTCTTTCTCCCTCCTCTTTTACTCATTTTATTCTTAACCCCTGTATCATTCTTTTTCTGTTTTTGCCTTTTCTGAGACCCCACTTTTCTCCTGGTTTTGAATACCAAATCTACTACAAGCAGTTTGCATCTCCTTGATGCTCTCTTCAGTAGTCTACAAAACAATCACTATTCCACTGTACCCTCTAATAAACTGCATTATTACCCACACCATTCTAAACTAGATGATTTTCAAGCCCCAGTCTATACAGGTCTTATGATTTTTCTCATCTTTAAGGTGTAAAATCTTGAACTAATTCTTTACTGTGTACTCCTTCATCTACTGACAAATTCTAAGGACTATTCTTCCCATAAACCTTTGTTGAAGAAATAAATGTATTGCAAACACTATATCAGCTACTTTTGTAGCTAGAAAGGGGTCTTACAATCTGAGCCACAACACACTGATCTGAAATTAGTTGACCTGGGATTATAATGTTAAGTCTAGTTCTGTGATTGTGACAAGTTACACAACTTCTCCTGTCTCCATTGAGTACAGTATTGGCTATTTTGAATCCTAAAGTCACAAATCTTTCTGACCACAGGCAAAAAGGCTCTGTCTCTTTAAGCACCCATAGAATTAGATTGTCCCCACATATATAATCTCTCAAATAAGATACTTAATTTAACCACGTTCCCAAAGTCCCATTTGCCATGTAAGGTACTCCCAGGCTCCAGGGATTAGGATATGGACGCTTTGGTGGTGGGGGGGGGGACATTATTCTGCCCACCACAGGGCTCCTAAAGGTAATGTTTGTATCAGGGTGGAGACCTACTTAATTCTAATCCTCAGAAAAAAATAAGTGCAAAAATTCCACTTTTATTTGCTTCTTCTGCCTTTCTTGACTTCAAACATGGAAGTTAGAACTGTCACTGGCTGCAGTGACTTGAAAGCCAAGATGGCAGAAAGTACTACATGTGAATAAAGAGAATGGAACAATAAAACTGGAGCAATAAACTATTAATACAGTAGTCCACCCTATGTGCTGAGGACACGTCCCACGACCTCCTGTGGACGCCCAAAACCACAAACAGTTCTGAACCCTAGATATACTATGTTTTTTCCTGTACATATATACGATACCTATGAACCAGTTTAATTTACAAATTAGGACCAGTAAGAGATTAACAGCAATAACTAATAATACAATGGGAAAATTAGAACAATATACTGTAATAAAAGTTATATGAATGTGGTCTGTCTTTCAAAATATCATATTGTACCCACACTTCTTCTCATGATGATGGTATGAAATGATACAATGCTTTATTAAGCTGAAAGCCTTAATCTTTTCACTTAAAGGAAGTACGATACGGCTTCTCTTTGGCATAGCCAAACTGCCAGCATCACTACTCGAGCTTTGGGGACATCATTAAGTAAAATAGGGGTGACATGAACACAAGCGCTGCCGTACTGGAACAGTAGATCTGATATCTGAGACGGCTACTAAGTGACTGACTGCAGGAACGTACACTGCATGGAGATGCCAGAAAAGGGATGATTCACTTCTGGGTCAGATGGAGCTGGCCGACGCAAAATTCGTCACCTACTCAGAAGATATACAATTTAAAACTTATGAATCGTTTATTTCTGGAAGTTTCCATATAATATATTTGACAATGGTTGACTGCAGGTAACCGAAACTGCAAAAAGCGAAACTGAATAAGGGGGGACTGCAGTATAAACCATGCATTTAATTTTTTTTCTTTGAATAAATAAAACATTTATATGCTTCAAAAATTTTTAAAAGAACAGAAAGCTATTTAGTGAAAATATCCTCATGTCTGCTCCCTCTTTAATATAGTTATTAGGTTTTTCTATATCTGACAATGGTTTGTTTTTGCATATATATCAAATATAAGTATTAGGTTGGTGCAAAAATTACAGTTTTTGCAATTATTTTTAATCTTTTAAACCACAGTTACTTTTGCACCAGCCTAATACATATTCCTATCTTTCCTTATCACCCAAAAGAGACTAAAACACTGTCTGCAGAGAACTTTCCATGTCAAAACACAGAGTTCTTTTTCCCTTCATTTCTCATTTCAGGGATCATAGTATTCCATTTTATGGATGTACCATAACTCTCACATAGGTGGCATTTGGTATATAATAACTCCAACACCATTTATCGAACTGCTTTGAAATTCTCCTTTGTTTAATTCCAACATGTATTTAGGCTTATTTCTGTCCATTGGACTGTCTGTTCATTCATGTCCCACACCGCAGAGTTTTAATTAGTAAGACTTTAAGACATGTTTTAATCTGGTAGCCCTTGTCTTCCCTAATCTAAATTTCTGACGCCAAAGAGTTGCATTCCATGTACTGAAAGCATTGCTGAGCCTCCTGAATAAGTAATAGTAAATCCACTGGTTGCCTCTGCCTGAAGAATCCTCTGCCTGCTCTCTCTCACCTCCCATCTTGCACCAGGCTAGCCCCTACTCTGCCTTAGGTCTCAGTTTCCCTGAGACTCATCCAGATGCCCTCATTTGGGCTTCCATGCCACCCTTAATTCTGCCAGCATAGCAATTACCACACTCTATTGAAAGATCATCTTTTATATTCCCCTCAGCAACGAACATTGTTCTTTGGGGGATACTTATTAATGAAACGGTGAACGAATTAATGGATACATTCTAGAGTAGACATTATTTTTACTTAGATAAGCCAAAAGAAGACACAAATACTCACTTCAATTAAAAGAGGTAACAAAGAAAGACTGGAAGAGATGTATTGCAATAAATGGTCACAGCCTTGAGTGAGCACCATTTCATTATCTGAAGAATTTGCCACCTCACACTTCCCTTACCTACAATTAACCATCACGTCATCATTTTTTAAGGAAACAGCACAGTAAGCAAGACACTGTTAAGTCATGAGGGATAGTCACTGTTAAGCTAAGGGATAATGTTGGCTTCCAATGCCCACCCATCTAGTGAGGAAGGTAATCTATGGATGGCTGTAAAAAACAGCAATACAAAGATAGAATTAAAGCAGCTAGCTGCGTGGCCACCAGGGACCATGATGTTGACAGCTGTTGACCGGGGTGGTGAGGAAAAGCCTTAAAATAGGAAAATATTGAAGTAGCCTTGTTAGATTGAAGAACAGAAGGCAAGATTAGGATAGAAGTTGCAAGGACTGACTATCTTTATTAATTTTGGGATCCGTGTAGAAAAGGTTGAATCTACTTTTATATTTACCAATGAATAAATAGGAATTTAATTCCACAATGAATAAAGTGTCCGGTATCCCCCTCTACCAGTCCTTAGGCATATCGGAATGGGTTTTATACAACCATATACTTCTTTGAACATAGAGTGATTGTAATGTCCTGAAGAATTTAGGGGACTACTTGTTCCCTATAATTATACAAAAGTATTTTTCAAGAGATAATCATATAACCCAAACGTTATGTTTCTCCACAGATATATACAGCATCACCTTTCATTGTGTAAACAGATAAATATAATCTCAACTACAGTATTGTTTGTAGCAATTCAATTTTTTTCTGAACATAGCTCTTATTCTATTATAATGCTTGAATGATTCACATGCAATGTTTCCAATCCACTTTTCCCAGCTTGTGAAACTTTTTAAGGATATGTTAGCATTTGCAGGCACCAGATGTTTTGACATAAGGAGAAGCAATATGTAAATTTTAATCCATGCTAGGAACAATAGCCTGCAGGCACCTTTTTCTTATTACATGAATTATATACTTAACCACAATGTGGTCAATCTTATCAAAACCATCACCATCTAGAATGTTGTACTCTTGTCTTATGGTGTCAATTAATAAAATGATATATATTTAACATGATGGGTATCCATTACTCACCCAGTAAGCCTTATTGTATTTTACCACTTAACCACCCATAGCTAGAACTCTGCAGGTGTTAATAATAATAACAACAACTTTTTAGGTGGGTTTTAATATTCCTTCTGATGGTCAATAAAATCAATGCTTGTGTTGTAACTAAATGTTTTATACCTGCATATATCACTTCTTTTAACAAAAATATTAAAACCTGTTACAATTTTATTTATCTTTTCCATATTTTTGACTAAACTAAGGTGTGTGTGTGTGGGGGGGGGTGTTTCAAACAGAAGAGATTTAGGGATAGCTTGAAATGATGCCTAGGCATAGGTTCGAATAAAGAATAATATATTCTTACATTTAGAGACCTTTCTAATATCAGAAATTAGAAAAACATTTTATAAGCTCCCACATGGGCACACGTGTCTATACCCAAATACACCATGCATGTACATAGACACATAATAAATAATTAAGTATAAAATCCATTCAGTCATCCATCTTTTCAATCTGAATAGTGTCAGAAAAATCATCCTGACTTATTTTTATCTGTATTAGATTGGTTATTCCTTTCCACACAGAAATTATGTTGATTAGTAATTTTTTGGTACTGATAATGCTTTAAGAAACTTGTTATAACTTTTTAAAAAGCAATACCATCTTTTATAGTCAACTCCGAGCTGTACTATCTTATTAATTTTGAAGGAAGACTGTAGAAAAAGATTCATAAACATGGTATTAAATATTAGAAAGTCTTAACATTTAACTGAAATCCTTATTCACTTCATTATCAAGGGATATGTCTAGTCAATACCAATTAGCAGCTTTAAAATGTTTTACATATTAAAATACAGTATTCTATTTATCCTAGATTGTCTGGGGACCGTGTAGTATATTAAAAGATTTGCAGAGTTTCTTAGTGATTTCGCTGCTACAATTATGCCTGTTAGCAATTTTGCAACATTTTGATAAATATTTTCCATAAATCAAAACCATAACAGCATGGAGAAACAGATGGCAGGAGACTATATTAAAGAATGTAACAGTGATTTTCATTAATAGGGAAATAGTGGATCATCGTTTTCAGAGTGGGTTATGTGGCGAGCAGTTGTCGGTTGTGAAGTCTCATGGCTGTTAACTATCCTTCAGATCATTAGCCCCCACTCTGCGTTTTCCAGCATAGTCTATATACTAAGGCATCACAAAAAGTATGTGAAAACATTCAATAACTTTACATTTTACATAAGCAAAGAAAATAGTGGTATATTTTAAAAGGTATGCATACAAAGATTCATATATATATTAGAAAATAAAATACATTACTTTGTTATTAAAAATGAAAAATAGCAATAATTACAAATTCTACAGCCTTATTACACTAACAATGTTTTCTTGATTTAAGCAGTTAGATTAAATTATAGGAATATTACTTCAGCTATTCATATATATATATAAAATACTATTAAACTCAAAGATTTTAAACTACATTGTTATTATTAAGATTAAATAGTTGAATTAATTTTATCCTTGTATGCCATAAGCAATTGCAATGCTATTAAATAAGGTCCTGAATTTACTTAGGTTTTAAACTTTAGTAGTCATATATTAAAGGATAATATGTAACTTCCTGATTATAAATAATTTTTTCAGCAAAGTAACAGTCTCCCCTTTACTTTGCATATTTTCTATCTTGTTTGTTATATATAACCACCAGCTATAAATAGCACACAAATAAAATTTATTTCTGTGGAAAAGAAAAATTGAAAATACAGAATTTTTAAAATAAAATGGTAGTGCAGGAATGAGAGAGGTAGCATTGCAAACATAAAAAGTATTTGTTCTTTATTCTTGAAGACTACTGGATAAATATGGCAAAATACATTTTACTGAGGATTTCATCAATAGAAAACACAATAGAAATCATTTGGATATGTAGAAATACATACACAAATCTGTTTACAAGAAGATAAAAAGTTCCCTTTATGTGTAAAGCAGCAGATAGTAGTATTTCATCGTTAAATTGGTTGAATCCAGTGGAAGTTTTTAAAAATCAAAATAACTGTTTTCTGATAATTTCTTATACACTCAAATTCTCTATGAACCTCACAGAAAAATGTAGAACAGAAAAAAACTTTTAAAACTATTGTTATCATTTTTGAATAATTTCTTTGTTTACAAATTTAAAATCATACAAATGATAAAATATCGTAATTCAATGAATGATGATTACAGGAAGTTCATATCATACGTTATATCAGCAACACTCTAAATGTGTTTAGTATTTATTAAGTAAATATAATGAAATTTCTTTATGTAAAACTTACACTAACTCAAATTGTCATACTTTTCAAAATGCATGGCACTGGGGTGGGCGGGGGGGTAGCAAGTGGTGTAATTCCACGGAGCACACAGGCAGCGCCAATATCAATACTAAAGCAAAAGTTAATCCTTCAGGTCTTTTCAAGAAACCCAGGTTGTTGACCTGATGCTAATAACACAGCAAAATGATTAATTGATTCCAGTTTTCATCTACATCTGAGACATCATGAGGTCAGTAAGCATCATCCTAGATACACTGTAAAAACACTGAATCACTCAGTTATACCATTTATTTATTTGAATATCAAAGTTCACAATATCAGAACAGCATGAAATATTTTCATAATACCTTGAAGTACAAGAATATACCAATATCAAACTATCAAAACAAAAGAAAAATGTATTCTCTTTTACATTGTGAAATCTAACTTCTCCACTGACATAAAGGTAAGTGAGTGCACCAAATCAAGAAACTCATTGTGTCTAATTTTTTAAAAATAAGAGCTATTAAATATTTTATTTACAGTTGTGTGAGTGGAGAAAAATGAGCTAAAAAAGGAGGAAGGCTATTTCTCAATGTCCTCAGCTCAACTGGCTATTTATTACTTAGAGCTTTTATACCCACATAAAGAAAGCTATAGGCATTGATATCATGTCCATAAACTGAGGAAATATGGTCTGTTTACATATTCTTCAGTTATGGGAAAAGTTTGAGAAGAATACAAGGAAAAAATTATGAAGATCTATATCCACTCATAGGTGGCCCTTGTTATTTTAAGATAATTGGGAGTGGGTAAGGTTGCTTAATGTGAATATAGGAAAAGTTAGCCAATATGCTAATATAGAGAAAACTATTAGATGGAACATCATTTTAAAATGTTATTGTCAGATGTTTACAACATCCAATAGTCACGGAGAAACTGCTCCATAAATACATGACATAAATATGTAGCCAGAGTGCATATATATATATATGTATATATATATACACACACACACACACACACACGGTATATAGAGGGTGTCAAAAATGTTTACACATTTTTAGAAAGGAATAAAGTATATTAAATATATATAGAGAGAAGGGATGTTTGAAAGGGCCTATTTTATACATGAACAACTTCTTTAGTTAGGAGCCTAGTCTTTGGTACACTTCCATTCTCCTATGCAACTTCACCACTATTGAAGTTAGGATAATGACATTGAGATAACTCGGGCTCCCTCCTCCATCGTCACATGTAATATCAACTACACACTTATCTCTTGATAGATACATCACTACAATTCTATCTATTAAAGTAACAGACCTGGTGCAGGAATTCTTCACCTGGGATCCAAGGAGATATTCAGGAAGTCCCTGACACCTCTTGGTGCATACAAGTTTTTGACTATATATACAATTCTGTATTTTTCTGGGGAGAGGGTCTGTAACTTTTGTGACACAGCACCACTCTTTACTCTTTAAAAATTTATGACCCATTTTATTAGGTTGGTGCAAAAGTAATTGCCTTTTAAAAGGTTAAAAACAATTGCAAAATCGCGATCACTTTTGCACTAACCTAATACAATCCCCTTATAGCTATTATGAGAATAACGACAAATACTTTGTTCCCTTTCTAGATCTCTTTTGTCCCTACTCTACCATCCTGTGTCAAGTCCTCACAATTAGCTAAGAATATAAGGAATGAGTTTCAGACCTGGGTTGTAATATTTTAACAGAATGAAAAATGATGACGGAGTAATGACATCATCAGTGCAAGTCCCCTCAGCATATGAAAAAAAGAGAATGGATAATAGGAGAACTGAAATTAGTCCCTACCTAGAATGATGTGTTTTTCATGGATCCAAAAGTACATTCCGGCTTTACAATTTGTAATGTTAAGTTAAATTATCAACTCAGGTAGTAAAGTGGAATTTTTCTAGGAAGTTAAACGTATATAATGTTCTCCCAAAAATTCTTGAGGAAGTATATCGTATTGCTCTTTTACACATGACATATTACAGGTGCATTTATCTAGCTGGTTTTAATGACTATTCCTATAAATTAAGAATTATTTTTTTCCATGTCAAACAATGAAAATTATTTTAATTCTCCAAACTCCAAGGTAAGGCTATAAGCTAAGCCTGAGAGAATTATTATACCATAAAAATTGAATATTTTCCCACTTTCATCAGCATTAGTCTCATATTTTGTGATGATGTATTTTCCATATGAGTAATACTTAAAACACTCTGAAAAATTTATCACCAAGTTAATATTCATTAAAAATTATGTCTCAGTAATGTTAGTAATATACAGAAGCATTTTAACTTTTAGGCTTCTCTCTCCTAATAAAACATTCTATTTCTACTATGTCATTTCATCCTAGTTTTCAAGGGCTTTCACAGCCTGTTGCCAATATTATTTTCCAGAGCTTCCCAACAGGCATCTTCTAGGACTGCCAGATGAATGTTCTATTTCTAATGAACGTCCCATTAAGACATGTCCCAACTTATTCTCATTTTTATCATTTAGTTGATATTATTTCTCTATCTTTCATTCCTTTCACCCAATTTATAATTGTAAAAGAAGTTAAATTCTGCTCTTCCTATAGACTTTTGTGATTCTCCAAACCTCATTCATTTTCATTTTCTCTGACTTTCTGTATTTATACCTTACGCTGCTGCACGTAGACTTTAATTCTATATGGTTTTTATTGTTTGCTTTGTTTCTCATGTAGTCGTATTAACTCCCCAGGGAGTAAGTCCATTTTTGGCTTGTTTGTTTGACATTTTCACAGGACCTATGGCAATTCTGAATATCGCTCCATAAATACTCATTGATGAAAGGACCACTCATGGAGAGCCAGCAGAGAGCAATTCCCAATCCTAAAACAAGCTCAAAAGAGGAAATTTGAGTAAAGTACCATAAATATAAATATTTTTAATAAATGCTAACCAAGCTAACAAAAAAAAATCATAGTGTACTCTAAGTACTTATGGGAAGAGAACTAACTCAGAGCTGAATGTAATAAAAGTTTCTGTTTTATGAATTGTTTTGTCAGTTGGCAGTCCAATTTTCAATATTCTGTCAAGTTGGAGCAAAACTATATCAATAACTAATTAATTGACATCCAATATTGGACACAGTTTTTTAAATATTTGACCAATTGTCCTAGCAGGATATTTTATAGTTAATTTGTTTACCTTGATTATCTAACATCACATCTTGATGAAGAAAGAGAATTTGGAACGTGATTTCTGATGCAGAATAGAAAATCAGAAGAGTGAAGGAATTAAAAAAAGAACACCTTCTACCTGCATTGTGTGCATGTGTGTAGGGGTATGTTTAAAATTCTAGTCCATATTTTTGAGGAAAATATTCAATGTGTTCCTTTTTCTGAACACAGCATGTCTTCATAAATATATAAAGATGCTTTTAGAATTTGTGTAATTAAACTGACTAAAGAAATCTGAGTCTAATTTTAGAAATCAAAATTTTTAATAAATTTCATATATTTTATTGTGGAAATTTCTAATCTTTATTGTAGATTCACTTTTCAATTACAAGTGACAGATGATCTATCCTTTTATTATTTCCCCATATAAAATTGAACTTTAGACAACATGGCCACCAGGCAGTGGAGAAAGTGAAGAAATGGACCATCAGATCCGTTGATATTAATTCTGGAAAAGTAATGTTTTAAGAGTTGAATAGGAAGGAGATGGAAGTGAATAACTAAGAAAAGGTTTGTAGATTTCAGTAGATTTACTCTTTGTAATAGTTCCAATAATACATCATTAAGTGAAGAGCCATTTCTTATGTTTGTATCTCTTTCTAGGAAAACAAAATTTAAGTAGATCTGAACTCTGTAGTCAAAGAGGAAAAAATATGTTTAGCTCTCAATAATTCTTCAACACTATATTTCTTCCTGTGAATTCATTCCTCTGTTGTTTTTAGTCCATTTGGTTTTTTATGAATATATTCTTTCCAGAAAAATGAAGCCAAAGCAATACATAAAACATAATATAACTGCATAGCACCAGCATAGATAGAATTGGTTCCTAGTTGATGAGTTGAGCGAGTTTATTTTTTATAACTCATCACCATCATCTGAGCTAAAACTACTTCTCCTACTGCTCTCTTTGGCAACTGCAGGGGAAGTAGCAGACAGCAGAGGATCTGTTCCCAAAGGAGGTATCGCGTCGCCCAGTAGCATGTCCTCCAATCTTGGTTCCTCTTTCAAAGCAGCACTGAATGATAAATCTGTGAAGTGCGACAAAGGATCAGGGAAGGCCATCGCTTGATCACAGAGCTCAGGGCTTGTTCCCTGAGACAGAGTCAGTGGTTGGCAATAGTCCGCTGAACTCTGCTCAAGATGGGTCTGTGGTTTGGTGACACGAGCACCTAAATCAGCCGTGCCAAGTGAAGCTAAGGTTGGCAGACCATGAGCACGAGCCTGTATTTCTAGTTCCTGCAATTTCAAACAAGAATAATTAAATAATAACTTGGAAAGTAGACTAAACTCTAGAGAATAAATCAGAAATAGAACCAAGGTATTAAAATTTATTCAAAATGAAGAGTAATACAGATTATAAATATTCTTGCAAATAATAGCATCTGGTGTATTTCTATTGCCTGAAAAATAACCCTTAGAACAATATGCAGATTTTAAAGAATTTCTCCTCCTAATGTGCTTTAAAGGAATACCTGAGATGTAACAGTCCCATTGTGATTCAGACTACAATGCTCACATCTGGAAATAGTGCAAAATCTCCCATTTATTCTTCCAGATTAATGTCTCACTGTAGGACCATTTCATGGAAACAAAGTAGGTACTTTACCTGGCAATAAGCATGCTTACATAAAAATCTTGAGAGTTATGAAAACCCATATTTTGATATTTTGTGTCACATGAACAGACAAGGAGTGACTTAATATAAACCATCACAATATACCTTGAGGCAATGAAATCCGTAGCAACATTACTAAAGAAATAAAAGGAGGAAGGGAGAATGCAGTATCCAATATTATCTAGAGAAACAAATGTTCTACTTTATTATTTCTTTTGGCTGAAATGATATTGTTTGTGTTTATATAAAATGGGTTCTATTTTCTGCATTTTGCAGTTAGTGTTGCTATTCATTATATATTTTTAAAGTCATGTTAATCCTAAATTCCTAATCAAAACCTAACTGAAACAACCCAATTCATGAACTTCTAAAAGGCAATAAAATTATCCTTCAGAAGGAAAAATTATTGTTAATAAGAAAAAAATAAATGAGACCAATGAATAAAACTGATGACGGATTAGTCATATTTAAGCTACGTGGTTTATGGCAACATTGTTATAAAAACCTGAATACGGAGTCGAAGCCGCCTGTTAGCCTGCTCTAATTTCTTCTGTCTGTGTTCTAATTCTCGGGCTCGCTGTTGTTCTTTTTGTAGCCACTTGATGTACTCCACTGATGCTTTTAGAATTGTTCCTTTGTTCCAGCGCATATCACTGTAGAATGGAGAGATAACCTTTTCACAATTGTGCATGTCAGCAGAATTCATAAGAACTTACAAAATCTTTTACATTAATATGAAATAATGATTTACATGACTATTATTCACTCTTAGATATTATTGCTTCTGAATAGAAATTTTAATAGAATAGTTAAGAAGCCCTTATATAGTAAAATTAATCCCAGAATGAAAATAAGTGTCAAAAGAAAGTAATAAAGTGACTTTTTGTGGGAGAGCTAAATGCAATATCATGATTCTACCATTACAGTTTTTATATTTTTAGTGAAAATTGCTTTTATTATTAACTCCAAGATTAAAATCTATGTGAGGTATTTCTGCATTAATGAACTAGGAAATGTACATTACTGAGGATTTAAGCCTAAATTTTTTAAGATCATTTTAAATGTACCAATCTTTTAACCTACTTTCTAATAAGGTTGCTTTTATGCTTCTAAGGAAAAAAAAAATAAGGTCCCTCCTGAATGGTGATCATGAGTGATTGTGAACAAATTAGAGTTTGTAACATCACCTTATGCAACAGAACAAAACATTCTAGAATTATTAGGCAAATTTTTCTGCACATAAAACATCAATAATTTTTTGAAAAGCTGGCTACCTATTTTTAAATAAGTTTAATATAAGTAAGTGCAATTCAACATTACCAGATAACCTTTCAGAGTATAGGATAGACAAAAAAATGATTGAAACATATTTTTGAGAGAGGAGAATGATAAATCTGCAATTGCAGAACAAGCTACTGGTTTTAATATCTGAAAACATACGTCGATGAGTTTAATACTATATGAGAACTGATAATATATGTAGAGAATGGGGCCAAACTAATTTCTAAAAGTAACCTGAGCCATTGGAAAACCTTGATGAATTTTCAATTTAAAGTCATGACATGTTTTAAATAGAGCATAAAGTAAGCACGTAGGGAAATTTAAAAAAGACATTATGCTGCATATATTTTCAGTTTACATGATCTTAGTGAAATATCTTGATATATGTTAAGAACATATATATATTCTTGTACTATCTTAATATATATTTATTAAGGGATCAAAAGTGGAAAATATACTTTAAGAAAAAAATCTGGCTGGTACATGCCTCATTAGAAGTTCACGTTAGATGACAGTTCCATTAGCTGTAACAAATTAAAGGGAACTGCATGTTTTTACTGGCAGGTAAAAATATTTATTAGGGCCTGGACAAGGCATCTTCTGAAATGCACAAACAATTCAGTGTCTGTCTCAAGTTTGAAAATGTTTTGTCAGTTCTCTAGGGCCGTAATAGCTGCTGGTCTCCTTCTTCTCACCATTATCTGGTGGTGGAAAAGCTAGGGGGAAGAGGCTACCTTTGTCATTAAAGCAAGAAGGTATCTAATTGAAAAGTAGAGTGAGCTCCTGAATTAAACTCTAATAGTAACAGAAGCCCTATGGCCCTAATTTTGTTTCATTTCTTCTAATGGGAAGAAAAACTTGAAGGATAGAAGGAGTAAGATGAAAAGGCTAACCCTAACCACCTTTGAAGTCTAAAGCACTGTTTATTTAAATCTAAAGCAAATCTTCAAAACAGTGCTAGAGACCACACAATGGGTCTTCTTTCAATTTCTAGTGTCATTTTCACTAAATTTTTTAAAGTGCATGCTATATTAAAGCCATTTTAGTAAATAGATTTCTTCTTAAAATATTCTAAGTTTTCTAAACTTATTAAGGAGCTGTGTGCCTCTCTCCTGAGACAATTTTAAGCAGCTAGGTGTTGAAAACATCATGTATGACAGCAATACTAAACATATAAAGCATGCCTAAGGAAGGAATGTTGAGACTGACTTTTCATTGTCTACAAAATAACTTTCTTTGAAGAACTTAAATTTTTGAGGAGCTTGAATGCATTTAGAATTAAAGCAGGTAATAGAAATATCTACGCTGGAGTTAGAAGTGTGGCCAGGCAAAACTATGGAAACTGCACAGTCTGTTGTCATCTTAGGAGGGCACAACCACTTAAAACCATTAAAATATTTAAAAAAAAAGAAAAGAAAGACAGAAAGAAAGGAGACACCATGACAGGTTTGATTTTTCTTGCTTAGATCAACATTTATAACTTCTAATTTAGAAAGTCTTATTAGGTCTCATTTACTACCATTCTTACATAAAAGCAGGAAAAAATTCTGACTAGGGGAAAAAAACAGAATGATTTAGTTTAAAAAAACAACAACAACTGTGTTTTTGTTTCTTCATTTGTTTAGACACAGACAATAGTTTAGTGATTACCAGAGGGTAAGGGGAGAGAGGGTGGTAGATGAAGGCAAAGGGGGTCAAATATGTGGTGATGGAAGGAGAACTGACTCTGGGTGGTGAACACAATGGGATTTACAGAAGGAATACAGAATTGTACACCTGAAGCCTATGCAACTTGACTAACAATTGTCACCTCAATAAACTTTAATTTAAAAAAAAAACAACTGTGATCTGTTGTATAAACTTAAAAAGTAGAAAAACAATAGTAATTTGATAGCATCAATAAAATAATTAATGCTCTGATCGTATTTTATATTTCTAGTAATATAATTTTTTATAAATATGATTCTTAAAAAGCCTGTATAAAGTAGACCACTACCACACATCCGTAGAGGTTCTTCACTTTTTGTGTTTGATCATTTTATTTTTTTAACAATGGTCAAAAGATTATCATGGTACTTATTGTTGTTTTGTTTTAATTTTCTCAACATATATATCTCAACTACAGCTGTTCACTATATTATTTTCCCTTCTGACATTACTATTTTGACCTAGAAAAGAAGTACAAATTTCTGAATGTTTTTGATACATAAAACTGGCAATTTCATAAAATTCAAAATGTCTTCCAGTATTAGCTTTGATTTCCAAAGCCAATCCTTAAGTTAATTCTAATCACGAACTGGAAAGGTCCTCAGAGGTCAACTTCTCCAAAGTTCCTGCTGTTTTCCTAGTATCAGGTGGTGTTTAGAAGATGAGCCCAGTTCTCCTCACTCATTAAGTAATTTTTCTGCAAATCTGTGGCTTTCTTGCTTTTTCAAATGCATCTGTCATAAGAAATATATTTTCTGTTGTGACTCAGTGAATTCTTAGTGCATAAAATTGCAACAAAGTTTTCAAAAGTTTACTGTTCTTCTTAGGTGTAATATGTCACACATCTGATATTTTCAATGCTATTGTCCCTTTTTTGTTTAAAAATGCTGGATCTGTCCCATTTGATTGATTTCATGATCTATTAATTGGTTATGGCCTGCAATTGGAAAAATCCCATTCTAGACAATTTTACAATCAGATATATATCTTTTCATTTCTTAATTAAAGTTTTAAAAATTACTCCTTTTAATGGTTGCAGTCATCTACTCAACAAATTAGCCTGAAACTTGTTAAACTCAAATTGAAAGCATGTTTGATCTTTTTTATCCACTTTTTAACTTTGTCATTGCCACAACATGGTAATAAAATGTTTCTTCAAAGTGAAACTTGCCTCCTGTATTTTATCCTCACTAATTTTCTTTTCCGTAACATTTATATTATCCATAATAGTATCTGAAAATTCAATACATGAGTTCAAAGTAATTTCGTAGAGTAAATGGCTGCTCCTTAGGCCCAGGAATGCAAGCTCTATTTCTCAGGTAAAGTCAATTTAAAGAGGCTGCATTCTGGATTCAACCATGAGACTCCCCTTGGTGACCCTGAACAAGGAGACTACAGTAACAGGTGAGGCCACAGGAAGCCAAAGGAACCAATAGAATTGGTACTGAATGTCTGTGGTCCACCAGCTTGCAGCTATTTTCTGCCTATACAAGGTAGATGTATTCACATATAGACATATTCAACATTTGACTAATGTTTTCAATTAGATCAAAAATAAATGTAATTTGCCTACATATTTGCATAACATAATACGATTAAAACACATAATAATCCCCCTTTCTGAGATCCATCAAGAAGAGAAAAACACTTGAGAATGCTTACAGTGAAGTTTTCCCAGTTATGGTCCCTTTCAGATATATTCTGTGATAAATTGATTTTTCATATTCTAGATCAGGGTAGACAAATTACAGCCTGCACTCTGGTTTTGTCAGTAGTCTCATGGGACGCAGTTATGCTCTTTTCTATACATGTCGTTTATGTCTGCTTTCATGCCACAGTTGCAGAGTTGAATAATTGTGACACAGACTATATGGCCCACCAAGCTTGAAATATTTACTTCTGGCCCTTTACAGAACAAATCCACCCTCCTTTGTTCTAGACAGTGAATTAAAACTAGACAGGAGGCTTTTATAATCAAAACTTCTATAAAAATGTAGAGTAATAATAATCCCTCACAGAAGCTTTGTAATTTGTACAGTAATTCTCATCCATATTATTTGATTTTATTTTTATAAAAATAGTCATACAATTAGTGTTTTATAGGCATGGTAACATCTCAAGATGTTCCATTAGGATTCAGAATCCAATGTTATAGTGTCATCTGCTTTCTGCACATAACCGTGCCCTGGCACTGTGGGTTAGCTCTACAAGTTACAGGAGAAGCACTCTTAACTGACATTTACCTAATCACTTTCAGGAAAAATTAATGCTCTCCGTTGCCCTGTGTGGCACCCCCTGACTAGAGCCACAACAAAGTAGATACGAGAGGCCACTGGCTCCCTCCTGATACACCCGGGCTCTCCTGATACTTAACGGGAGGCTGTTAAATTAAAGCCCATTGTAGTTATGATAACATTGTTCAATTACAAGTACATTAACTAATAAAATATGAATGTAAAATAAGAATGCATTTGTAAAAAAGTTATTGATTTTAGAAACATTAGATTGAAAGCTTTGGAAAATTCAGTTAAAATGTTGGTAAAAGTAGGTTGCTAAAAAATATACTACAACAAATTAGGCTGTAAACATTTAAAAAACTTTATCTATACTTAGGTTGCGTAAGTTTTTGTTTTACTTTAAAGAAATTAAAATACACTATACATCTTAGTGCAATTTATGTAAAAAAGAAAAGTTGAAACATATTCAAACAAAAAGGCCTTGACCTTTTATCAAATTATTGGTAAATAAATGGGCATTTTGTATTTTAAGTGTTAAAAAAATCCAATCAGGAAAATGGGTATTCTCTCAGTAGAAAGATTTGCCTGCTTAGAGACTTTAAAAGATTTAAGTTATTATCGAGGCCTACACTGAGGCTGAGCGCGTCAGACTCCACATCCAGCTCTGTTTCGGCCATTCTTCTCTAGACACCTTCTCGATCTAATATGCCCACGAGGATAAACATCACATTTCCTTCTATTACAAATTATTGAGTCTCTAAATGGATTTAGGGAAAAAGTGTTTCCAATTTGAAGAGGACAGTTCTCACTTTGAATTAAACGTTTTTCAAGTCATTAATGCTACAGATCATGTTTTTATGATTTTTGAGGCACATTCACATTCTGAATTGGTAATTTAATTAATCAACTATTTCTTGAAATTGAGAACCTCAAACATCTTGTTTAACTGATTTGTATGTGTATGATACCAAAACCTGCTAAAAACTTCATTGCAATAACCAATTAGTGGTTACTATCAATCAGCATGTTTTTACAATTCCCTTTTTCACTTCCATGTCTCCAGAACTTTGGAACCTCTGAAAATCCAATTCAATGTTCGTGTACACATCAATCTTACATTGGAAGCGTCACTACAACCATAAGTCAAGTATACCAGTGGGTGTCATAGACAGCATTTGACACTACCACTCAATTTGTCAGTATCGGTGCCATACAGAATGACCTGCTATGAACTGAGAAGAAATGATTTACTTATTTCTTAGCACTTAAAAGGACAAGGGTTAGTAACAACCTTGATGCTTAATAACTATCAGCCTTAAATAATCCTTAAATAATAATCCTTAAAACTGAGACCAGAAGTAGCCTATTTTTACCATCAGCTGCTTACTTTCCTAATCATTAGTACTTCTCTCCCCCTCTTCCCTCCCACTCATTTTTTGGGGGAGGGGCTATTAAAACCATATCATTATTATAGAAATAATTGTTGAACTCACGGATCATTAGACTTTGGAATAAGAGTCCCAAGCTCCTTGATTCGGTAATTAATGTTATACCTTCTTCTTCTTTCAACTATTAAAAAAAATACATTATTTATTATTCTCATTAAAGCACAATTCACTTTTGGTCAGCTGTAAACTTTCTTAATAATTTAAAAGAATCAATGAGCAAAAATTTTTCATTTAGTCAAGAGTATCCAAAAATAAATAAAAATCCAAATGTTTTATTCCAAAAGTAAAAACAACAATATTAGAATTATTAGTCCAATTATTCATAATGCTTTAAAGACATTTTCTCCGCAAACATGTATTTTATTCTTTGAAATGCCATGTTTACTCATACTGAAATATATGCATATAGGTATATATGTGTATATATGTATATATGTACATAATATTTACTCATACTGAAATACATATGTGTATATACATATACATATATATGTACATAGGATATATATGTGTGTATGTATATATATACAGAGGGTCCCCAAAAAATGTATACCCACTTTAAGAAATGGAAAAAACTGTATTAAAATTGTAATACTCAATATATACTGATAACAAAAGATGAATACAAGTCACATTTGACTTCTGCAATTACAAGAGGTGCTCAAAGTGGTTACCATCAGCATAATTTTAAAGCAAGTTTTTCCTTTCTTTAAATGTGTATACTTTTTTGGCACCCTCTGTGTGTGTGTGTGTGTGTGTGTGTGTGTGTGTGTGTGTGTGTGTGTGTTTGTATATATATCCTATTTGGCACATGCATTTTTGTCCATCCATAAGGATTATAATCTTTTGATGTCTGTACCACGCTTTACTCTTGTAGTATACTTCACTGAAGACCTAACACAAAGTTTAGCACATGGTAGGTGTGTATGTCCAACTAGAATATAACCTCCTAGAGGGCAAGGACCATTTCTTCCTCATTTTTGTATCCCCAGATGGATTGGCATGTAAGAGGCACTAAATAAATGTATGTTGACTTAACTATAAATATATTTTTTTAATTAAAATTTTTTCAATAATATATAAAGCAGTGGATTTTAAACTTTGTTATGCATCAGACATACATGGAGGGATTGTTAAATTAGATTTGTACACAACAGATTCTGAATCTGGCAGGTCTGTGTTGCACCCCAAGACTTTGCATTTTTAACAAGCTTCCAAGTGACACTGATTCTGTTTGTCTAAGGGCCACACTTTGAGACCTTCTGATACAAGTCCTTATTCAGAGACTGTTTTCTCTGGGCATCTGATAGACGTTTAATAAGTGTCAGGTATGCAAAGAAGTACTTTTCTATATTGACCTTTTCTAATGCCAGTTTATAGAGCATAGAGTAGTCTTGTAGTCTACTCTTTATTACTGTATCAAGAACTAGAACGTACATTTGTATATAATACTTTTGAAAAAGTATCATTTTAAAAGGTTTCTAGAGAAGTGAAGGAAAAAACAGTCATGGAGAAAGAGAAAATCATATATCAAAAATATTGGAAAATACTTAAACAATACATGTTCAAAAATTAAGATCTGCTACCAGAAATAAGGAAAGTCATGAAAAACAATCAATTGTCTTGGCAAACTCATTTTACAAAGCAATTTACCACGAATGGATTTGACCTTCAGGAATAATACATTGGAATTCCCCTAAATTGGAATATAATTGATTCTTGACAGCATTTGTTTTCCTTCTTTACCAATCCTATTTTCTCTGTGCATGTGATTAAAAAGACAATGACACCGCAAAATAAATAAATAAATAAATAAAAATAAAAAAATAAAAAACTGAAAAGAAAATAAACAAAGGTAAAGCTGATAGAAATATGTATGTATTTTACAGTGAGAATTTATTAATAATTCTCTGTTCACACATTCTCCTATATTATAAAACAGACTTTTAAATATAAGATGAAGAACAGCTATGAAGGATTTTATCTCAAAATTGGGGAGTGTTTTAGTCCTACAATATTTCTCCAAAATCTATTATTTAAATGCACCTTATGTAAAATATCAGAAGTTCATACATTACTCTTCTTAGATTGTGCTTGATACATTTTTAATGGCTAATTATAATGAGAACTTTGGTTCCTAGATGTTTTCATATCCAGTACTAGTTATTTGTAAAGGAGTCAAATTTTAAGAATTTATTGTTATTTCATGCCCTGTGTGGTTTCACTCTTCATAAAGGGTTTGATATATTCATTTATCCCTGTCCTTAAGTCCCGTAAGAGCGACCTCATTCCAGAGCCCTTACTTAAGAGGAATCATTTTTGCCTTCTCTCACCACAACCCTCCCCACTGAGCAAGGCAGCAGCCGCAGAGCCAGGGAACCCCTTCTAAGCAGCCCTCTGGGTAATCTGCATGAGTAACCTGCACAGGCCAAATGTCCAAAGCCCACCTTCCAGAGCCTGTGCATGCCACTTCCAAGGTCCACGTTCCTGAGGAAAGACCATGGCACCAGTATGCTTACCCCCAGGCCCAGGAGGTAGAACGGGGCAGTTGTTTGCAGAGATGTGAACGGAGCTTGAATGTATGAGATGAGGAGTTCACACTCATGTTTGAGGGTATTGGCAGCACAGAGGAAAACGGGGAGTGGGGGGGAGAAAAGAGAGATGGGCAGGCATTCCCCAACCCTGACATTCCCGCTCAGAACTCCAAGGATCCGAGAATTCTAACCTCACATCCAGCCTTCCCGTCCTTAGGAAGGAGAGAGCATACTTATTTTAGCACTTTCTAGCTTGAGTTATAACTTTTAAATGTTTAGAGATCGGGCAAGTAGACTTCCTTAGTCCTTTTGCCATAATCTTCACAAATTGTAGGGCTTGTCCTAGATTCATCATAGTTAAAATGTAATATTGTTATTGTTTTTTAACATTGAAACCTCCAAAAAGATCATTCAGTAAGGGAATCCAGATTAGAAACACTGTGATAATGGGCATACCAGGCACCTCTCATACTTTGCATTAAATTATCTGTTGTTCAAGCTACAGACACAAAGGAAAGAAGAGAGAAGCAGGCGAGAATAGCTAGCAGGTTTAAAAACTATGAGAGCCCATATATCCTTGATGCATTCATTCCTTCTTTCAATAATCAGCTCTCCCTACTCACGCTCTACTTTCCTCAGAATCTGAACCAAAGCTTATCTGCCGTACCACTAGGGGCTATGGAAATCAGATCACTTCCCTCTCACAACTACCCTAATGATGTTATAACCTGTTATCACCTTGAGTCAGCTCTTTCCTCAGTCATGTATGCAGTCAGCAAACTGAGCAATCTGTAACAGACAGATGCAGGTTTCACAGGTAACTCATTGAATCAATTTCAGCTAATCACATGTAAGGAAATTCTGGTTTGTTTTAGAGTGTTAAAAGTTTTTATTTATTTTTATTTTATTTTTTTCTCATTTTTTAAAATTTGGTTCCCAGAACAAAAAGGCTTCATTCACACTCAGTTAGCGAAGCTCATTTGAGACAGCTAAGCACTTGAGACATGACCAAACACTATTAAACTCAACATTGCTGCTAACCTACTTTCATTGCCTGTATTTCTCCATTTCATGTGATCTGTTATCAGTTAAATTGCCCCCTAGAAAGGAATCAAAGACATTTTTTTTTTTTTTTTGGCAGAGGTGGAATTCAGCAATCCACAAAAGCAATACCTTTCAGATAACTTATGATTAAGAAGGGAGGAGGAGACTTGACACAGAAAGATGAGTACCTGGGTGTGGGGACAGAGCCAGGAGTGCAGTTTCCAGGTTCACACCCTCACGTGGAGAGGTGCTCAGTCGAGTATTAAATGGCCATCAACTGTGATTGGATGGCCATCAGCTGTGGCTAGTTGGCCGTCAGCTGTAATCAGTGAGCCGTTGGCCACTAATATAACTGCCATGGCTTCACTGGCAGAAAATGGGGGTTAGCAAGAAGATGGTGGCTGGCAAGCACAGATTGCGGATTGCAGCTAGCAAGGTGGATTGGTTGGCAGAGAGAGAAGCAGACAGCAGGTTGCGGATCGTGTGGCTCCTGCTTCCTGTGTCTCCAACCCAGCCGCCAGTGAGAATATAGTGGTGTGACTCCCCTATCTGTGGCTCGGTGGGTGTTCCTTTTTGGCCTCACCGTGTTCTGCATTCTTATGTGGGGAACAGGACCAATGACCCTGCATGACACCCTGCATGACAGTAGGGTTATATTTCTTGCTATTAAAATTTAAATGGTGTGAATTTTTCTAAAGTCAATTTATCTCTTTAAACCTTTGAGTCATGAATGACATCAAAGTTCAAATGTAACTAAGTGCACTTGTCTCCATCACATGCAGCCTTCTTGAGAGAGAGTGATCAGGGAGAGAATGTGTGATGTTTCATTTCATAAAAGTGTTTAGCTTTTCTGCAGTTCACATCATTTAAATTCCCCCAAATAGCTCATCTGTATAGTAAACATATACTATTAATGCTGATCGTCTGACCTCAAAATACTTATCAAGTTACAATGAAAGACCTTACATTTTAACTTACATGCATTTCCTCTTGCATTAATTCATTTTGTTTGGATAATCGTAAAATAAATATACTCACTGAGGTTGTGGTTGTCCTTTTTCTGTCTCTCTTTTGCCAAAGCTCGAGTATCAGTTTCTGATCAACAGGAAATAATTGAAACAGTACTTAGTTTTACGTTACTTCCCTACATAATTCAGGAATACTAGGTGAAAATACAATATTACTTACCCAAATGGTATAATGCTATTTTTATGCAAACATTTAGAAATTTGGAGTAGAGTACTCTTGACTAAGAAGCATAGCAAACCTTTAGGCTTTACGAAGTAAAACTTGAATTTATATTCTGGCCCTCCATTTCATAGCAATGTAATCTGTTACCTAAATGCTTTGTCTCAGTCTCCTCATTCACAAAATTGGTGTAATACCTATCTGGTGATCATTCGGATGATTAAAAGAGGTACAGTGCACAGCAAATATTAAACTGCTCGACTATCATTTTCAGAATTTTAAGATTATTCAAAATTATTCCAACCTAAATTTTTACAATTTACATTTTTCTTAAATGATTATGATTTCTACTTTCCAGGAGTTGGAACAAACTGCATTTCTTAGGTATTCCTATCGAACAAATCCACACTTGCAGTAAATGACACTGTATGTCATTTTTGGAGCATTGTGACATGTTTGGAGCATTTGTGACAGTCTCCAGCATGGGCCACAATGATTCTCACTCGTGATATTCATACCCTTGATAGTTCCCTCCCACATTGCATACGGCTGACCTGTGAAACCAGTAGAATATTGTGGAAAAGACTAGTGTGGCTTCCAAGAGTAGGTTATAAAAGGCATTTTGAACTTTTTATCTGGTGTGTCTTGGATCACCATTTGTCATGTCATGAGGATGCTTGACCAGCCCGATGGAGAGGTCTACATGGTAAAGAACCAAGGTCACTTACCAAGAAGCAGCACTAGCTTGCATGACCTGTGAGCAAACCATGTTGGGAACACATCCTTCTGCCCGTGAAGTGACAAATGTCTGCTTCTCTGGCCAGCAGTCTTATGAGAGACTCTGAGCCAGAACCAATTTTCTAACCCACCCTTGAATTTTTGACCCTTAGAGATTATATAAGATGACAAGTGTTTATTATTTGAAGCTGTTAAGTTTTGCAGTGATTTGTTATACAGAAATAGATAATTAATACAGTGTTCCTTGAATAATTCTAGTTTTTAAATATTTATTTAAATTTGTTCATTTAAAATTAATTCATTAATTTTAATCAAAATTATTTGAAAGCATAGACATTTTTGAGTTATTGATTAGAGTCCAAGAATGGACATATTGTATTTACTAAAAAGTGTTAGTATTAGCTGTGTAAAAATTATTAAAGACCAATGTTTGGGCTCCAAACTAAAAATGTTTTACAGAAATTTCAACTGAATTTCCTTTTATTCTTATGGAGGAATTAACAACGGACTTATAAGTCAAGAAATCCTTATTTTGATCCATTTCTCCCTCTACTCAGCTGTGTGACTTTGGGAAAGTAATTCCTCTGACCATTGATTTCCTCATCTCTGTGTTGGGGAAAATTGACAGTGTCTCAGTAATTCCTTTGAGCTGTGACAATTTTGAAATTTACTATTGAAAATTAAGTGTTTCTTTTTTAAAAAAATCTACTTGGGAAAGTTAAATGTGAGTTTATCATGAAATTCATAGAACAAGCTAAAAGGGAAAATCTCGTTCTTTGTTTCACAACAAATTCTACATAGAAAAGGGGCTAATTTTCCCTAATATATTATTATTTTGCAACCATGTTAACAAATTGCATCTATTTAATATCAAAATAAATGTATGTTGACTACTTAGTCAACCTGCTATGTATATTATATATATATATTGTACACACACAGATACACATACATACACCGGGGGTGCCATAAAAATATACACAAGGGGACACCTTGGTCAATGTGGCTCAAGCAGTAGTTCACCGTAATCAGAAGTCTCTGGATGCTGATGTCTGCCAGTCAACTACTGTGAGCACCTCTTGTAATTGCAGAAGTCAAACACGACTTGTATTCATCTTTTGTTATCAGTATATGTTGAGCATTACAATTTTAATACAGTTTTCCTTTCTTAAAATGTGTATACATTTTTTGGTATCATACACACACACACACACACGCACAGAGAGAGAGAGAGAGAGAGAGAGAGAGAATATTGAATTAATTCAGTTGAACTGTAAATTATATTAACTTATGGCTTGGTTGTCATAGGAAAAGAAATGATGGATTTACTCTCTAAAAGTATCCCACTTTGACAATTTTGATAATATTTTTAATATTTAGCTTGGTAATATTTGTCATTCATATCTTATATAGTCGACATTACAAAGGATAAATCTATAAAAACAATATTACCTGTAATTTCTTGTTTCGTTGGTAGAGCACTTGGACAGGAAGCACTTGTAAGGCCCATGTTAACTGGTGAAATTTCCTGCTCACCACTATACACATCCAAAATACTTCCAGATAACTTTAGAGGAAAACAGAAGAAAAAGTCAATTAAACCTTCTGTGGACATTGATATATTTGGTTGTATAGTTTAAATTTGCCACTTTAATAATAATTTGTAATATGTAGCATTTTAATTCTAAGTAACAGTGAATTTGCACTGACTTTTAAAAATCAATATGGGAAGCTTATGGATATGTTGCAAAAAACTATTTGTATTTAAGCAAAAATAAAAAAGAAAGAAATTAGTTCACTCATGAAGGAAAATTCTGATTAATATTTGCAAAGTTATAGAATTTCTATCCACCATGTTACCTGGTTATAAATGAATATGATTAAAAATATCATTGGGACAAAAATCAATATACATACTAGCCAAGCTGAAAAGTTTGTTGCATATCGTAAATTAGGTATAATGGCTACACATTTTGGAAGCCTTTTTAACACCACCAGTGCCATCAGCAAGTCACAGTCAAAAGGTGCTTTACACTGTTAATTAAGTGAGAAACTTCTTTCTTGTCTGGAAAACATACTTTTTCTCATTGTACACTTGATGTTCTAAATTATTATAAATATTCTAGCTGGTAACCAAAAGCAGTCTAAAACTACTTTTTCCTCTAGTGGATATAGGGTATGTCTAATTATTCCCATAGTAACACCACAATTCTTAAAGTGCTGCTGGCAACAATTTATATAGAAAGCTAAGATGCTTTATATACAATTCAAAATTATACCAATTTATTTTTAAAATGTGCTTATTGATTTGATCTCCCAAGAAAATTAAATTTAAATAACATTTGTAATTTAAGTGAATATTCATATTCCAGAACAAACTGCATTTAAAATGTACGTATGAATTGAACATTGGAAACATTTGTGTCCTACGTATCTTTATTTCATTTCTGGGCAGTAAACCAGGTACTGAATAACTAGTAATATTTTTCTTCCCTTAAGGACTAGAAATACTACAAATAATCAAACAAAGCTATAACCGCATTGCTACTAAGACTCTTACTCTCTTAGCCCCTCTTTCTGTAAAACTCCGACTCAAACTGAGGGAATTTTTTTAATACTGATAAAGTCAGACAGGAAATAAATGTGAGGAAAGAACATAGGATCAAAATTAATGTCTTACATAATAATCCATTAAACTATATGTAATAATTATTGTATATTTCTGAGGGGGAAAAAACCTTGAAAATACAGTGGAAATCAAGCCAATATGTAAGGGCATGTGCACATCAGTAGGGACATTATCAATAGTGACATAATTCTGATGTATATTTTCAAGTATCAGTTTTTTTCATTATGTTCTCTTATTAGGACTCCTCATTTACATTTTATATAAACTCATTGTTTTGAAATGTATTTTCACTCATGGATCTTGGAAGGGAGCTACTTAAAAGTGGAGAATTTATTGCTTCTCAATTTTCTCATTTGAAAAATAGGGACAAAGTTGATCAGAATGGATAGAGTATTAGTATCAGAACAACACAAGGAAATTCTAAAAGCAGGTATTTCCCTAACATGAGTCTTTTAGTCATATTTGTAAAAGTAAAATGTTTCCAAGATCTGTTTTGAAAACCCTGTTGGTGATAAGCTGAAGTATCACCATCCTGAATTGCACATTTCCACAGGGCCTTGGAGATCATAATGGTCATGACGAACAAAAGACAGGGAGGGAGGGGGAAGGCAGGGGAAAGAACTAGGGAGAGGGCACTTCTCTCTGATGAGCTTGAATAAGATGGATTTCAATGCAGCAGTAGCAAATTGCAGAGATGTTTAAGAAAAGAGCCACATTACATATACACTGTAAGAATAAAGTGATAGTTTTCTAACTATAGCATTTTGCTGGGTCCAATATTACCTGGTCAAGCCATACTCAAAGAGTTTTTCCTTAGAAATGGGTCTGGATTCTGATAATGAATCTAATCCTGCTTAACCATAGGTATATTACATCTTCTCCTGATCTTGGTTATTGTCTAATTTATGCCCTAAAGCACAATGATTAATATTCTATTTAATTTTATGCTGTAGATACTACTCTATTTCATGTAAATGGCTAATCACTTTTTGAATATCATTAGACAATTGGTTTCAATTTCAAAGTATAATACACTTCATGTGATCTAAAGTGCCTTTTCTCCATTAAAAGATATGAGTACAATGTTAGTAAAAATTTAAAGATTACATACACATCTGAAAGAGCTTACAAAGCAAAATTATATCTACTTTTCTCAAAGGTATAATTCACTGAAGTAATGAGGTCTACATGTTGACTTTATTTTGTATATTAGTTGGCAAATGGATAGATATTTCATGAAGAAATATTTATTATTCAGGTTAAAAAAACAGATTTTTTTTTCAGTAAAGCAAAATGTTTAACATGACAATAAAAACACAAACTCATAAAATTTGAAGGCATAATAAAGAATTTATCAGAAAATCTTTTCAACAAATAGAAAATACTGCTTGAGACAATACTTCCTACTAGTAAAAAAAAAAAAAAAATGAACTTCTGATTTAAAAAGTTGCCTTGAGGTGAGAAGTGATTAACAGTGGTTCCAGCTGTCTAAGGTTCTCTACCCTAGATTTTAATCACCTTTCCACTACTAAGATCACAGAAACTGAAAAGAGTTGGGATCTGATTTTCTCACCTATACGATGTCTTTCACAGTAGCCAATATTCCCTGAAGAAAATGAGCTCACAAGTCAAAATATCAAAACATTTGAGTAAAACAACTATATCAGAAGTAAAACAAAATGCAGTTAGAAATAACATCAAATAGGACAAACTCCTCAGCTAAAGGATGGACAGTTTGGACATGAACACAGTATTTAGATATATGTAGCTTACAAGAGACAACCTCCAAAGTAAAGGAACACACAAAGCTTAAAAGTTAAAGGGTGGCAAAAGATATATCCAGCAAATGATAACCATAGGAAAACTGATGTGACTATTAATATCAGAGAAAATAGGTTTTAAAATTAGAAAAAGTATTAGGGATAGAGTCACTATATAATAATCAAGAGTTCAATTCTCCAAGAAGGTATAGCAATTATAAGCATGCATGCACCTAATAACTTCAAAATATGTGAAACAAAATGGTTTGAATTACAAAGAGAAATGAACAGTCGACCAATGTAGTGGGAAGTGTCAACCTTTCTTTTCATTTTTGAAGTCAAACAGACAAAAAAGAAAATCACTAATGTTACACAAGATTTGAACAATAAAACTAAAAGCTCATCCTAATAGATAGGTATATAGTTTTACAACCAAAAATTAGAGAATATAAAATTTTCTTGAGTACACATGGAATATATACAAATATTCACTATGAACTTAGCCAAAAGAAATCTTCAACACACTTCTGACAGTCCCTAATTTCCAAATTATTTGGAAATTTTTAAATAATTCAAGGGTAAAAAAATGCTATATTTAAAAATAAATAAATGCCAGAATTTAAAAATAAATGAAAGATAATACTGAAAACACACACAAAGAAACTTCTGGGATATGGCAAAACAATGCTTTAAAGGAAACTCATACCCTTAAATAATATGAGAAAAATAAATAAAATTTTAATATTTGATAAATTATCATTCTCAAGAAGCTAGGAAAATAACCGAAAAGCCGAAAGTAGAATGGGTGGTAAAAGCATAAACCATTGAAAGAATAAAAAACAAACAACATGAGAAGATTTACAAGGCAAAAGTTGTTTATTTTTTAATTAACAAGATTGACATGCTTCTGGAAAGACTGATTTTTTAAAAAGGGAAAAGAAACATTTTAAGTGAAAGGAAGATATAACTAGAGTACGAATGGAGACTTAACTGGTAAGTTTTTTCTCCTAAGATCAGGAACAAGGATGCCTGCTTTTGCCACTTTTGTTCAACATAGAAATGGAAGTTCTAGCCAAAGAGATTATGTAAGGAAAAGTAAGAAAAGTCATCCAAATTGGAAAAGAATAATTAAAATGATCTTTGTTCTTAGATGACAAGATATTGTATTTAGACAAACCTGTGAACACACACACACACACACACACACACACGCATGCATGCACGTACACACCCAGGTATTAGAGCCAATAAATGAATTCAGCAAAGTTGCAGGTACAAAACCAACATGCAAAAGTCAGTTACATCTTTATACACTAACAATGAACAGTCTGAAAAGGAAATTAAGAAACCAATTCCATTTACAATAACATCAAAAGTAAAATACTTAGTAATACATTTACCCAAGGAGGCAAAAGACTTATACACTGAAAACTAAAAAAATATTGCTCAAAGAAATTAAAGAAGACATAAATAAATGGAAAGACATACCGTATTCATTGATGAGAAGCCTTAATATCATTAAAATGACAATAGTACCTAAAGTGACATACAGATTCAATTAAATCTCTATTAAAATCCTAACTATTTTTTGCAGAAAATGAAAAACCTATATTAAAATTCGTATGGAATCTCAAGGATCCCAAGTAGCAAAAACAATCTTAAAAAAAAAAAAAAAAAGTAGGAGGACTTGCACTTCCAGATTTCAAAAGTTACAATAAAGCAACAGTAATCAAAACAGTGTGGCAAAAAGACAGACATATAGACAAAAGGAGTGGAATAGAGAGCCCAGAAATAAACCCTCAAATATACAGTCAAATGATTTGACAATGGTGCCAAGACCATTCAGTGGAAAATGACAATCTTTTTAACAAATGGGGTTGGGGAAATTAGATATACACATACAAAAGAATGAACTTGGACCCTTACCTTACACAATATACCAAAATTAATTCAAAGTGGATTTCAAAACTAACATAAGACTAAGACTATGAAACTTCCAGAAAAAAAAACATAGAGGAAAATCTTCATGATACTAGGTTCAGTGATCATTTCTTCAATATGATACCAAAATCACAGGCAACCAAAAAGTAGAAAAAAAATGGATTTCATCAAAATTTAAATCTTTGTACATCAAAGGACACTATCAGGAAAGTGAAAAAGACAAACTATAGAATGGGAAAAACTGCTTGCAAATCATATATCTAAGAGATTAATATGCAGACTATATTCTAAAAAACTCCTACAAATCAACAACAACAACCCAATTAAAATGCGGGCAAAGGACTTGAATAGACATTTCTTGAAAGAAAATATTCAAATTGCAAATAAGCACATGAAAAGATGCTCAACATCACTAGTCATTAGGGAAATATCCACGGTGAGATACTACTTCAAAACCCCAATGAGATACCACTTCACACTCATAAAGATGACTATTATTAAAAGAAAAGAAAAGAACAAGTGTTGGTGAGGATGAGGAGAAATTGGAACCCTGGTGTATTACCATCGGGGAGAATGAAATGATGTAGCCACAATGAAAAACAGCATGTCAGTTTCTCAAAAAGCTATAGAATTATCATATGACCAACAATTCCACTTCTAGGTATACACCAAAAAGAATTAAAAGCAGAGACTTAAACACATATTTACACATCAATGTTTGTACCAGCTTTGTTCACAGCAGTCAAAAGATGGAAACAAACTAAATGTCCATTAATAGCTGAATAAATAAATAAAATGTGGTACATACGAGGTGTGATCAAACAATATGGTGAATGTTTAAATTAAAAAAAAAATTATCACAGTAAAAGACACATTACCGCTTATCCCCTCAAAATATTCCCATTTTCCCCTGTCCTCCATCCTGAAGTAACTTCTATTCTACTTTCTGTCTCTATGAAGTGGACTAATTTGGTACCTCTTATGAGTGGAATCATACCATATTTGCTCTTTTCTCTCTGGGCTATTTCACTTAGCGTGTTTTTAAGATTCATCCATGTAGTAGCATGTATCAGCATTTTATTTCTTTTAAGGACTTTATGCATAAGGTGTGGTCAAAACATATGGTGTATGTCTAAATAAAAAAAAAATATTTAGACAAACTCGCTTTGAACACACTCATCCCATCATTCTGGTCACTTTCTGAAGCAGTTCTGAAAGTCCTCTTCGTGAGTGTCTTTAGTTGTGCTGTTATGGCTGCCTTGATGTCCTGAATCATTTTGACTTTGGGGAAGAGCCAGAAGTCACATGGTGCCAGATCCCAAGGTGGATGATGACACATTGTAATATTTTTATTTGACAGAACAGAACAGGTTGAAACTTGCCACACTCTGTTACTAAGTTTCGATGTGCTGCTTCCCATATTGAAGATTCCTGCCTTTCCATTGGATGGCACTCGGCAGCAGCATTCACTGTATTTTGTGATCACAATGGAAAGTCTCTGTGTCACACATTGCTTCTTGTATGGCAATTTGTGGTCAAATAAAAATATTACAGTGTGTCTACATCCACCTTATTCACCAGATCTGGCACCATGAGACTTCTAGCTCATCCCCAAAGTCAAAATGATCATGAAAGTTAAATGTTTTGAGCTGATTTAGGACATCAAGGCAGCCACGACAGTGCAACTAAAGACACACAAGAGGACTTCCAGAACTGCTTCAGAAAGTGGCAAGAACAATAGTATAAGTATGTTCAAAACGAAGAGGATTATTTTGAGGGGAATTAATGGCAATGTGTTCTTTACTGTAAAAATTTTTTTTATTTAGACATACACCATATGTTTTGACCACACCTTGTGCATAAAGTCCTTAAAAGAAATAAAATGCTGATACATGCTACTACATGGATGAATCTTAAAAACACGCTAAGTGAAATAGCCCAGAGAGAAAAGAGCAAATATGGTATGATTCCACTCATAAGAGGTACCAAATTAGTCCACTTCATAGAGACAGAAAGTAGAATAGAAGTTACTTCAGGATGGAGGACAGGGGAAAATGGGTAAATCTATTGTTTAATAGATGCAGTTTCTGTTTGGGATAATGAAAAAGCTCTGGAAATAGACAGTAGTGATGGTTGAAAAACATTGTGAATCTAATTAATGCCACCGAATTGTGCACTTTAAAACATATAGGAGAGCAAATTTTATGTACATTTGTACCACAATAAAAGACTAATAAGAGATATTACCTACAATAATTGTGAATGCCAATGATTGTGATTAGCATTATTTAGTAGAACTGACTGAAGAAGTAATCAATAGCTTGAACAGTCTTTTGATTATTGAAGAAATCAAAATAAACTTTGAACATATTACACAAAAAGAATATTTGGACATGATGGTTTTTATGGGCAAAAGTGTTAACATTTTCAAGAAAAATATCATCTCAATTTTGCACAAACATTTCCAGACAAAAGACACAAAAGGGATTATGTCCCAATTCATTTAGACTGAAACCATACAAAGACTTTATGAAAAAGAAAAATTATAGGCCTATTTCACTCATGACTATAAATCTTAAGCAAAATTTCATTAGCAATATGAATCCGAGAGAATTTAAACAAGATAATTTACTATAATCAAGTTAGGTTTCCCATAAGTACATTTTATAAACGTTAAAAGAGAAAAAGAAATCTATGATGATCTCAATAGATTCAGAAAAAGTAGATGATAAAATTCAATCCCATCTATGATAAAACTCTTAGTTTTTGAGAAGATAATAATTTTCCATAATCTTAGAAATAAATATATTTGCCTGTTTAAAATAAGTGCTGCCCTATGAGAAAATAAAATCTGGGTCTAAAATTATTACAGAAACATCTAAACCATGAAAACATTCTTATATCCATTTATTCTTATCAGGTCAAATATGCTAAAGCACAATTTAAATAATTCACCTAAATTACACATGTTTTTCCAACTGTTTTGGCCTCTTTCCTCTCCGTATACTATGTTCATTCTATGACCTGGATATGACTTTTCTTTTTCTTTAAAACATTTATCAGTTTAAATTTTCTTATTTATTCTCCTATCTCAAGATCCTCAGGACCCTAAGCCTAAATTGTGTCCCTTCATCTAGTATCCCTCCATCCCTCTCAACTAATTCCCAACTGCCCCCCTCAGATCAATTCATGTTTAAAAAAATACAACTTCCTCTGATTTCTCTGAGCTCAAAATCTAAAATATGAAACATCTTCCCTTTAACACATATATTAAGCTCAAACTCTTGTCTGGCTTTCCAAGTCTTATTAAATGGTCCTACATTAGCTAGTCAACATTATTTACCACTATTGTCAACTTATGAAAGATTTCTCATCACCACATACATATACCCTATGCCATGGCTTCCAACAATAGATTCAGACTCCAGTGGAAGGCAAGAATTGGGGGAAAGCGTGTTGCCACAGGGAATCCATGAATATGAGAAATTTTTTTAAAAGATAATAAAACACACAAATTATCATAATATGTATGCTATGTCATAGATAGTTGAGTGTTTATTATATGCTAGGTGTTAAGCTAAGTGTATTTCTCATAATAATAAATAATAACATCTCAAGTAATCTTTATAACAGCTCTATGAGGTAATGATCACAATTCCCATCTTAAGTATAAAATAATTAAAACTTAAAAAACTAAGTAATTATCTCAAAACCATACGTTGAGTAAATAGGGGGCTTGGGATTTCTTTATTAGCTATCCTATTGCAGAAGGGTTCTTCTCTTAACACTTTAATGGTAAGAAATATTTTGAATATTCAAAAAAGTTGGATCCATTTATTATATTGTCTCAGTTTTATTCTTTCCATTGCTATTTTCTGAACCTCAAATGTCCTCACCCCTTCATTAAGTATCAAAATCCAACCTACTTTCTAAGCCTCGATTTAAGGTCCAAACCTTCTCCAACACTTTCCCTCATGGCAGCCTGCTTTATTTTTCTTCACCAAAACATTATAGAACTAATAAACTTGGCCATATTTTTACGAATTTAAATTATATTTATTGTTTTACCCTTCTTCATTTACATTCACTCAGCAAGAAAGAGGGCACCATAGTACATACTCACCATGTTCATGAAAATTGATTATTTATCTAAAACCCTGAGAATTTTGTGGAGTGGGGTGTGTGTGTGTGTTTGTGTGTGTGTGTGTGTGTACATATACATATATAATGTATATATGTTTTTATAATATGTATGTATGTATTATGTATATTCTGTATGTGTATATATGTGTGATATATCTATCTCCCAAATAACTTCATTATAAATACATATGGGGAAAAAAATTATACATATATATATATGTGTGTGTGTATATATATATATATATACACACACACATATGTATATGTGTGTGTATGTATATACATATATATATATATATATATATATATATATATATTTCCAGATAATTTTTCAACATAAATAGTAAAAGAAAAACAAAAACCCTGAACCCTTACATATGTATGTGTATGTATGATTTCTATATATCTGCATCTATACCACATACTTAGTGTGAGTTTCATGGGAAACTGAGAGAAAAATTTTTAAGTGGTTTGGATCTTCTATTTTGCTTTTCTGTGAAGACATTCACAGTGAACCTAAAATGGTCAGAGTGAGCATGAGACTATTAGATAAAATAACTGTAGACATAAAAAGACGATGAACTTCAGGCATGGACAGGGAGCATTGTAAGGGAGGCATACCACACAATGTACGCATACGTGACAAACTGGCAGTGAGAAGATTATTTTCTGTCTTTCTGGGTATTTATTCATTTAAATGTAGTAAACTAGATTTTTCCGGTTTTAGGACACATGCAATTGATCTCCCTCTAACTTGATTTTATTTGGTAAAGTAGGGCTATAAGGTTTGAATGACAAACACTGAACAGAGAAGTCCCACTGAGTTATTACTATTTTTATTTTTATTGTATGATGAGTGAAGACAAATAATGTGTTGGGCAGGAGTGGGTGATCCCTTGTCCTTGGTTGGCATATAACTCAAAGAGAAAAGATAAATTACAAAACAGAATAGTAACTTATACTTTTGTATTATATACTTAATATGTATAAGATCTATTTAGTACTAAACTAAGAAAAGCAGTTATTAATGTAAACATTGCAACAAATAAATGGTGGAACTCTCACTTTTTGATTAAAAAGTTACAATAAAACATTATTTTTAACTTTTTTTTACTAAATAGATTATAAACGTTTTACTGTATCCAGAGCACTGAAAACTATCTTCTCAGTAAACAAGTCTGTCAATAGAGCAGATTATATATTACATATTTCAAAGATCAATTTCTACATACCTAATTTCACTGATTATAGCTCATAAAGTTTAAATTCAGTACTTAAGATGGATTCACCTCCAAACATTGAAAGAATGCCACAAGGCACTTGCTCACCAGTTTTAACTTTGAAGTGTCTATAACCTTCACAATAGCAATGGTTTTCTCTTTCTCCTTCATCATTTTCTTTTCCTTAAACTTGGAAATAGTAACCGGGAGAGCTGTGCAAAAATGTCTGCACGAAGATGAACTTTGGTTCTTCCTTGGACTTTAGGACTAATCTGGTCTAGATTGTGACTGAGAAAGCTCGCTTGTTGATGTTATGCAGTCCTTTCAAGTTCCAACCAAGCACAGGAGGTTGTTAATGTTTACTCAGTCCTCCTTTCTGGAATGATCTTGAACTATAAGAGTTTACTGAGATTGCCAAAAGTTATCAGCATTTACAGACACCTGAATGAAAAATACCTATATCTGATAAAACAAATGAGTCATGCACACCAACTCTCTGAAAGGAAGAAATGAAACTGAGACCATGCGTGGAAATTATAGGGAGACCTATCTAAACTCAGATGACAAGCAATCATTCAGTGGGAGTGTGGGAAAGTACATCAACTGAGGTTTCTTCGGATCCTGAGGTTCTACAGTTCTCTGAAATGGCTTCCTTTGATGCCTTAGTCACAGCAAAGTGGGTGGGATTGTCATTCCATGTCACACAGGACTGGATTCAAACCCCTCCCCCGCCATTCACTAACCTTATGAACTTGAATGAGTTACTGAGCTTCTCTAGCTTCTCTAAGCCCCTGTCCTCATTTGTAAAATGATGATACGTAACTCTCTCTCTCTCTCTCTCTCTCTCTCTCTCTCTCTCTCTCTCTCTCTCTCTCTCTCTGTTTCCATCTCCATCTCTCGCATAGGTTTCTTGTGCTGATTAAATGCAATTTTTCACAAAAAAACCTTTTGTACAATCCTTGTCACATAGCAATTTCCCAAGGCATAGTAGCTATTATTATTGTTGTTATCCTCGTTGCTGCTGCTTTTTTTCGATTAAAAAATTCCTAAATAATAATATATACTGGGAACAATTTTTTCAATACTACCTGTGAATTTCATAGTGTGTATTTAATATGTGTTTGCTTAGCACCTATGATGTGCTAGGCGCTCTGCTGGGTACTGAACATAAAATAATGAGTAGGTCACTGCTCTAGGCTCCAGAGACACAGAGGTGAACAAAACAGACAAAATCACTATCTTCAAGTAGTTTACATTCTAGGAATGGGAGCGCACAATACATAGGTAAACAAAATAATAAGGAAGATAATTTTTTTACTCAAATGATAAACAGCAGAGGCAATTAAAATGAGGTATTGATTTAGGGAGTGAAGGGATGGCATACTTTAGCTAGGGTGATTGTGGAAGGACCCTCTGACAAGGTGATAGCGCCTGTCTGAAGCATAAGGAGGCAGCCATGCAAAGATCTAGGACAAAAATATTCCAACCCAAAAAAGGAAGTTCAGTGGTCCTAAGATGATAATACATGTCACGTTCAAGGGAAGTGCTGACTATGGTAAAGTGTCTAGATTATACTGAGGATTTCAGGAAGTGAACAGAATGCTAAGCAAAGAGAAACAGGATCTGATTTTTGCTTTCTGAACATCATCCTGGCTGCTGGGTGAAGAACAGCTATAAGGTAGAAAGGAGCAGCAGGGAAGTTATATTGGAGTCTGTTTCTGAAGTTCAAGTTAGTGATGATGGTAGCCTGGAGAAGTGTTTTAATAGAGGAGCTTATCAGAAGCTGTGAGATGCAGGAAAACTCAGATGCTGATTGGAGGGGCATATTGATAGACATGGAGTTACGGGGATAAGAGAGAGAAGAGAAAAAGTGACTTGCAGTGATGGGATGAGCCAAAAGCAGGTGGCAGGGGCAACGTCTTCTTTTCAGTCATATTAAGTGTGAGATGCTGTTAGAGGCACAAAAGATATCAAATAAGCAGTAGGATAAATGGTGCTAGCATGTAGTGGAGAGATCAGGGTTGGAGATGGGTTGAGAAAATGGGCTGACGTCTCAGCCTTAGGACACTTTAGCAATTAGACATCTCTTAGAGGAGAAAGAACCAGCAAGGTGGTGGAAAAAAACAAAATGGTGCCCCAGAATTCCAGATAGTACTTCAAGAAGGAGAGCATGGTCAGCCATGGAAAATACCACTGAGAAGCGAAGTCAGATGAGAATGAATAATTTACTACTGGCTTCAGCACTGGTTGGTTTTAAGCACCCTTTTAGAATTGTAACAACAACAAGTCTAATGGAGAGTAGAGAACGAAAGGTGGAAGAGTCATGGTGACAATGAAAGGTAAGGGATTTGGGGAATGGGAGTCATGAAATGGTATGGCAGCCAGAGAGAAAATGTGTTCAGAGGGAGTTGTTTTGTTTGGTTTTAATTTTAGGGTGTCTTATTATTAAAGACTAGTGTAACGTTGACATTTATAATTCAGTAGATCAGAATATACTGATGATATGGGAGAAGAAGCTGTTATTTAGATAGAGAAAGTGCTTGAGAAGGTAAGACTGAGTGGGATCTAGGACACAAGTAGTATAGTGGGCTTTAAATTATGAACTGGGACACTTGTTTTATATTATAGAAGGGGTGACAAAGAAACTGAAAACATGCAGGAGCTTTAGTAGCATTCACAATGCAAAGCTAATGAGTAACTTCTAATCAAATGTGTATATTTTCTCTGAAATAGATTATGAAAGAGAAATCAGCTGAACAATGGAAAATATACAGGGAATCATGCCAAAAAATGTATACACATTTTAAGAAAGGAAAGAACTGTATTAAAATTGCAATACTCGATATATACTGATAACAAAAGATGAATACAAGTCACGTTTGACTTCTGCAATAACAAGAGGTGCTCAAAGTGGTTACCATCAGCATAATTTTAACAGTTTTTTTTCCTTTCTTAAAACATGTATATATATATATATATATATATATATATATATATATATATATATATATTTAGCACCCTCTGTATATATGTAGTCTACTAAGATTTACTATAAAAATAGCCTTGAAGATAACTGTTTTTAATCATTCTCATAATACAGAGGAAAGCAAAGTAAGGAGAGGTTAAACGACTTGACCGACGTCTAGAGTAGAACGTGAGTTTAACACCACGACCCCTGCCTCACTGCATGGCCCCACTATCACGTGGTCTCTCAACATGTCAATTGTCTCACTCAACTTTTTGTTTCCTATGATGAGAGTATTATGTTTTCCACAAAATAAGTATTGAATCAATATTTGGTCAATGAACTGCTTAGATCTAAAAATTATCAGTGATTGCTGATTGGTTAATAGCAGATGTTTCTTTATAATAAGATAGATAGATAGGCCAGTAGTATCTATCTTTTAAAAAATACATTCTGTATATCGAAAGCAAATCCCCAAGAGTCACTGCCACCTATTTGCACTGAGTAAGCTATTCTATTCAGTTTCTACAAAACAAGTAAGATAATTGACAAAGAGAATGTTTCAATATACAGTTTCATTGAACTAAGTACCACATACAAGAAAGAGAAGATTGCAGAAAATTAATATCATTGCCTTAAACCCAGAGTTGAACAGTGGTTAAGAAAACAGCATCCTCATTTTGTGAAATAATATGAAACCAAAACAAATAAAAACAAAAACAACATCAACAACAAAAACCTAGGTTTTAAACCTCATTTGACCTATGGCAGATAATACTAGTATTAGTGACCGACTTGTTATAAAGTGGAGGTCTTGTATACCAGAGAACAGGAGGAAAGGAATGCTTCTCTCTTTAGAGAGTCTAGTTGGGAATTAATAAAGAAAAAAGGGTGCTTCTTGGAGATTTTTCTTAAGACCTTGAATTTAAGGCACCTGCCATTAATATAGCCCAGTCCATTGATTTACAGGTGAATAGCATCCACACGATGCAATATAGTTATAATTCACTTTCAGTAAACGAAATGTTTAAAGTAACAATTCAATCACAGTCTTTCATATTTTTTCTCATGTTTTCTAAAAGGCCTAAAACCATAAACAAATTAAATAACCCTTCAAAATGTATGGAAACAGCTTACACACTCTTTACAGATAACATTTTTAGTGATTAACAAATGGTCCATAAGAAAGCAACAGCAATAAAATAGGAGATAAGGAGCCACCCATCCATTGCCTATCATTCCAGGAATTTATGCTGATTTCAACATAGGCAACTGCCCATATGCCTTAAATAGGGTGAGGCCTGTCTATCTTCCTTCAGTTCATCTTTAACTTCTGGTTATTGGCTCAGAAGTACAGTTACATTTTTTTGTTGCTAACAATCTTTTTCTTACTTCTACAAGATGTAGAGCTCTAAATCTAATAGCTGTTAGTCATGGTAAAATAAGTACAATTTAGTAATGAATTTATGAGGGTGTCTGATTATACGCTGTGCTTCAAACAAGAAATCTGCAGATTAAATCACTCATAGAAATGCTACAGAAGATGAGATATGTAATTAGATGGATGTTTATAGAGATGAGATAGATAGTTACATAGATACATAGATACTAGATAGATAAAGGTAGTACAAGCCCTATTATCTATCTTCCTCAGTCATATAATCTTTTTCCTTTACCAACAAATATTTTCTAATATTCATTTGTTATAGTGTGTGTTTCAACAGTGTAGAAAAAAACACCATTTACCAATTAAGTGAATGTTTTTCATAATCAGAAGCTGTTATTTGTTTCAATCTGATTGACATCCTCAGGTCTGGAAACACTTACAGTTCTTTGCATTAGCAGAGGAGAGTCTGTTCCTTCCTCTTTAAAACTTGATTCCATACCGATTATATCCTCTATAACGTCCTCCATCTAGCAAAATATAGTACATTTAGAATAATGTGTATAATGATAAAAGTTGTGCTTCATCCTGAATTCAGAGAGAAAAAGTTTAGTCATCACTAAAAGGTATTCTTTTATATTTAAATTAAAGTTTTACATATATATATATATATATATATATATATATATATATACACACACACACACACATATATGTATGTATATATATATATATATGTATATCTAAACCCAGAATATTTTAGAACTTAAAATGAAGTAACCCTGACACTCCTTGATCTGTTGCTTTTTCTTGCTTTTGCTTCCACCATCTGGCAAGTTAGCCCTTTGGAAATCAGTGTTTATGATGAAGTACCTCCTCAGCCCTTATACTTAATACACAGAGAAATGACTTCATACAAACTTTTCTTTTACAATGTTTTGATTGCATCTTACAGTTTGATATCCAAATATCAGTGGTTGAACTTGAGCTGGTTAGTCTACGTGGATACAAACTGCATGGAAAGATCTAACTTTTCATAATGACCAACAATAATACTAGCAATAATAACAACAAAAATGTAATCATAGATGCCTCAAATAGGAACAAAAACACACACTTATATAGTGCAGGAGTTGTGCCTGGCTCTGATCTATGTGCTCTGCACACATCAGCTCATTTAATTTTCACAATAATCCTACCAAATGCATATTACCATTATCCCCATTGTACACATGAGGAAACTGAGAGAAAAGGAAGTTCAGTCACTTGTTCCAGAATATATAGCTGGAGAACTACAGAGGCAGAATCGAAATCCTGGAAGTCTGGCTCTATAGCTCTAATTTAAATCAGGTCTCTACATCTTTCTGAAATAGCCTCCCTCCTCTTCCCTTTAGCTGGAGATTTACAAAGCTTACACTTTTAAAATACCACAATTGCCACCACCCCATTGTCCTCTCTTTAGCTCTGTTCTCTCCACCATGTTCTCTTTAGTTACATTTTAAAATATGAAGTAAGTGCAAAGAGAGTGAGAATGCTGAATTTATATAACTACACTACTCTGAATTTCCCATGAGGTGCAAAAATGACCAGGAGTAAACTCGGAGATATATAAAAGTATTTTATGATTCTGTTAATGGGATCTTCTAAGCATAATGTCTGAGAACTTTAAGGAATCCAATGTTCGGAAACTTCTACTAAGATGCTCCCAGAGGTCATATGCCAAAAAATCGGAACACTACTCATATACAGAGGGTGTCAAAAACATGTATACACATTTTAAGAAAGAAAAAAACTCCATTAAAATTGTAATACTCAATATATACCGATAACGAACGAAAGATGAATACAAGTCATGTGTACACGTTTTTTTGGCACCCCTGGTATTAATTAAACAAAGATTTATTGAGCAATGTTTATTGCAACACCTTGTTTTGAGTGCTGGAGCTATAGAAGCAAACAGCATGGTCTCTGCCCTAAGGGAAGTCAAACTCTACAGAGAGAAAAGAGACAACAAACAGCATAATAACAAAACAGTGGTCTGAATCAATTAAAGCAGGAAAAGGACAGAGCTTGATGGGAAGGAGGGTTATTTTAGAAAATTGTCAGAGAAGTATTTACTGATATTTGAACAGCAGAATGAATAACATGGGGGAGGGTAGTCCTTGGAAAGAAAGCAAAAATAATGAAAGACCCTAAGTTACGAACAAGCTCAGAGTGTTTGAAAAAGAGTGAGCAGGCAAATGGGAATGGAGCAGAATGAGCAAGGGCAAGAAAGGTTTCAGAGGAAGTCGAAAGGTAGGCAAGGAACTTACATTGAAGAATCATCTAGGCCATTGGTATCCTACAGAAATTCTTACAGTAATGGAAATGTCCTATGTTTGGACTGTTGAATATAGTAGCAACTAACCACATAAGCCTACTGAGCCTTAAAATGTGGCTAGTGTAGCTGAATTTTTAATTTCATTCAACTTTTAAAGATTGAATTGAATTTGAATTAATTTAAAATCAAATTTAAAGAGCCAATGTGGCTAGTGAGTACCATTCTCAAGAGCATAGCTCTAGGCTATTATCTGGACTTCAGAAGTTATTCCATGTGCATTGAGAGATCTCTCTTTAAAGGATCTGGAATCATAAATGTGCATGTTTTGTTTCTTTTGATTACTCTAGCCTCTGAAAGTTTTACAACATATTGTTACTAAATTCAAATATTAATTTCATGATATTTCTTTTACTCACTTTCCACCAGTAAGTGGACAGCAAATTTGTTCTGAGCAGATGTGAAGAAGATCTGAACAAAGAAGGATGCTAAATACAATTTACGGGAAATGTTTTTCTTTGAAACTTCTGGTACCGGTAGTTTCAGTAAAAATTACACATAAGTCATTCATCCTTCTTTTTCTTTCTTCTTTTTTTTTTTTTTCTGGAACCTTACATCATCAATGACCGAGTCTTTTGCATCTCTAGTTTTTCCTCTTGCATATGAACGTGCTTAGGTTTCTTGTATTCCAGAGGAAATCTTTCTTTCCTACATGTGAAAGTTCATTCTCCTTAGAGGCTCTGCTTTTCTCTTTAACACCTCTCCCCTTTATTTCTTTAGTCATGTAGGTGGATATCTTTTAATTACACCTACATGACTATATTTTTCCTTAATTGATTAAAGACGTTGGTTCTTCCATTATCCTACATTGATTTAAAGATCTAAAATCCAATACAAAACTTTGCTTTGTAGCTTTCAAGAACCTTCATAATTAATCACCTTGGAATCAAGTTGCTATTTTTAAAGAGACAACAAATACAACATTTATATCAGATGAAACAGAATTAAAAGTTAGACAAAAGCAAAAATTACAAATCAGCAGAATAAGCATTCTCAAAGTGATAAATGGAGATAATGAAATACAAAGAAATAACAAATTATTTTGACAACAATTAAAATAAAGAAATAGGCATGGAAAGAATAAGGCTCAAGGACAAAGGAAAACATTTGAAAGATTTGACAGATTTAAAAATAAAGGTCTACAAAAGAACAAAAATCAGGCTTTTCAACAACACTAGGAGCAAGAAGACAATGGGATAATATATGAAGTATTAAAGGTAAAGAATTTTGAACCTAAACATTTACAACCAATAAAATATCCTATTAGCATGTTGGTGAGGTAATATACTTCTTAAGTATAAAACCTCAGAAGTTTTAAGGCAAAAAGTCCTTTTAAATACAATCTTTCAGGACATCCTCCAGTCACATGATAAATAAAACTATGAAATCGGTACAAAATACAAGAAGGAGTAACAACAAAAATTTTGTTGTCTAAATAACAATACAGGAAGATAGGGGAGAACAAAAGGAAATGAGCCTATAGTCAGGTAAATTTTACTTTAGGGTGTGACATAGATATTGTCAAACAATTATATACATAGTGTGTGTGTGTGTGTGTGTGTGCGTGTGTGTGTTAAAAAGTTAGGAATAATGAAAGCGAGAGAGAGACTTAACCTGTCCAATGGTGGATAGAAAAAAAAAAAAGGCAAATAAGGAATCAAAGTATAGTAATTTTAAAAACATTAAAAAAGATAACTATTAAATCTTAGCAGTAAACTAATCACAAGAATGTAAATTAGTTAACATACTGATGAAGAAATTATTTCTCAAATTGGATTTTAAAAAGATATTCTATAGATTGTCTATAAGAGATACATTCAAAATAAAAAAAAATACAGAAAGGTGAAAACTTCTACCACAAACATGACCAAAAGAAAAGTCACCATAGCAAATTTGGTATTATGCCATATACAATTCAAAGTAAAATTTTAAAGGAAAAATAACACCAAATGATCATGAATGCATATGCACCTAAAAAGTACCTACAGTAATAAAAAGTACCTACAGAATTCCATGTAAAAATAAGTCAATAATTATTGTATGAATATTTTATCTCACCACTGTCAAAATTATAAATCTGAATTTGGCCTTCTCTTCACCTATTCTCTAGGCCATACCTTGGGTCTTGTCATCTAAATTGTTCTATTTGTGATATCTTAAATTCCATTATCTCACTCTTCTTTTCAGATCCATTCTAGACTGTGTGAACTTTTCATGTTTTGACTCTCTATGTATTTGCCCTATTATCTTTCTCCCCAACTGTCCTAAACATCCCAGGATTTCAATATCTCCACCTCCTGCTAACTCTGAATTCAAAGTGGAGTGGTTTCTGCCCAAGACCCTATTACCCAAATTCCTTTTCTTACTATTTTCTTTTTTCAATTACAGTTGACACTCAATATTATTTTATATTAGTTTCAGGTAAACAGCATAGTTGCTAGACATTTGTATAGTTTACAAAGTGATCCCCCTGACTTGTCTAGTACCCACTGGGCACTATACATAGTTATTACCTTATTATTGCCTATATTCCCTATGTTTTACTTTAGATCCCATTGACTATCTTGTAACTACCAATTCATACTTCTTAATCCCTTCACCTTTTTCACCCAGGCTCCTAAACCCTCTCCTATCCAACAACTATCAATTTGTTCTACATATATGGGTCTGTTTTTGTTTTGTTTCACTTATTTTGTTCTTTAGAATCCACAATAAGTAAAGTTATATAGTATTTGTCTTTCTCTGTCTGACTTATTTCAAGTAACATAATACCCTCTAGGTCCATCCACATTGTTGCAAATGGTAAGATTTCATCTTTACTTATGGCTCTGTAATATTCCAGTGTATATATTTTACCACTTCTTCTTTATCCAAACATCAATTGATGGGCACTTGGGTTGCGTTCATATCTTGGCTATTGTAAACAGGGCTTCAATGAACATAAGGGTGCATATATTTTTTTTTTGAATTAGTGTTTTGGGTTTCTTTAGATAAATACCCAGAAGTGGAATTGCTGAGCCATTAAGTAGTTCTGTTTTTAACTTTTTGAAGAACCTCCATACTGTTTCCCATAGTGGCTGCACTGTTTGTGATCCCACCAACAATGCACTAGGGTTCCCCTTTGTCCACACTTGTTGTTTGTTGATTTATTGATGATGGCCATTCTCACTGGTGTGAGATGGCATCTCATTGTGGTTTTAATTTGCATTTCTCTGATGATTAGTGATATTGAACATCTTTTCGTATGACTATTGGCCATCTGTATGTCCTCTTTGGAAAAATGTCTATTCAGGTCCTCTGCCCATTTTTTAATTGGATTGTTTGAAGCATTTTTGGGGGGGTGTTGGAGTTATATGAAATCTTTATAAATTTTAGATATTAGCCACTATTGGATGCACCATTGGTGAATATCTTCTCCCATTCAGTAGGTTGTCTTTTAGTTTTGTTGATTGTTTCCTTTGCTGTGCAAAAACTTTGTGTAGTCCCATTTCTTTATTATTTCTTTTGTTTTCCTTGTCCAAGGAGATATATCAGAAAAAAATGTATTGCTAAGGGCAATGTCAGAGACTTTAATCTCTATGTTTTCTTCTAGTACTTTTATGGTTTTGGTTCTTATAGGTAAGTCTTTAATTCATTTTGAGTTTATTCTTACATATGGTGTAGGTAGGTGGTCCAGTTTCATTTTTTTGCATTTATCTCTCCAGTTTTCCAAACACCTCTTATTAAATAGACTGTCTTTACTCCATTGTATATTCTTGCCTCCTTTATCATAGATTAATTAACCATGTAATTGGAGGTGTATTTCTGGGTTCTCTATTCTGTTCCATTGATCTATGTGTCTGTTTTTAATGCTAGCACCACGCTGTTTTGATTACTATAGCCTTATAGTATAGTTTGATTTCAGATCGTGAGATAGCTTCAATTACGTTCTTCTCTCTAGAGATTGCTGTGGCTATTCAGCAATAAATTTTAGGAACCATATAAATTTTAGGATTATTTGTTCTATTTCTGGGAAAATGCTATTCGTATTTTAATAGGGATTGCACTGAATCTATAGATTGCCTTGAGCAGTACAGACATTTTAACAACTTTAAATTTTCCTATCCATGAACATGATATATGCTTCCATTATTTGTATCTCCAATGTCTTATAATTTTCTGAGTATAAGTATTTTACTCCTTGGTTAAATTTATTCCTAATATTTGTGTTTTTTGGATGCAATTATAAATGGGATTGTGTTCTTAATTTCTCTTTCTGATAGTTCATTATTGATGTATAAAAATGCCACCAATTTCTAAATATTAATTTTGTATCCTGCTTCTTTACTGAATTCTTTGATCGGGTCTAATAGTTTTTGGTGGAATCTTTAGGGTTCTCTCTGTATAATATCATGCCATCTGCTAATAATGATAGCTTTAATGTTTCCTTTCCATATTGGATGCCTTTTATTTCTTTTTGTTGCCTGAGTGTTCTGACTAGGACTTCCAATACTATGTTGAATAAAAGTGGTGAAAGTGTACATCCTTGTTTTGTGCCTGATGAAAATGCTTTTAGCTTTTCACCATTGAGTATGATTTCAGCTGTGGGTTTGTCATATATGACCTTATTATGTTGAGGTATGTTCCCTCTGTTCTTACTTTGCTGAGATTTTTTTTTTTTTAATCACAAATGGATGTTGGATTTTGTCAAACACTTTTTCTGCATTTATTGATATGTTCGTATGATTTTTTTATCCTTCAATTTGTTTATGTGGTGTATCACTTTAATTGGTTTGCGGTTTTGAACAAAACTTGCATCCCAAGAATGAATCCCACTTGATCATGGTGTAGAATCCTTCTAATGTATTGATGAATTCAGTTTGCTAGTATTTTGTCAAGGAATTTTGCGTTGATATTCATCAGGTATATCGGCCTACAACTTTTTTTTTCTCCTCGTTTTCAAATCAGGGTAATTGTAGCCTTGTAATAGGAGCTTCAGAACTACCCCTCCTCCTGAATTTTTGTGGAATAGTTTGAAAGGATAAGTGTTAATTCTTTGAATTTGGTAAATTGAATTTGGTAAAATTCACCTGTAAAGCCATCTAGTCCAGGACTTTTGTTTGTTGAATTTTGATTACTGATTCAATTTTGTTCATAGTAATCTATCTGTTCAGATTTTCTGATTCTTCTTGACTTAGTCTTGTAAGGTTGTATGTTTCTAGGAATTTATCGATTTATTCCAGATTGTCCAATTTGTTGATATATAATTGTTCATGTTAGTTTTCTTATAATCCTTTGTATTTCTGTGGTGTCAGTTGTCACATCTCTTTCATTTCTAATTTTATTTATTTGGGTTCTCTCTCTCTCTTTCTCTGACTCTGGTTAAAGATTTACCAATTTTGTTTACTTCATCATAGAATCAACTTTTGTTTTCATTGATATTTTGTAGTGTTTTTTAGACTCTATTTCATTATTTCTACTCTGATCTTTATTATTTCCTTCCTTCTACTCACTTTGGACTTTGTTTGCTATCCTTTTTCTACTTCCTTTAAGTGTAAGATTAGATTGTTTGAGACTTCTCGTTTCCTCAGGTAAGCCTGTATTGCTAGGAATTTTCCTCTTAGGCTGCTTTCTATGTGTCCCATAAATTTGGAGTTGTTGTGTTTTCATTATAATTTGTCTAAAGGTATCTTTTGATTTCTTCCTTAATCTTATTGTTAATCCATTCATTGTTTAATAGCGTGTTATTTAGCCTGCATGTATTTGTGTGTTTCTCAGTTTTTTTCTTGTAATTGATTTCTTCTTTCATATCTTAGTGGTCAAAGAAGACGTCTGGTATGATTTCAGTCTTCTTAAATTTACTGAGACTTGTTTTTTGGCCTAACGTGTTTAGGTCACATGTTTCATGTGAACTTGAAGAGAATGTATATTCTGCTGCTTTAGGGTGAAATGCTCTAAAAATATCAATTAAATCCCTCTGATCTAAAGTATCGTTTAAGGCTAATGTTTCCATGTTAATTTCTTGTCTGGAAGATCTATCCCTTGATGTCAATAGGGTGTTGAATTCCTTTACTATAACTGTATTACTGTTGATCGCTCTCTTTATGTTGGTCAACATTTGCTTTATGTATGTAGGTGCTCCTATGTTGGGTGCTTAAACGTTTACAAGGGTTATATCCCCTGTTGGATTGATTTCTTTTATTATTACAAAATCTCCTTCTTTGTTTCTTACACAGGCATTGTTTTAAAGATTATTTTGTCTGACATAGTATAGCTACCCCAGCTTTTTTTCATTTCCATTTGCATGAAATATCCTTTACCATTTCTTTACTGTCAGTCTCTGTGTGTCTTTAGATCTGAAGTGGGTTTCTTGTAGACTGCATATGTATGAGTCTTGTTTTCTTATACACTAAGCTACCCAATGTCTTTGATTGGGGCACTTAATCCATTTGCATTTAAAGTAATTGTTGATAGATATGTAGTTTTTGTCATTTTATTATTCATAATTGTGCTCTTTCTCCCACCCTTCTTCTTAAATGAGACTTTTTAACATTTCTTGTAATATTGGTTTGGTGGTGATGAATTCCTTTACCTTTTCTTACTTGAGAAGCTCTCTATTTCACTTTCAATGTTAAATAATAGCCTTGCTGGGTATAGTAGTCTTGGTTGTAAGTACTTACTTTTCATGACTGAATATTTCATGCCAAACCCTTTTGGTCTGCAAAGTTTCTGTTGAGAAATCAGCTCACAGTCTTATGGGAGCTCCCTTATAGGTAACTAATTGCCTTTCTCTTGCTGCTTTTAATATTTTTTTGTCTTTAAACTTTGGCATTTTTATTACGATGTATTTTGGTGTGGACCTCTTTGGGTTCATCTTGTTTGGGACTCTGTGCACTTTTTGGACTTATATACCTATTTCCTTCACCAGGTTAGAGAAATTTTCAGTTATTATTTCTTTAAATAGGTTCTTAATTGCTTGCTCTCTCTCTTCTCCTTCTAGGGCCCCTATAGTATGAATGTTGGTACACTTGACATTATCCCAGAGACCCTTTAAACTACCCTTATTTTTTTAATTCTTTTTTCTCTTTGTTGTTCTGATTGTTTTCTGTCACCTTGTCTTCCAAATTGCTGATTAGATCCTGTGCTTTAATCTGCTGTTGGTTCCATCTAACATATTCCTTATTTCAGTTATTGTATTCTTCACTTCTGACTGGTTCTTTTTTTATGGTTTCTGTGTCTTCTTTAATGTTTACTATCTCTTTGCTGAAGTTCTCACTAAGTTCCTAAGCATTCTCAAAACCATTGTATTGAACTCTGTATCTGCCTGGTTGGTTGGTTGGTTCTCTCCATTTCATTTTGTTTGTTTTCTGGAGTTTTCTCTTGTTCTTCTTTGGGGACTTATTTCTTTGTTTCCTCATTTTGACTGCATCTCTGTGTTTGTTATTATTTATTAGGTAGATATACTACATCTCTCAGTCTTTGCTGGGTGGCCTTATATAATAGGTGTACTGTGGTTCTCAGTGACACAGTCCCCCATCACCTGCATCAATGCTCCAGGAGTGTCCCTTGTGTGGGTTGTGTGTGCTCTCCTATTGTAGTTGAGCCTTGATTGTTGTTGGCATTTCGGTTGGTGGGATTGACCCTCAGGTTGACTGGTTGTGAGAAATGACCACCCCCACATCATAGGAGCTTCTGTGTGGGGGCTGACTCCATAGAGCAGGATTCACTCTGTGGGGTTCTGGTGCCTGCTGAGATCACCCTTTGAGTGCGTGCATCTGAGGCTAATTGGGTGATGCTCTGTTGTGATCTGTAGCCAGCCTCCAGGTGTATTGGTTCTAGGGAATCTTGGGAGCAACTTCTGTGCAGGTCAAATTCAGTTGTTACCTGTCACTGATCCAGGACTTCCTGATGGGAGCTATAAAGTACCCACGGTTGTTCACTGCCTGCTCTGGATCTGTGAACTGAGGCAAATTGCCACCAGTACTGGGGCTGGGGCAGCTTGGTGAAAGGCCCAGGTGACCCTGAGGCCTGCTCCTGCCTGCCAGCTCTTCATAAGTCTCAGTTGCTAATAGAGTCTTAGGGTGGTACACAAGTTGGATAAAGCGAGGTTTCAGGGGATCACCAGATTGGGGCAAGTGGTGTTCAAGACTCAGGTTTGGCAGTAATGCTGAGCCTGGGGCCACTCCACAAAACAGAGCACACTGAGGCCAGCCACCACCCACCTGAGGTCCACAAAACCCAAAGAGTTGTCTAAGAGGACTACAGCATGGGCCAGGGCTGCCTGCCTACTGCCAAAAGTGCTTCCAGAGATGATCAAATTGAGTGGCTCAGGTTCCCAGGGAAGTAGGTGGGTGGAGCAGGCAGATTTCACCAGGCCAGTGAAGATTCAGATTTGGCCATGTGAGTGGAGGGTCAACAAAGGAAAGATGGTGTCCACCCACAACCTGCATAGGAGGAGAGCTCGACACAGGAATAATGGCTGCTATCCCATCAGCCTTCGTTAAGTACCCATATAACTCAGTCTTTCCATGTATGTCTCTGGTGCCTCCCAAACTACATCCCTCTGCTGGAGCTCAGGGTGAATTCCTGGGAGTGGGAGAGTCTGTGTATGGGCCCTTTAAGAGAATACCTAGGTTTCTAGAAACCTTAAATCTCACTCAGACATAATACTCCTTGATCGTTCACAGCCAAATGTTGTGGGGGTTCCTCTTCCTGGCACTGGTGTTCCAAGCTCGGGAGCCTGGTGTGGGGCTGGGACTTCTGGCTCTTCTGGGGGGAACCTCTGCAGCTGAGATATCCCTCCTGATTTTTCTGCCACATGTGGGTGTGGAACCAGCCCGTATCACATCTCTACCCCTTTTGCCAGTCTCACATGGCTTCCTCTTTCTATCCTTATTTATAGGACTTCTGTTCATCTGATCTTCAGATGGTTGTCAAAATTGATTTTTCTATAATTTAGTTGTAATTTTAATGTGGTCATGGGTGGAAGCAAGCACAGCATTTTCCTACTTCATCATCTTGACCTGTTGCTATTTTCTCTGACTGTTTGACTTCCAAATTCAATAAATGTTTATCAGTCCTTATTTTACTGCTACATTTGAATGTGTGAATCATTCCCTCCTTCTTTAAACTAACTCTTTCTTTTACTTTGGTGACACCACACTGGTTATCTTTTTACTTTATTTTTATGGGCCCTCTTCTCTGACTATACAAATATTGGTGATAACCTCAATTCCATCCTTGGTTCAGCACTCTCCTTACTAGATTCATGCTCTTCAGGAGCTCTCCTCATTCAAGTTTTCAAATACCATCCACATGCTGATAACTCTCAAGTCTATGCTTCCAGTCTGGATTATCCCTCCTTAAGGCAAATGTGGATATCTAGCTGTCACCAGCATCTCTACATGGTGGTCACAGATACCTCAGCCCTAACATGTTCCAATAGAAGGCCTCATCATCTCTCACTGCCCTATAGAAATGATCTCTCAACTACAGGCTTCTTCCCCTGCATAGCTGACAGAATGCCCTTGGTCAAGAGTGATGTTGGTCAAATCTGATTATGTCACTTCAGCCCCCACATTTAAATCCTTTGAGGATTTGATATTGCTTAACATGGAGTGCCAGCTTTTCTGTGATTTGTCTATCACCCACTTCTCTTGTGTCACCTTTTAGCAGCATCTGCCTCTCATTTTTGCTTTCCTCATGCTGTTTCCCATCTCTATTCTTTGCTCATGTTATCTTACCTAGTTAAATTCCCCACTAGCCATTTTCCTCTGTCTTACTATTGATAAACTTCTGATAAGTACAGCACTTCTGTGCTCCTATGTATATATACCACTGCCCTTTCTACATAAGATTATTATTATTTTCTTACTTTTTTTTCTCTTCTCCTCAACTTGGAGCTCCTAGAAGGTACAGAGGATAAGTAAAATAATATAATGAATAATTAAAACTTAGCATGTGCTGTGAAAATGCTATGATAAGTACAATATTTATCCATATGATATAGGTGTTACTTTAAAAACTCAGAGAATAGGCACCAAATCTACACAAAGAACCACTAGGGAAATCACCTTAGAGAAGAAACCTGAAATGAATTTTGAAGAGTGAATTGGAATTATCCAGACAAGTGGTGAAGAACAAATGAGTAGTTGGTAAAGAAAGGATATAAAAAAAAGAGAACCTGGCCACTGTGAGAATCATATGACTGAAATGAATATGGCTAAAACACAGAGTGCCATGCAGATACTGAATGATAAGTCTAGGTCAATAAACAAAGATTAAGTGTGGAAGGGTCTTCTGTGCCATATGTAGGAATTTGGATTTTATCCTGAAATACCTAAACTATAAAATGATTATTTTGCTTTTCTATTTCATTGTCTCAGAGACCTTTAATCACCAAGCTACTCCTAGTTCCAACTCTCATATCCTTAATTTAAGGATGCTCTCATAGAATTTTTCTGTGGTAGCTATGATTTCTGGGGTCTTATTTGAATTAATGAAATGCTCCCCGATATCATAGGAAGACAAGCTTAGAAGAAAGAAACATCAAATAATGACAATATCCAACACTGCCCTTGTGTTAGGAACTTTAAAAATGTAAGCATCAAAACAATTCTTCAAGGTATAGAAACATTGGTGAGAGAGGTTAAGGATAGATTTCACAAAGCTAGTAAGTGGTGGCTGTAATTTCATGCCGTATGACTCTAAGGACCGCACACTTTCTGCTTTGTGACATGGAATCCTAGCAAAGGATATTAGAAAATTGCAAAAACATAAGCTACCTCTTAGCTGTTAAAGATAACAAGGCATTGAAAAATGGCAATATGTGAAAATGTGTACGAGCTCTGACAATTAAGTTTGTGAACTTGTTGCAACAACATTGCTAACCTTTTCTGATATCAGAGGGATTAGTCATTATGAATTTGTACCAACTGGGCAAACAGTTAACCAAGTTTACTATTTAGAAATGATGAAAAGGCCACGTGAGAAAGTTAAACAACCTGCACTTTTCATCAATTCATGGTTCTTGCCTCACGACAAAGCATCAGCTCACGAGGCACTGTGTGTGAGGCAGTTTTTAGCCAGTAAACAAATCACTGTATTGGAACATCCTCCCTACTCACCTGACCTGGGCCCCAATGACTTCTTTCTTTACCCAAAGATAAAGGAAATATTGAAAGGAAGACATTTTGATGACATTCAGAATATCAAGGGTAATACAATGACAGCTCTGATGGCCATTCCAGAAAAAGAGTTCCAAAATTGCTTTGAAGGGTGGACTAGGCACAGGCATTGGTGCATAGCTTCCCAAGGGGAGGACTTCAAATGTGACCAAAGAGATATTCATCAATGAAGTATTTAGCACTTTTTCTAGGATGAGTTCGCAAACTTAATTGTCTGACCTTGTACATGATAAATCAAATTCAAAGAGAACACACCTTGATTAAAACTATAACAGATTGACTTAAATTATGATAGGGCATCAATGATGGAAGAGACTTCTATACATATATTTCAAAGTATCATCGTTTAAAAAATAGAAAAATTCTGTCTGTAGTCCATGTGCTCATTGCCCTTAAACCACTCTTGGAGCTTGAAACCCGTCCAAGCCATGCAACTCCCTTTGACTGATACCACCTAATAAAACACTAAGATTATGTTAATTTCTTTCATAATGTACAGACCTCTTATTTTTAAAAAAGGTAAGCTGTGTGCCTAAGGAATAAAAACTAAGATAATTTAATAAGCAAAACTAAGAAGTCTGATACATGTTAATTATCATTTCTCATTTTTTAGAAAACATATCTCTTAAGATACATAATAAGACCATTTTCTAGGTTTTGCCTAGAATTGACTGGCATATGCATATCTTTTGGGATTTGGTTTTTCCTTAGAATTCAATCTTCCCACAAGGAAATGAACTTTGCAAGAAGGTTTTTGTAAAATAAATTGTATTGGGTGAGTTCTAATATTTACTGTACAGATGATTTTCATCCTACATATATTTTTATGATCCTCTTAGAGTGAATAAAGAACCTAGTACCACAGTTTTTTAAAATTCTTTATATACCCACTATTGAGAAGCTTAAGTAAATATACATGTAAAAATTTATATTCAGTTTTGGATTTCAATGAGTCCTGTTTTGTGGTTGTTTTATGTTTCATTAAACAATCTACCAGAACCTTAGTCTTTTCCCTTTCCCCGATTAACATAAAATTTGCACACACAAAAAAATATCCCTCCATCATTTGGAATTCAAATAATGGGATACTGAGCATTACTCTTTTGTACCTGGAGGCTACAGACTTAATAGCTAAAACTCAGCGACCTGAAATCAGTAATATCCACCAGGAATGTAGACTGGAAGATTAAACCTGGGAGATCATACATAGGACCATGGCTCCATCTAGCAAGTCAAGTGAAAACAAGAAAAAGGAAAGATAGAAAGCTCCATTATTCATGTAGTCTTTCTATACTGAGATATTTAAAAAAGTGCTTTTCCCTGTTCTAGTTGTTTTCCAGTTCTAGACATTCTTCAACATTTTTCGAAGGGTCATTTATAAACAAGTCATAATAAAACAAACTTCATGCAGCTAAATACTCCCATTCATTTTAGTATCCTCAGCATCTCTAAGTTCCTCTTATTTAGTAAACAGTAGGCAAGTTAAGTTTTGAAAGTAGAAATAAATAAATAATAGTAAAAAATCCCAATCTAATTCCATAAAATATTAAGTACAAAAAGATTATTAGTCTTATTCTAATGAACATTTCTAGAAGACTTATTTACTACTATTTAAACAATGTTTTATTTTAATGGCTATCTAAGATAATATAACTATTGATAAATATTTTAATTAAAGTTATCAGAAAATCTTTACAATTAAAGGTAAATCTTCTTAACATATATTACTTTTAGAGATTATTTTGACTCATAACTGAAATGAGTATTAAAATGAATTGCTATATTTTATTATGCATGATTAATGTATGCCTCGCTAATTACTACAAATTAATAAATTCAGACATCGCTTTTGTTAAATGAACTCGTATTTGGAATGTTTACTATAAAAATGTCAACTTCAATTTCTTTTCATTTTTTTAAATGATTATATATTTTCATAAGCAGCCATTAGACATACATGCCATTCCACTGTGTCATCTTCTTTCCCAAGAGTCAGCAATGTGGTGAGCGGATTTCCCAGGAGGCCAGCATCACCGTCAGGAGATGGGTGTCCATACTGCAGTGGAAGTTCAGTGCTTGGCCTCGGAGGGTAGGACCGCTTAAAAGTCTGGTTGATGATCTGGTGATCAAGGGTCATGAAGGGTTTTACTTGCTGTCTCTGGACTTTCGGTAGCTGAGTTCTCACAGAACTTTCCAGGCGTGCAGGAACCTATAAAATAGAAACCAAAGACTTGCAATGGGTAAATCAGAGTTATGTCGAATTATGACAATATACACACTATAATATTTAGTTTCTCTCTAACTAATGGTCTATGCTTCCATCATAATTTACATAGGATATTAATTTGGTTATAGCTCTAAAGAAGTAATTTAAACTTAAAAAAATATTTTAAATGCTAACCATGTTTTTAAGAATAGCCCTCAAAATTACGTGCAACTGAAACAAAATTTGGAAAAAAATACATAGGCAGCAACACTTCTTGAGGGTCTAAAAAGAAGGGTTGAAATAATACAAGGAAAATACAGCTGATTAACTACTAATAGTGATTTTTATATAATATATTTCTTTGATTCCTTTGCATTACAACTCTGAATATTCCATGGTATATACTCACAACTAGCATTTAAATTTTTTTTAAATCATCCAGGAGGGAGCAGAAACTAGGTAGATAGATAGATAGATAGATAGATAGATAGATAGATAGATAGATAGATAGATAGATAAAATATTAAGTGTAATACTTTATGGGTGATTTTTTCACTTTTCTATATTTTTCAAAGTTTCTATACTGAGCTTATTTTAATTTTTAAAAATCTTATTTTTAAACCCTTCCATATTCTCACTTTGTAATAACAATACTTTGATAGAGTCATCGTGAACTGACAGAAAAAAAATCATTCAGAGAAAAATCTAACTAGTATCATGTGCCAACTAAGCAACATTCCAGTACTTTGAAACCCCATTTTCAAAACATAGACTTAAAATTTTGGGCATCTTCAGCCTAGCCATCATAGGTGACCACATATCATTATTTGTAAGAGGGCAATTTTAAGCATTTCAAGTTTTCCCTTTAAAAGCCTCTGGAAGTAGTATTGCCTGTGAGTCTCCTTGATATTTACTATGCTGTGATGTGGCTCTAATATATTTTCCTCAAGTGGCCTATATATAAACCTATTTAATATTTCCTTCATGTTAAACAATAGTAAAGATTGTTTTACAGTGCTTATTTTTTTCTTTTATTTCAGTTACACAAACTACTCTTTAAATCCCTTAACATGCATTAGCCCAGATAAATAGCGTTTATGAAATATTTTGCATTTAAATTAGCTGGTTTGGGGTACAATATTGTAGTAGTTACTTTAGTTTAATTCTGTTATGCTGACATTTTTAGCATTATTTTAATTGTACTACTATAAAATAATTTTTCAGTCATGTAAAAAAGATTAAGATTGGTAATAAAGGTTATACATATTACTAATTATATTGCTATGAGCTCTGAGGCTGTAAAATAACATTTCATTAAAATGCCAGGAGTAATTTTTTTAGGGTAGCTATTTAGATTATTTTGCAGTTTTAAGTTAATTCTTCTTAATCTGTATACATTTACAAAATATATATTATAAATATCATTTTCAGGTTCAAAAATCTGAATGATCTTTTACAGAATATAACTGAATGCTAACGAACAGTGTATACCTACAAGTCAAAGTATCTCTTATTCTCAGAAGAGTATGTTGAATCAAAACTTACAGCATTCATTAACTAACTCATTTTTCACTTTTTATCCACTGACGCTAAAAGCCTTCATTAGAGTGCTTAGTGCATTTTGTGTTACATCAGGAGTACAAGAGAAATCATGGATGTGATCCCAGGGCCCTAGGAGTTTTTGATCTAGTTGGGCAGTATTAATATCAACTGTAGCCAAAGCAAGAATAATGATAATAATAATGTGCAAAAGGTACAGACACTGTGCGAAGCAATCTGTATACATTATTTTATTTAATCTTTGTTACAACCTTAGGCGATGGGTATCATTAGCATCCCCATTGCACCATAACGATGAAGCCACTGAGTCTTAGAGAGTTTAAGTGACATGCCTGTTATCACTCCTCTAGTAAGGGACGGAGCTGGAATACAGAGTCTGCCTTCCTAAACACTATGTATATTAGCCCCGTAATGTGTACAATAAATTAAAATGCTAAAATAGTATTGGTTTTTAAAAACTAATTGGAAGGAAAAAATGGTTATAAATCAAGTGTTGGAAGGAGATGGTCCTGCACAGCGGGCAAAGGGAAGGAAATCTCAAACGCAAAATATCAAAATGAAAGAATATAAGAAGTTGGGAGATAGTCACACAGTTAGTTGTGAAAAGGAACTCACGTGAATACTTTTCCTTTCTCAAAGTAAGATGACCATCTCCTCTTTCGACAACCTGATACAGAGACATATTAAAATCGATAATGGAACCACTCTAACTTTGTCTAAATTATTGGTTATTTATAGGGAATTCCAAAAGTTTAGCAGGCAAAAGTGAAGACTGTCTCTACATAACGTGTAAACTAAGTATAAGAGTCTAAAAGCTTAGGAGCAGAGAAATAGTCAATGGAATGCGATTAAGCTACTCTTCAGAAAATCTTTGTCTTTTCTAATCATGGACTTATCAGAACAATGAGAAACTAAGTGGAAAACATCAGTTAAACCATGTGCAGCCAATTTTAAAATACTTTTAAATTGCCTGGGATCTGCAGACACTACTATAAAACTATTGGATTTGTTTTACTGAAGGTCCCAGTATATGTGGTGGGATGAAGTTAATGAAATCATAGGTTGCCGTTGTTCATTTATTCATATATGTAAGAAAGTGTGCCAAGTGTGTGTGTACAGAATGATACACTGACAATAGAAAGGAGACAACCACAGCGTCTACCTTCAAGGAAATAGTCACTGTGTAGACGAGGAAAAAAAATATGAGATCTCCAAGAGCAATACTGGGTTAACCTTGTTGGTTACTGTACTGCCATAGTTCCTATACACAACCCAGGCACACAACGGGCTTTAGAAACTACGTATTCACATGTATTCAGTGAATTGGTAAATGAATGAGTCTTTGTGTACAGTGTGTGAGTCACTGCGATGACTGCAGAGAGCCTTGGAAATCCCCAAGGGGAGCAGATAAACCACCATCAGGACATCAGTCTTCACCTGGAAGACCCGATGGAGCAGCTATAGATGGTAAAGTGGTTGACTGAGCCATCAAAGTGATTAAGACAATCTGATGTAGGGACATTTTGTTATGGAAAACAGTAACTAAATCATATGTCCAGAGCTCTGAATTATGTCTCAACAGTATTAATCTGACATGCTACTACTAGAAACTAAAAACAATGACGATCAATTTAAGTCCAAGGTTTTGTGTATGTAGAGAAATCTGCTTAATTTCACTTAAATAATTTATTAACTTACAGTCTCCCTGTTTTTCAAAGCATGAATAATTATGAGGCATGAAGGTGGTGAGATTTATTTACATTTTAAAATGTAGGCTGAAGATTAACATTGTAATCAAGTACAAAATTTACCCGTGAGCATCCTGGCAGCCAAGGAAAATGGAAAGAAAAGTTAAGTGGAACCTTGTGAAAGTGTAGATATTTGACCATTTTTCATCTATAAAATGTCAGTTCCATCTGATTCAATCTAATATATATTTCTTAGTAAGTAATACAATCATACCAGTTCTAAGGAGTCACAAATATTTTTCAGAATAGTATCTGAGAATTTATAAACTCGATCTTTTTTCATGAAGGACTTGAATGCTATATTGAACAAAATTTCAATAGCAGCTTTTGCAAAATATGGAATGCAATTTTTCATATGCCTCTATTTTAAAAATATATGTATTTATTGTCTGAAGTTGGGTCATCCAGGAAACGTAGTCTGAGACTGCCCACGGAAGGCCAGTGGTATCCGAACCTCAGCTGCAGTCGCGTGAGGAAACCAGGATCAGGCAGAGAGGCTCAGTCAGGAGGGATAAGATAGGCCAGGCGCTGTAACACCCGTACGTTCACTCTTGATCAAAGGCCCAAAGAGTAATGTAAATCAACTCAAGGGGAAAGCCCAAATATATAATGTCACTGATCTGACTGACCTTTTAGATAACAGAGTGGGCAGAACAGTATTTTCCAAACCGATATATAAAGCAGATTCTGTATTTGGATATACTAACCTAAAAGTTCACCGGTTAGATCATTATCCAACTAACAATTGTTTCATTCGAGGCTTTAGATAGAAATTGTGGTTTAAAATTAAGTTCCATTATTTGGACTTACAAAAATAAAAACTTAGATTAAAAAGTCTAATTAAAAAGATGTTTCAAATGTGGTTAAATTCCCATATTCTAGTAAAGAGATGTGGGTCTTAAAAAATCAGAAGCATGTATTGGTGAACTATAAAAATGCTTACATCCATTCATAAGAAACCAGGACAATGTGCTTAACGGGTAATCTTGGACTGTTTTAAAAAACATTAGAATCACACAAACTCCTCCAAGTATAATGAACTAAGGGAAGGAGTTGGTCAGGAAAAAAAAAGCATTTTTCTGGTTGCAGAAAACATTCACTGGGAAATCACAATCACAAATACAAAATGTATGTATCTGTGGGTTTTATTTTTTCCTTTTTTCCTTTTTCTATTCCTGTTTTTAGACAAGAACGGATGCAGGAATTCTGCCTTTTGAGAGAATTGTTAGAGATCAAGAAGAATACAGCCTCATGTTGCAGAAACAAGTCAGTTCTCAATCTCTGACAAAGGCAGTTGAAAAAGCAGAAGATGATTTAGGGTATCTGCTAATCTGATGAGTTATTATTAGTACTATTTTTTTAATCCCAGAGTGTAGACCAGTCTTGGGATGTTTCAACTCTGTAAATTAGCAAATATTTAATTAGGAATGAATTAAGACTAACAAAATGTTATGTGGTCCTAGTTGCATTTGGATTTCAAATGTCCTGGTCGGTAGAGGGCTAAGGGAGTGATGTAATGTGCACGAGCCAAGCATTGCTAGCTAGAAAGACTCTTAATGTCCCTATGTGCAGTTATTCTGATTTTCGCAGAGTGGTTTTCAAAGTTTCACACAGTGGTTTCCAAACTATGCTCCTAGATACATGAGTTCATTTCTTCAATTTACTTTTCAGTGTTTACACTGTAGTCTTTTGACCTAATTCTTATTTGGTTTTCAGATCTGATCCAGTGGATAACAATAGGGAGAGTATATTGTACAAGGAAATTTGAGAAACAAATGGACAGTGGTTGTAAAAAACTTTGAAGGACTCCACCAACCCTTGATTCTCTGTGTGTATGGTTGTACATATATGCACGACTTCTATCAGATCTCCATAAATATTTCTATGTATTCATATTTATGCAGGCATATGTATTTTTTAGCTTCTTTAAAAATGGTATGTTTTTATAAAGAAAGTACAATGTAATGGTAAAAGCCCTCAACTAATTCTTCAGCAGTCACTCAGCAAACATTTAATGAGAGTTTGTTCTTTGTTAAAGGCAGTCCCAAGGGAAAGTCATTCCTCTCCAGACAGCAGGTCTGTGACCCATATGTCATCATGCACCTGGAGACCACTTATCTAAACTGAGGGCATGGCACCTGGGAGGAGATGAAACACCTTCTGGGTACTAGCCTTTGGAAACTCAAACTAAAAAGCGATGGCAAACATCACATAAGCAATTACCTCAATAACAAGACTTTTTATCATCATTAATTTGACTAGCCAAACAAATTAATCAGGCACCTACTTCATAAGCATATTTAGACTATCTGCAAGGACAGAAACAGAAATATATTCAGTCAGAAATAAATTTATTCTAAATATATTGCCAGGTGATAGTATAATATATATATATATATATATATATATATATATATATATATATATATATATATATATATATATATATATATATATGTATACACTGTCACCACACACACACACAAACACACACACACACACACACACCAAAAAGCAAGATAGACAATCCCATTTGCTATGACAGTACTTATTTAATTTTGTTAATTTTGTACTGAGCTTGAATTTAATAAATGAAGTAAAAGCTTGGACTTCACTAGTGAGTAATAGGTAACTATCAATTATGTTCCTAGTATCAGAGGTATATCAGAGGAAATCTATTTTGGGGGGCTTATGAATCTACTACCTCCTAGGTATCTACTCATAAAAGCCATATGACATTTGTTAATGTTCTGTAGTAAAGATTAATAACTCTTTTCTTCAAGTCTTACTTTCTTCACAGCAGCCTTTGGATATGATATACCCATAAATCTCATCTTGACTAAACCTAAAATTATATAGTCGAGCTTGTCTGATTGAGATATAACTACTGAACAAAGTAGGGCCCAGTTCATCAAAAGTTTTACTTAGGTTTCTGAATAACTGTCAGCATATTTCAGCTGAGCATTATATAATCCAAAGCTATTTGATGGATAATAATATAAAATGTGATTGTAACATATTCATTCAGTCCCAATCATTTGAATTTGGGTAATTCCAATGGTATGTCTTTGAGGGGAGACCCACACTTAAAAGACTTTAAAGAGGCATGAATATTATTAATCAGAGTTTTCCTAATTCAGTAGTGTTCTAGCAGTAAAAATGCTTGCACTCCACGAACATTAATATCTGCACTATAAAGTCTAAGCTTCTTTAACATTCCATTACAATTAATCCAGCTCCATCGACTGCATTGATTTGTTTTGTTTATGTTAGTATCTCATTAACGTTACCATTTTTTGCCTTTAAAAGAATTAGATAAACCAGCAATAACTGTGGTTTATTTCATCTGATATTTTTTAAGAGTATGTATATTTGGAATTTTTGAGCCATAAACATCAGATAAGCCACTTCATGTTGGCTTCAAAACAGCACAACAGCCATGCAACACACTTAAATCAACTGGCAACATCGTTAGTAACCAAAGTAAGTTAATATGAAACATGCAGAAAACTTAAGCCACAATACATTAAAATATACTTGACATTGTGTTCACAGGTTTAGCATTCATTAATTCTATAAATATTTTTGAGTGTCTTTCACACACCAGGTTTTATGGTACTGTAATAAGCTCTGGGGATAAAATTATGAACAAAATAGACATAACCCAGTCTTCATAGAGTTCGCAGTCTATTAGGAGAGACACATAATTAAACATATCATTATAACTCAATGGAATAAACCCTATGAAAGTAAAATGTGTCACAAAATCAAGCAGAAAGACCTAGATAAAATGTGAACAAATCATTCAAACGACAGTTTCTAATGCTAATTTCACTGATTTGTTCACTTAATAACGTATGTATGCCTATATATGCTAGTCACTTGGGTGGGTAATAATGGTAAGCAAAGTCTCTCTCCTCATGTGCCTAGTTCATGGAGAGGTGAAAGAGACAGATTTTAATCAAATAATCACACAAGTGACTAAATTTTCAAATGCTATAAGGATTGGAAGGAGAGGTACACATGAGTATGAGCATGTAGGAAAAACTATCTAGATAGAAGTTAGGGGTAACTTCTGCGAGGGAGGGATGATAGAGCTGAATCTGGAAGATGATAGGAAGTAACTAGAGGAAGATGTAGAGAAAGTATTCCAGGGAGATGGAACAGTGTGTGCAATGACCTCGGTGGGAGGAAGCAAGAGGAGAAAAAAGCACTGAAAGGAGGCAATGGGACTAGAACAGAGATATTGTGGTATTCTCTGAGGCCGGTGTGGCCAGTGGAAGTGGTCCATGCAATCCTTTAGGTATATAAAGGTGTCTTACTTCCTTTATCACAAGAAAGGGACACAGCAATTTGGTTGGAAGAATTTTAGAGGGGTAACTGAGAGAGTCAAGGAGAGATACAAGGTCTGCTTAAACTATGATCATGTGATCAGGGTAAGGTGGTCACCTGATAACTAGGAGCTGGATTTGAGGGATATTAGAAATAGATTAAGAAATGACACTTGAGCTTCTGGCTTAAGTGACTGAATAGATAGTAACACTCTTCACATAGAAGACTGTCCTTTCCATTGGGGTCAGGGGGCAGAGAATCGTAAGATTGGTTTTGAACACACTGAGTTTGAGATGTTCTGAAGGTGTCCAAAAGGGTATGTGAAGTAGGCAGTTGGATGTATGGGTTTGGAATTCCAAAGTAAGGAAGGATTTGTGGATAAAATTTACATGACATTTATACTTAGGTGATAACTGATGAGATGATGGTTGGAGGATTTACAGAATTACAAGAGGAGAGGGCCTGGAATTACACATGGTAGACTCCCACATTCTATTTACACATAGGGAAATCTATTCTGATCCTAAACCCAATTTCCCCTAGGTGCCATTGCTTTTTTTCGCACATTTTACAAAATGCTTATTTGAAGTTTGTGTGTGTTACATTGCCAGGTAAATCTTCCTTAATTAAATCGTTACTATTTTGCCTATTTCTCAAATTATTCATTAATCCCTTTGATATAGATAACGTGTTATTTTCCTAGTCCAACTGCATTGCAACTGTCATATTATTAGTCCTCAACCTCTCAACTGCAATTCCAAAATCCAGAAAGCTCTGAAAATCAGAAGCTGTGGTGCATTTATACAATGGAGTATTACGCAGCCATAAAGAAGAAAGAAATCTTATCATTTGCAACAATATGGATGGATCTAGAGAACATTATGTTAAGCGAAATAAGTCAGAAAGGGAAAGACAAATACCATATGATCTCACTTATATGCGGAATCTAAAGAAAAGAATAAGTGAATGAACTAATCAGAAACAGTTTTGGGGACAAAAAGAAAAAACCGAGAGTTGTTAGATGGGCGGGGGCGGAGGGGGGTTGGGGATAAGGGGAAAGGTGAAGGGATTAGGAAGCAACTGGTAACCACAAGATGGCCTCAGGGTTTTTGAAAATTAATTTGGGGAATGTATTTAATAATGTTGTAAAGATTTTGTTGGGTATCCGATGGACATGCGTCCTATTTGGGAGACCACCTCAGAGATAATGTGGATGCCTGACCATGGCATTGTACACCAGAAGCTAAACATTAATGAATGCCAACTATAATTTTATATATATAATGTGATGGCTCAGTGTGAGGTCGGAGGGATAGTGGATGGGAGGAGGGGGGTTCACAGTGTGAGGGATATAAATGATGAATGTCTAAGTATTACCTTGTCTTGTACACCTGAAACTAATAAATTAAAAAAAAAATTTGTGCCTACCGATTTGGTGGCAAAATCAGATCTAAAATGAAATAAGGCTATGTATAGTCTTTCTTTATTCCACCTGCAGTAGATATCCATATGCATTGCTGCATCTATGTAATGTATTTGATTATGGGATGCTGTATTTGGCCCCTCTAGGAGGGTGGGTATCGAGGAATAAACAGTATATGTATATATTGCCTTTCAAAATCAGAAATGTTGAGAATTTTGAAACACGTCTAGCCCTACTTTTTGAATAATAGATTTTGTACTGCCTGTTTATTGGGTGAATAGAATGTAGAAAGGAGTATGCTATATGGTTTCATATATTATCTTATTGGATCTTACAATATCATAAATAAAAAATGAAACGGCCCTACACCAATTAATTTTAAAAATATTATCACAATATTTAATTGATTTTTGTTTTCAGAAATTACAGTGTATCAAAGATTTAAATTTAAATTTAGCATATGTTATTTCTTGGTAACATATAAAGAAATTAGGCAAAGATATGTCCTTTCCAATTCAACAAACCAATTCAGTAAATTAAAGATGTATTCTTCCTAAGAATGAGTTGTCCAATATAACATTATATTTTGATATTATTAGGCAAATTTATATTTAGTGCTTATAGCTATATTTAAATAAATTAATATTTCAGTTTCTATGCTTTTTAGAAGTTTTGCATACAATTCAATTGTTTCCTATAAGTATGGAAATATACAAGTTAATTACTTAAGCTAGATTCAATAAAATGTCTTAAATTTCAGAAAAAAAATGTTTGTCTGACTACATTAATGCTTAAACATTAATATTTATTAGGAAGACTTTTATAAAGCAAAAGACATTTTGCTTCAGAAATCAACAACTGTGTTTAGCTGATGCTTTACACTTCACAGTTACTTTCAACTTAAAACAAACCTCTCATGTAATGCTTAAATGCATTATTTTTCATCCTCAGTATAATGACATTTTGATATCATTTTCATTATGAAGTTGTGAGTGTTCTTTCAAGGATGCAGAGAATAAAGGAAAAACAAGACTGACTTCTTTAAAAGGTCATATTTCAAATATCTTGGAAAGTCATCAATGCATTTTTTTTTTAATTTACATGTTCCAAAGCCATAAATAAGAATATCTGGGATAAAAATCCAAACTCCATAAAATACTTGCCACCTCCTGTATCATTCTGTTACAAATACATTATATTTCTCATTTTTAATTATTTCTTAATGGTTTTGGACAATATCAATATATGATCAACATATGCTAATCTTATAAAAGAAATGGACTGGCCACTTAATGTAGTTGAATTTATAATAAAGAAATTTATACAATAAAAATAAAAGAATCATAAATGTTTATTCCTGAAAATATTCTAAACAATTCAAATGGTTTTATACTATTTCAAACTTGAAAACCTTTAAAATCTTTTATCTACTTTATGAGTTGATATATGATCATCAATTAATGAAGTCATTTTTATCATAATAAAATGTCATCATTAGAACTGCAGTCTTCTAGTCTAACCATTTTCTAAAGAATATGATTGGGGCATTTTAGATAGTTAAATATTAAAATAATCTAGCTGAAAATGAGATTTTGAAATTATTCATTTTGAGTGACAAACTGAAGAAAATGGCTTTATTTCATAAGTACATTTCTATCACTCAATTTTTGTAGATATCACTAGCGTTTCCCTGGGGGAAGGGAAAGGTAAAATTTATATTGTCTTTGTTTTACTTAACTAATAAATATGATTAGTTCTCTGTGTTCTAAATGAACCTGTTATTACATTACCTACATTAATCAAATTCTTCAAGTAATTAGGCCTTCTTGTAGGAAAGGCCCTCAGTTATAGTTATCGTACTTTCACCTACCCCTTGTCACTAAAGAACAATGTTCTTTTAGAATCAAATAAATACATTTTTGTTTTAAATTTTTCATGGTCATAGAAAGTACATAGCCATGACACATTAATTCATCAGGAAGACTGATCCCACGACCACATGGATTCGTTGAGAGATCAGAATGCAAAATAATAGTAGTCACAGTCACAGGTATCAAATAGTCCCATGATTTCAGTAAGGACTTTTGTCCTCATTTTGTAGATGAAGACACTGAAACTCAAACAGATTATCAGACTTACACACAATCCCACAGGCAAGAAAGTGAACTTGACTTCTCCTCTTTTGATTGCAAGTAGGTTCAACTGCAAGTTATTTATTATCTATTCGCAAGGATAGTAAGATTTAACTCCAGTCCCTACTGTTAGGAAAAAAAAAGAGTCCTATATCTTAATACAAATATAGACCAACTGACTGCGCTCTGGTAGAGAAACCTTTGGGGTTACTTCCCCACTCATAATACAGTTTGACTTGATTCACGTACGATTTTGTTTCTGTTTTATTTTGTGTTTCACGTCACCTGTTTTGTAACCATCACATGATGCAAGATCTGGGTTTTCCATACCGTGTGGAACGATGCTATAATAGAAATCTGCCATGAGAAAATATTAACTCAAAATGAGTCTTTCTTGAAGGTGTTTTGTTCTACTTCAGTCTCTAGATCTGTGTATTAAATGTACACTATTCTGAAGAGTCCTAGCCCTCTTCCCCAGGAGAAATTTTAATTTCATTATAGCATCTTTACTATTACTTTGATGTTTCTTTTCTAAAACCTCTAACTCCTTTTCATAAGAGAGAAAGGGTGGATGGGGAGAGACAGGAGTGGGGAAGGCAGAAAATATTATTTTCAGCTTGGCTTGTTCTACATAAATATCATGACTATTCTATTTGGGAATTTTTAACTTCTTTCTTTGAGGGATAAATTTAAGAAATAAACAAATGCATATAAAAAGACGGCAAGAATTGAAGTAACAGAAAAGTTCTTTGTAAGATCTTTCTTTTGTGTCAATTACTTTTGAGAAATAAGGAAAAAATCAAAATGCTTGTTACCATTGTCGTTTGGAATACTTGGAAATTATTTTACTGTAACTTCAGAGGTGAAGATCCAGAATTCTATTTTCCATGCTAATTTGAGCTGACTAACCAATTAAAACAAAACTTTTTCATTGAAAACTAAAGGAGAAAACAAAAATATATTAGAAAATATATTGTTTTAGCCTTTTAAAACTCTTACCAATTATTTACAATTATTTTGTGATAGGTAAAATAATGCCTCCTCATCGAAGATGTCCACATCTTAATCCCCAGAACCTGTGGCTTTGTTGGAATACAATACAAAAGGGAATTTGTGAGAGTGATTAAATTAAGGAGTTTGAGATGGGGAAATTCTCTTGGATTACCTGGATTACCCTCAGGGGAGGGTCCTTAGAAGAGGGAGACAGAAGAGTTAGACTCAAACAGAGGAGATATGACTACAGAATCAGATGTCACAGTGATGAATGTTGAGCCACAGAATATGGGCAATTCCCAGAAGCTGGAAAAGGCAAAGAAACATACTACCCCCTAGAACCTCCAGAAAGAAACTAAGTCCTACTGACACGTGGATTTTAGCCCAGTAAAAATGATTTCAGATTGTCCTCTAGAACTATAAGATAGTAAATGTGTGCTATTTTAAGTCACGAAGTTTGAGGACTTTTATTATAGCAGCAATAGGAAACTAATATGTATGCCTTTTTAATTCCAATTTTTCTTTTATCAGTCTTATAGCATTAACAATTTTTCTGATGGCTTTGAGGAAACTCCCTCCATGGAAATGCTGGTACCATGGGATTTCCTTATCAGAACTGAAGTCCCTTGAGGAAAATCCAAACAGGTCAATTTCTTAAATCTAACATCTTTAGTTAATTTTTCAATGTTATTAAAATGCTCTAGTAATAGAAATTATGAAGGCAAAATTTTCTTTCTTCCTTCCTTCTTCTCTTCCTCTCTTTCTTTCCTTTTTTTCTTAATATGATATGAAAAAAGTATAGGTGAGGACAGATGAAAACAGAAAACTAGACAGAAGCCGGTTCATAAAAAGGAATAAATATTACCTTAAGCTTTGTTCTTATAACCTTACTGTGCTATATGAAGCTTTTAGCAGGATAGCAATGTAATCAATTGTTATTTTAGAAATATCTCTCAGGCAATAATATGGAGACCGAATTATTGAATGACCAGGCTGGGCACAAGAAGAACAATTAGGAGTTTTCGGGAATATTCCAGGAAAGAACAAAATGCCCAATCTAAGGCAATAATATTTGGTCCTGGAAAGATAGGTCAAATATTCCCTGTGATATAGAGGAAAATATTTGATTGATTTATATGTGGGGTGAAGAGGAAGGAAGCTATAACACTCCAGTCTGAAATGGGAAGTGGTGGAGAAGATGGCATTTACCAAAATAAGAAATAAAAGTGGAGGGAGACAAAAGTTTTGAAGAAAAGATAATACTTTCTACACCAGACTTAATGAAATCAGAGTGCCTGTGGAACATCCAAGAGGGAAACCTAGTAAACAGCTAGATGTGTGGATTTAGAGAAGCAGATTTGGGGGTCAGCACAGAAGTCATTGAATTAGGGTTTTAGATAAAGTCACACAGGATGTAGAATTAGAATTAAAATGATAAAAATACCAAGTAAAGAACTCTGAGGAACATTAACATGCAGTTCACAGGAAAGACTAAAGGAAACTCAAAAAAAGTATCAGGAAAATTAGTACAGTGTGAGCTAACAATGACAAAGGAGGATAGAGTTTCAAGAAAAAACTGAACAAAGTCCAGTGGTACAGGAATGAGGAAAGAGAAAGAGCAGAAGATACTGTGGGCAGGCAGGGAAGTGACTGGGTCAGTGAGGTCCTCAGAAGGACCTCGGGACTCGGTAAGATGGAAGTCAGCCTGCAGGGAGGAATACTGTGAACGGTAAGAGGGGAAACGGCAGGGCAGCACTAGGCACTTTCCCTTCTCTCCAGTCTCCCAGAGGAGGATGTCATCTGTTCCCATGGTTTTCAATATCACCTACCTGCTAATGACTCTCAGTCTGCATCTCTGTTCCAGTAGGGCCTGTGATGACAGACACTGGAATGGTGCAGTGACTGAGAAGTGTAGAGGTGCCAGGAGACTCGGCAGCAGGCACCTTCTCTTCTTTCTCTTCTATGTGGATGGTTGTCATCTATGCCCACAGTTATAAATACCATTCACATACTAACAAAACATAAGTCCCAAAGTTCCTTTCTTTGTAGGAGGTCCAGCTTTATATATATTAAAGAGAAACAGAGAGACAGACAGAGATCACAAATACCTCAAAATTTAAAATTTATATGAACAAGTACTCATAATGACAACCCCCAAAACCTGTGTCTCCCCAGTTTTCTCCCAATCAGTTAATTATTAATACCTGGGAGTGTTTGGGTTTGAGCCTGTGTGTGTGTGTGTGTGTGTGTGTGTGTGTTTATAAGTGGAGAAACTTCATCATGTTTACGTAACATGTACTTAAGGAGAGGTCATAGATACAAGCAAAAAAAGGATGACTGATTAAATAAGTGACTGCAAAGACAGGTATTGAGTGGGACCTAAAGCAAGGGACCTCGCTTTGGCAGAAATATTCTCTTTCTGCGAAACACTAGAGAAAAGGAAAAATGTGTTTTGATAAAGGTATTTTTAGGTTTCTGGGAAGGGAGTTGAAAATGTCTTTTTAAATTAGATTTTCTCAGTAAAGTTATAGGTAAATTCATCTGCTGAGAATATGGGTAGAGGTGACGAGGTACAATGTTGGATGAGAGAAGGAAAGTATACAAAATCTATTAAAGGGAATGGGAGAGAATGGGCAGGAATGATGCCTGCTGTGTGGAAGGCCTAGCTGAAACTGAACATCACAAATTTGTACACGTCCCCATTTGCATATCATCCTGGTCCTGTCTTCCTTGACCTCTGCCTGGAGGCTGAGCTTAAAGGCTGCACTGGACCAGGATGGTCAACTGTAACAGAAGAGCAATGTGGCATGAAGTGACTGAGCTTGTGACAACTGACTGGAATTAGCTGGGTGAAGGCTGGATGTGGAAGGGAGCGAAGGCTAACGGTGACAGACTGGACTAGCCAATGGATGAGAAGACTCAATCCAACCAAAGAGCAAGTGTAAGGAGAGAGAGAGCTAGAGAACTGAAAGGCTGAGAGCTGTGGTCCCAGCCTGACTTTGGATAATCCCCCGAAAGCTGCTGAATCTGGAAACAATGTGCTCCACGACCCCCACGGACTTTTATAGCATCTTTCCCTTCGATTGCTCACTAACCTCTGCCTTAGGAAGCCACTGGACATCACCAGAAATAGCCATGCTTGTTAACACTGATCACTTGCTTGGTGGGGGCAAAAATTTGACCACATGTGATTGATTGGCCATGTGTCCTTGTCTATCAACCATGCTTCCTCTTATCGATGGGAAATTATCTCCAAAAACTATAGCACCAAACATGGTTTTAATCTTCTTCCTTACTATTTGTAGGATATTTTACAATGACAAAAACGGTGGCCCTTTTCTTCACTTTAAATATGATGTTTCCATGACAGCTAATCAAAAAAAAAGTGATGCATGGTATAAATAATTTGGTTTCTAAACTTTTCCACCATTTTAATAACTTTCACCATCAGTGTCACCAATTGTGTGAGCCTTCTCTTTCATTGACACTGAATTTTTAAATATGGAGCCACAGATTATAGGGCAAGTAGACAACTGGTATGAGACCCAAAGATAATAATGAATAGCGCTTATACAGTACTTTATAATTTACAGACCACTTTGTTATCCACTGATCTCTCTTAGGATCGCTTATTTGATCCCATATGTATATGATCCCTTATTTGATAGATTTTATTGATAAGCCAACTAAGATTCAGAGATGTAAAGCAAGTTATTAAAGTATCACAGAGTTAAAAATCGATGCAAACCCTCTTATCTCTATTCTGGTGCTCTCTTCAAAGTACAAACTATGTTAATAATCATAGTGATAATAATAGCATACATTACTGATACGTACACAAAGTTTGCTTTGCATCAGGCACAGGGTTTGGAGCACCCCGACCTAGTCACAGGTAACCCCCACAGCAAACCAGCGAGTGAGGAGCCTTTTTCTCTGGGCACTGCCCATGAGAATGCGGACGTAAAGCATAGGTTAAGGAGCCTGAAGCAAAGCAAGAGCTCACATCCTCACTGGTCTCACTACTGAGTCTTTGTTCCTCATCAGAAGTGATTGTGAAAATGAAGCTGTTTGCCTTTCAAATTAACAAATAGTTTCAAATGGCAATACCTGGTCCTGAAGAGGGCACAATGCACCATATCAGGCAGCAGCATGAGTCGCTGCCAGAAGGGAAATTTGCACATTTTCATAGCCTAAGAAAATAATCTTAAATGTGTGGAAGATTTGAAGCATCCAGATGTTCATTGAAACATTATTAGTAATGACTCTATAATGTAGAGAACATATAAAATTTAAGTATATCTCCAAGGACTCTCTGTAGCATTCTTCAAACTGTGAGATTTAATTTACTCCTCACTTTTACGGAGATCAACGGGCTTTATTGCTAAAAACAATCATGAAATGACTATAAAGCATAAACTTTGAAAACAAAGCTGAAGTACGCTTCCTTTCCCTCTATTAATCACATAATTTGAAAAAGTAGAATGATATATCAAGCGACTCTAACGATGAAATGTGATTATTAAGCCAAATGTTTTAAGAACAGTGTCATTGGATTCATTACTGACTCTGGTCCTAACATCTATTTAATCTTATCACTGAACTTATTTAATAAAGTACATGAGATAGCATCTAAGTCCTGAACTTACACAAAACATTGGCATGGAGAAGTTAGGATTTTAGGAGCGTTGGAAAGAAGCACATGAATGTCTGTCAAACAACAAAATATTTCAAATTCTCAGTGTAAATGCACTAGGATATTCAATCAGCCAATGTAAACCAGACCTTATAACAATGTGCTTATAGCAGACAATAACCTCGTTATGTTCTCCCCATAAATGTGAAAATAAATCATTCTCTCAGTCTTTATGGTGGTGTTTTTATCTTGCCCAAACCTGAGAGCTCATTTCAAAGTAAACTTCCTAAAGGAACATATGCATAGATATATAAAGGAGCTTGCTTTTAAAAAGCAGCTCAAATAATAATGTCAACCAGATTCTTTTGCCTCGCCAAAGGTTTTGCTTGTTTTTTTTTGTTTTGTTTTGTTTTGTTTTGTTTTTTTGTTGTTTTGGTTTGGTTTGTTTTTTTTTTTTTTTCTCTCTCTCTCTGTCTCAGAAATTGTTCTTTGAAAGACTATTAGTGGCAAGGTCAACTTTGCTGAACCACAAGTCACTAACGACTGAACTAGTAACCTGATATCTGAGAATTTATTTGCTGTCACACGTCTGTCATCAACCCTTCAGAAGAGTTAGAGAATATGATGCCTTATTAGGGCTTGGCCAAGTTAGGGTAGGTAGAGTTTCAATCTTATTGAACTCTACTCGTATATGTGCATAGGGAAAAATGTGATTGTTTTTTCGCCTATAAATACATTGCCAGCTCTAGCAAGCAGCAAGACATCTCTCTAGAAAGTCAAATGTTGTGATGTGTCACTTTCAAACTTCTTTCACTGGCCCCAGGAAAATAGGTACCGATTTCAAATAACGTTATTTAAAGTAGATTCTGGTATACAGACACCCACGTCCTCCGAAGTTAAATTTTCCAGTTAGATTGTCTCCAGTCAATCTGACCACTTAAACCTGACAGGCAAGCCAGTCAAATAAGCAGTCACAGTGGGCCAAAAATCTGTCAAAATGGTTTGCTTAACTGGTGATTACTTTTTGACTGACTTGAGCAGTCAAGTTAATCAAAACAGTCAAACCCAGTTTCCCATGTATACACAGTCCTAGTTCTTCCTGTTTTAGTAGGTGTGCCCTGTTTATATATTTGGAAGGGGTTTTATTAAGTTACATTGTTTAAGAGAAACAAGTGGGGGGGATCACTTCGTAAATTATATAAATGTCTAACCACTGTGCTGTACACCTGAAACTAATATAAAACACTATTGAATGTCGATGGTAATTGACAATGTAAAAAATTTTTTTAAAAGAGAAACAAGTCAGAGAAGTTGCGAGTAACTAGTTTGACAATTACGGCTCCCTTCAGACTCCTTCCTCAGCTTCCACACAGGGAGAAAGGCTCACTGGGCCTGCCTGAGAGCTATAGATGGAGGCAAGGGGGAGAAGCAAACAAAAGAAAAGCACCCTAGGAGCCCAAAGGATCCATACACCCAGCTCCTAATGTTTCTTGGTCAGAGGATTGAGACATGTGTCTTGACAATGGAATGGCTAGTTGTAGTCTTTGAGATTAAATTAAAACACTTAGAAAGGGCTCAGTGTAGGGTCTGGTGACATAGATGTCACTACTGATAATGGTTTTCCATTCCTAGTGTGAATAGTCACTTTTGTCAGAAGAAAACCAAGCTTTAAGAATCCCTTACTTAATTTAAACATGAGGGTGAGGGTGACTTAATTTCTCAGCTTGCACAAATGGCAACCTTGAATAGCAGTCTGAGGTTTCAAAAGCATTGGTGGAGCCCAGTCAGTACTGCAGGTTTGGGAAGTAGCACACCTGGCTTCAAACCGAAGTGCCTCACTGCAAGCTGTGTGCCTTTGAACCAAACGTTTCCCTCCCAGGATGGAAGTACCCTCATCTGAATTTTCTGCAATACTACTACTCAGTTCCTCAGACTGTTCTGATTATTAAACAACTTAATGTGCACACGGCACTTTCATTGGGGTAGGGTTCGGGCGACTTGTTGTGGAGAGGCATCTGACCACAGGAAGATGGTCCAATTCAAATTCACCATCACTGTGAGAACATCTATTTGAATAAAGTACTTTAATGAAGTACCAGACTTCTTTTGTAACAGCATCTTTGTTTGGCCTTGTTCCAATTAAAAGTTTCATCATTCAATATCTTTATAATTTCTAATAATAACACTAATTCTAATTCACCATATTTCTAAGAGCCACAATGTAATACATATCTAATTAATAATAACTTATATTTCTGATTCTTCAAGCAAAGAAAAGGACTTGATATTGCATATTTGGGACTTCCTAGAGAGAATTATCTCCTGGGCCTCTGAAGGTATTACAAGTAAATCAGAGAAGCCAAAATCATTGAACACTGACCTATCATATCCAGAGCCCATGTTCTTTCCACTTTGAGTTCTAAAAAAATAAAACAAAAATGTCTGGAATATAAAACTCACGTATTTCAAAGGATTTAGAGCTGGATAGGATTTCAAAGGCTAGTTAATTCAGCAAATACAAAGTAGAATGCCATGTTAATTGAAGATGGCTGGAACATCAATTAATAAACCACAAACCAAGCAACTATTGTGACATCAAAATCTTTCGTGCTGTTTTCGTGGCTGATTTTTCTGTCATTATAGAGGTAGTAATCTCAAACGGTAATGTGCAAAAAGCCTAAAGACTCCGAAGAAGCATGAATGAATTATACCTCTGGGAAGAGCCCAGGCTTCCAGCTAAAACTCAGGATAGGAGGGTATAATCCAACACACAGGATTAACATCTCAGGAGACTTGCCCTAGGTCACTTCATCTCTCTGTGATGCTTTATCCTCTAGGTGGAAATAAAAACAGTGAACTCTCTTAAATGTGCCCTATGGTCTGATTAAAGATTGAAAAGGTCTCTAAAAAATCCACAGCACTCCCAGGGAAAAATGCTAAATATCATTATCATTATTACACCAAATGCCATAATTTGGTCTCCTCAGATTCCCTTTTTATGTAGATTCCATCAAACTCTGACTTTTGACTTTTTGCCTCTCTGACCAAATCTCCAATGACAAAGCAAAGGGAAATGTTGAGGCAATTAGTGGGAAATGGAAGCAATTAATTCCCTTTTTTAGTGGAGACCTGGCCTCTGTGAACCAGTTTAACCAAAAATAATCAATGACCTTTCTCTGACCAAACTGAAGCAAATCTACTTGATATTTGTCACTGGTTATCCATTTACTGCTTCAACATTAATGAGTCTCTTCACTTTGCCCCTTTGTTTTATGAAATAGAGCCATCTATTCTGGTCCCTTGTTACCTCTGCAGCTGCTATTTTTGCAAATCTAATACAGGCAAAGGCCTTGTTATCCATATGAAAGCCTAGGAGCCATTTTTGACACAGCTGTGCTTTCTGATTCTCCCCAAACCTTGTCCCTTACACTGTTTCCCCTTCTCTGCTGTAAAGATAGGTACTTGTTCAAAATGAATGCAACCCGAACAACAAAGATAAAGTTTACATTTAAAAGTGACCCAAAAAAGATTGTATAATTTACCTGTGTCTGAGCACCATACAAACTTAGCTCCATGGTCCTGCTCCATCACTACTCCCTGCTCACCTTGGGAAAGGCACCTTTCCTTCAAAAACCTTACTTTTCTCTTCTGAACAATAAAGATAACAGCACCTTTCTCGAGAGTATTGTCAGACTCAAATGAGTTGAGACATGCAAAGCCTTTTAGTAACTGATGAGAGCCCAATCAGTGTTAGCAGTTATCAACTGGTAAAGAAAAGAGAAGAAACAAGAACATTTCATGTAACATAGCTGATACTGATACTCAGTAACACTCCTCTAAGATGACTAATACTTAAGCGGACTAGTGAGCTTTTACTGACTCTCACTTATCCCCCAAGTGGAGGACTTAATATTTTAGCTTATGCATTTATTTGATAAATTCTTTCCTTCTCCTGGGATATTCTGGAATATCTTTGCTTGCTATTTTGTTGTTGTTTATTTTGTCTTTAGACAAATATGTTTCAAGCAATTGATCAAGTTTTGCCATACATTTCACTGGGTGTGTTCAGTAGGACTCAATATAAGTGAATTTAGATACAACTTACTACAACCAGTGTTTTATGTTGAAACAAATAGAAATGCAAACTTATTGGCAACAACTTTTTAGAAAATATGGAAAAGTAGAAAGGACCTATGAAAAAAAGATAACTTAAAGGTTACTTCCCAAATTATGCAAAGAGTTGCTGCCTTGTTCTATATTTTTTCTTGCTCTGAGAGCTCTGTCCTAATGCAGAGTCCTCTAAAGCTGTTTTCAGGAGAGCATGTTGGGGTGGGGGTAGCCAGATACATGAAATAACAGCCAATGGTTATGCTTCATGCTCTGAAAATCTGTCCAAAATGTGAGATCATGGATCTCATAAGAAGACAGAGAGAGATCCCACCTTTTTGGGCTCTGATATGGATTTCCAATCTTAGAGCTCCCACATCCAATGTGAGTTTGACATCCCAGGAATAAATTCAGAAGTGCTCTTCAGGCCCAGAAGACCTAACTTTAACACCAACAGACCCCTCACCGTAATTTAAAGTATTCAGCAAACACACACACACACACACACACACACACACACACACACACGAGAGAGAGAGAGAGAGAGAGAGAGAGAGAGAGAGAGAGAGAGAGAGAGAGAGAGAGAGAGACTTATTCAAAGTCACATGGCAAGTTAGTAGCAGACTAAAACTGCTGAACTGACTTCCTATTTCACAGTGTGTTCTATCAACACTAAGCCCAGCAACCACAAAGAAGTTACTGAATCACCTGCAAATATTTGCTTGGCCCACTGGTCTGGGAGCTAATCCATGTTCTGTTTAAGTGGTTATTTCTACAGTGAAAATGACACAGTCCACCACCTTTGATTTTCTTATGAAGGAGGTTATATCGTGTTTTTAGCAAAATGCTTGTCTTCAGTTCCTGCCAGAGGTGCAACCACTCTGCAAAGTATTACCCAGAGACACACGCTTGTCCAGGTTTCTCAAAGCAGATACAGGAACGTTCTATAAACCAAATCTAAAACCAATGATTGTATTCTCTCATCCCTCCAGTATGTGTCCCAAACGGCCAGAAATATCCTGCTAAAACACAATCAGACCCAACTACTCCCCTTGCTAAAATCTTACAGCACTTAAAACAGAGCTCTTAGGGTCTACCCTACCGTACCTCCCCAGCCCACTTTTCATTATTCCCTACAATGATGTCACATTCTAACAAAGACCCCTGAATATGGCTTGCTTTTCATAACACTGCACATGCTAGTTTTTAGTATGATGCCTCTCTCCTACCCTATGTCTGCCTAGAGAATAGCTATTTATTTTTCAAGATATACTTCAACCATCATTTCTTTGAACACATTGTAAAACCCCAGACTCACAGCAAATTCATATACAGAAGGTGCCACAAAAATGTATACACATTTTAAGAAAGGAAAAAACTATTAAAATTATACTGATGGTAACCACTTTGAGCACCTTTTGTAATTGCGGAAGTCAAACGTGTCTTGTATTCAGCTTTTGTTATAGATATTTATTATTACAATTTTTATACAGTTTTTTTATTTCTTAAAATGTGTATACATTTTTGGCACCCTCTGTATACTTTTATTATAACACTTTTCAGTGTGATTAATTGTTGAAATGCCTCAATTGTTAATTGGCAGGTAACATATAATAGCTTATACATCTTATCCTCAAAACCTAGTACCTGGTACAGTCCTCTACTTATGTACCTTCAACTTGACCAAACTTACGTAAGGATTAACTAAGGTACTGATCAAGAAAAAAATCACACGTTTTCTACTTTCTCCAGAGGACAGAGTCATCAGTCACCTCACTGGACAGACTCATCCCCTGGTTTGTTTCTATACTTAACGATGGATATGCTCAGAGTTTTCCAAGCACTATAACCCCACATGTCACAATAAGTTGTCAAAAGGCTAATAAGAAAAAATGGTTGTTTGCAATAAAAAACAATGGATGTTTTAAATTTTGAGAGCAGAGTGGATGTATAAGTTGAATATGCTTATGGGAAAAATGTTTAATGGCAGGTATAATTCTGATGGAAAGAGCAAATCACCCATCATGTGAAAAGTGCCTGGCACATGGGAAGGACAATCATAAGCTACAGAAGAGGAAAAGTGTTTGATTAAGTGGAGGGAAAATTTAGAAGTTTATCCGAATTTAGTCTGCTGGTTAAAAAAAAAAAAAAGAAAATGCTGCTTACAAAACTGTTGCGGACTTCAGATGGTTCAGTAGGTTCAAATCCATCTGAATTTGCTTGGGATCAAAGGGAGTAGAGTGTAAATATCTGAGCTGCTGAGAAATTCCCCACAGACAGTAGCTGAGATCATTACCTGTCAGATTTTCAGTGCAGTAGGGACTGGTTTCGATTTGGGGGGAGTGGGGAAAGATGTTTGAGAGAATGGGGGATAAAGGAAATAGGAAAACAACTGATTGAACACACAGAAAGTTCTGGCTCAAATTCTTATCTGGATGGAAATACATGTAAGGATGCTGAATATCTTTCAAAACTTGGTTTGTTCATGTGCCTATCAACTTCTGTATTGGAAACATGTTCACACAAGAAGAAACAAAGAAAGGAACAAAGGGAGGAACGAAAGGATTCTCTGTCTCAGTGGAAGGAGCTAGAAAGTGAATCACTGCCTGTTCCTAGTATGCAGGCTGAGAAGTGTTCCAGGAAAGGCAAGAGGAGATTTGGAAATACTCTTCCATGGAAACTCAAGAATGAATATAAGGAGGCAGGGCAATCCTTATTAAAACTCAATCTCTGTTTCCTAGAGCCAGTCCCTTCAATTGTCTTTTCTAGTTCTACTTTAGAATTATCACCTATTCTTCAAACCTGAAGAAATAAAAAGAAAAACTCTAATCAAACGGGTCTTTAAGATCGTTAGGCTCAATCTTCTGCTGTATCTTTAGAGCAATTACAAAACTGGGAACAAGGGCTTTCTCTCCATAAGCAATCTATTTCTAGAACTGGCCACCTGAGGACATTCCACAACCTATCTTACTATGTCACTTTTCAACAATATCGATCTCCCCAATTTTCCCAATGCTTAACATAAACTAAGTATAATACATTCTCATACCATTTTTAGTTTTGTTTTGTTCATGAGTAAGCGGCCAAGACTGTCTCAGGTCCAATAAATACAATTTAACAGAATCACAAAATTATCTATCAATCTCTAAGCTTTCATAGGTAAAGAAACATCTGCCAAATGTTGATATATCTCCCAACACCTACACCCTATCCCACAGATTGTTTAACTGGCTGATAATTCACAACTCTGCAAAATAAGGAATATTTCTGTACATTAGTTTCTTGTTAGTCATTTTTTCTACAAGACTCCTATTACAAGACTTGTGATTCTCCCTGCTCTCCTCATGCAGCCTCTGCTCTATGCCTCAGAGACTCTTCTTTCTGCATAAGCATACTTTCTAAAACTGCGCAGGATCTATATTTTGCACTATACTTTTGTTTTGCAGGAATAAAATTTGCAATCTGCTATTTGCAAACATTACCTTTCTGGATCTGCTATCACTCCCTTGCTCAATCTAATATTTTTTACTATAAGAATTAATTAAACTTACCTCTATGAACAGTCTGATATGTCCAGCTGATTTCAGATCATTTTATTTGTACATTGATTTAAATTGAATTATTGCATTACCACATGTATGTTTATTATTTTATCCATATCCATCATTATTCCCTTTTAATCATATTTCATTAGTTCATTTAAAACTGCTGTAAAAGAATATTTTATTTTTTTTAGTTTCTTTTTTCAAACCACTGTTTTCAAAATTATTTTCTACTTCCACTGTGTTAATTATGACCATTTCTAAATAGTTCACTTATGCTAGAAACTTGCATAATATTTAAATGCCTCATAATTATTTTGGCTATCCAGAACTTATTAGAAACTATTGTGCCACAGTCATTAAAATTACGCTGACTTTTAAGAAACATTTTCAGCTTGTTTCATTTTTTGACGTCAACTCCAAGTTTCACTTCAACAAAATTTACTCATACATTGAACTATTCTACTGCTTTGGATTGAAACAGAAAATTTAAAAGTATGGTAATTAAAACCAAATAAATAGACAACATGAAAATTATATATAATTTGTTTTATAGATTAAAAAAAGATTATTTTAAGTCTGCAAATAGAGATCACAAAATTTGGATTCTTTAAGATAGTTTCTACCAAAAAAAGTAAAAGATTTACTACTAATTCAAAAGCTACTTAAAAGTATAAAGCTATCTTCAAATTCATCTAAAATAGAAGTGAAGCAGAATTGTGTGAATAATCTTGAAATGAACTCTACATTCTGTTTCATTTTGCTTTGTTGATACAGTCTCTGTACAGGGAAGAATTGTGAAAGTTATTTTAAAGTCTCTTAATATTAAGTGCAGTTTTCAGTAAATAAGTTACTAATAAATTTCATGAAATGAGTTAAACATTACCTTAGGTTTATTCTTTCTCAAAACGTCTTTTCCAATGAAACATTTTAAGACAGTATTGAAAGTATGAGATTATAATCCATGTAAATAAATAAATATACATTATATATATTTATATTATGTACATATGTGTGTGCATACTAGATGTACAGATATATACATAACCTTCAACTCACTACTCCAACTCTAATTATTACAATTGAAAACTATTACTATAAAAAATTACTGCTTTGGGATACCTGACATCTCCTACACAAAATTTCTGGATCCAAATCTTCATTTAAAAAAAAAAATTTAATCCTGGAAAAACAACATATGCTAAACATATGTTAAAAAATAACATATGTTATTTCTTCTATGAACAGTACTCATATTTTTCTACATTTAAAAGCCAATGAAATATATCTTGCTAAAATGTAAACAGAAATTAACATTTACTCAAAAAATAACATATAAGATGCAATAAAATGTTAAATCATGTTCCAATTTAGTAAATATCTAAGACTATTAAACTGGAAGAAGAAATCACTTTGGTTATCATGAACTAAAACAGTGATTTCTCCACCTTGATTAAAATAAGACATTAATACAGTTTCAGATATATTTTACCCAAATTACAGCAAATCATATCTTGACTATTCTAGTATCTTGATACCTAATGATCATGCAAAATGAAACCATACTTATAAGCAAGCTACACATATCAAAGTAAAATAGGTATCGATTAGACTCATCTTCAGAATTTGTTTAAAATACAGAAAATTAACCTGCCAGTTTAGTTACCTACCAGCAAGGATTGGATTCTATCAGTGTTATCACCTCTACAAACAGCACCAAATTACAATCCCTCTTCCCATAATATAAGCACCATGCCAAAAGAGACAACCAAAGTACACGATCAGATAGTGAATAATTTGGGCTGGTTGGAATCCACTTAGCTGAGGAAAGAGAAAAGAGAAGTGGCTCATTAGGGCATTTCCTGAAACTTGGTTGGAATTTCAGTTAAGGAAGAAGAAATGACACAGCAGTTTCAAGCAAGGGAACTTCCTTTCTTTATCTGAAATATGCTACCAATTTGAGAAACAGAACTCTAACAAAACCACTCCAGCACAGTAAAATGTCTCATTTATCCCATGATTGCCCATAATTAACATTTCTTCCCAGAATATACACAAGCAATATATGGTTGTTATCAAAATGGACTAAGGTCCCACATTGATTGCAGCATGTTAAGTCCCACAGTTAACATTACTTCAACAAACTGACTTGCACCAATTTTCAGTTAAGAATTGCAGTTTTGAATAGAGTTTATCAGATTTTAAGTTTTTACCTAAGCCATAAAAGTTCCCATATTTCATGTAATCACATTTTCCTTACATGTAATTTTATTCTCAATGTGGCTCCAGGATAATATTTATCTTGTCCATGTAGATGGAAGACATGCAATTCAGCTTGTAAGATTTCTAATTTGTATTGTTTTTCATAACCACTTTGATCTGTATTTTTAAGCACTATTCACTCACTACGGCCTTTATAAATGAAACTTGTAAAGGGGTCTCATTTAATATATTACGTAGTTATCTGCATGAACTTAAAAAATCTAAAAATACAGCTTTGTTCCTGTACGATAATTTGTGCTGTGAAAAATTGCATTCATTCTATAAGTTACATCATTTGCTTATTTTAGCTATATTTAAAAACAATATATATGAAACAAAGTGTTCATGTTAATTACTGAAGTTTCATGCATAGATTACATTCACTGGTCTCTTGCCTTTCTGTTTGAAAACATCATGACTCCTGCCCAAGTTACACATGAGCAGTGGATTCTGTCATGCTGAGGGCAGCCCTCTGACAAAACTTCCACTGAAGACAAGCTCTCATTCACTGAAATGATGACGGGGGCATGGAAGAACAGACAGAACAGCAGCAGCATCTACTCCAAGTACTCAGAATTGATCCCCTCACGCAGTAGACAGTGTGTATTAAATACTAAGCCTTAACTTCATATTAATCCCTCCTCCAAAACCAACACCATATTCATTCATTCATTCATTTATTAATAAGCTTCTATTAAATATCTGTGTACCGTGGATCAGGCACTGGGATACAAAGACAAACAGTTATTGTGAATACCCTCGCAAAGATTAAAATCTAATGGATTTTGGAAGATAAATTACCCATGGTTTAAATTAGCTAAAGGCAGGAAAGCAGTAATCTAATAGGGTAATGTACGAAATAACAACAACAACAAAAAATGATGTGGGGAATAAAAGGATTATTCTCTTACATCTGATTTTTGGAGGAAATAGAATATCCAAATGAGAAATGCCATGGAAGTAGAGCTTGTTGGCTTCTAAAGTCAAACATAATTAGGGACACTAAGGTAATCAATCAACACAATAGGTAATGTCTAAGTTAAAAAATGTTTAAGTTAAAAAATATTAACAGATGAAATAGGAAAAAAAATGCTACTTGCCAAGTAGCAGCTAACGCACCTTTGGAAATGGACTCATAAAGTAGTTCTGCAAATAAGTAAAAAGCAGACTAGAAGTCAGAATATTAGTCCTTCAAAAAAGGAAAACAATGTATTTGTTGTTATTCAGATTGTTTTTACAGCAGTCTCAAATATAAAAGTTTATTGTTACAAATCCTTTTAATTGATGTGAGAGTCTTTATGTTCGTGAGGACGCCTGTAACCTTACCAACGGTAGCTGAGCTAAAGGCAATCACTAATTTATGAAAAACATCCAATTTTATGAAAACATCCAATCTGTTAAACACCAAAGAAACCTAGCTTTTCCTGTAAAGAAATCAAATAAATCAAAGGAAAAGTTTTATTTCTTCTAAGAAGTTTGGAAAGCAAGTCCAAGATCAGTATTACTAGAGAAAACAAACAAATAAATGTGAGTATATAGATCTGGAATTTGTATGTCACTCATGAATATGAGTTGTACTTTTAGAGAGGTTAATATTACAATAAAGTCATTTGGCAAATAATTGATATCAATTATTCAAAAGTCAGATTTCATTACTAGTTTGGGGAAGTGCAGAAGTTAGAAAGTGAATGTGCCCTGTTTTTACATGATAACTCCAGACTTTGTCTGAATAGTACTTTAAGATGAACCCTAAATGTCAAATCTGGTCTTGAATTCAAGTATAATTTAAGAGCACCTAACATGCAGGAGTTCATTCCACTAAAACACTAACATTAAAACTTATCTAGATTCCTACCATTTCACTAGCCCATTAGCAAGTATAATATTTGTAAATTTTAAAAATGTATTTTAAAACTGTGCTTAAGTTTTATTCTATCAAAGTTATCATGTCCTTAACAAGAGCACATCAGGCACAAGGGCTGTGGAACACATGTAAAATGTGCACAACACTATACAGCTGCAATAGTAATGCTTTCTAACTTCCAAAATGTTCTTTATCTACCTCAGTGAACTTCAGAAACAACTCATTAATCCATCCATGTCAGCAACAGTGCCTGGACTTAGCATTGCTCTGTGAGAAATGGGTAAGTTCAATCACGAGAATTAAATGACTTTCCTAAGTTTGTCCCCAACAACTCACTTTTGAAGAACAATGAGTCTCTAGAAACCTTAAGGGCATTAATATAATTTAATTCTTCTATGATGCTAAGGGCTTTAAGATTTCCCTAGAGCTTGTGTTTAATCGTGGCATACACTGGAGTATTCCACAAAGAGTCAGCCCTTCTGAAAATTATGAAGCAGGCAAAATTTGTCTTAAACATGCAGTCTCTATGTCTGTCCTTTTCCCTTTTGCCAGACAGGTGCCATGATGCCGTATCATCTCCCTACTTTGCCACTATCTAAAACTATTTTTATAAAACTCTATAATTAATTCATTACACATTTTATTCACTGAGGTATAAATGACTGATGAGACATAAAATATTCTCCCTCCCAAAAGCATTTGCATTTGGAAGGTAACAAATCCTTAAGGTAAAGGAGGGAAGATATATTTAAAATTGGGAAGGGATTATTATATATAAAATTCCAGAAATCAAAAATATTCCATGGAGACTGCCATCTAATCTGAGCACTGCTATACTCTGACTAGACGATGTGTTATCCATAACATATATAAAAGTATAAAGCTTCTTCCTTTGTAATGTTAGGATGTTCCAAATGAGATGGCATCTCCCATGATTGACACTGCAGCTCCCTAGAGATTAAAAAAATGACAAGTCTTCTACAGTCTGCCAAAATTGTACAGGTGCTCTCTGTCAGACAGGGGAGGATAGGATATGCTGTCATAACAAACAACTCCGAAAAAACACAGAGTATTAAAAACAAAGTTTTATTTCATACTCTACATGTCCAGTGAAGATTAGTGGGGGAGCTCTGCTCCACATAGTTACTCAAGGACTTAGTATCTAGAGGTTCCATCTCCATATATGCTTTCAAAGAAACACAATATGGAGAACTATATGCAGGTACTTAAAGCTTCTGCAAGAAGTGACACTCATCCCTTCTGTCAATCATTCATTGGCCAAAGCTGTCAATGGCCATGCCTACTTCAAAAGAAATTAACCTGCAATCTGACTATGTGTTGAGAAAAGAGAACTTGGATATTTGTTATTAAGACCAATGAGCATAAGTCTCCCAACAGCATTTAGTGTTCAACTTTTAGTAAAGATTAATTTTTCTATAATGTCACCTAAAAAACAAAATCAGTCCATCCATTAATAAGCTATGAGCTTTATTCAACCATTTTACTATAAATATAAATAAGAAAAGAGTGTAGGCACAAGAATAAGAGAGGGAACAGGTAGACAGATCGTTCAAGATGATAATTTTGATTACCATGATTTGGGGAGACAAGAACTAAACTAGAAGAAAAACTCTATGTAAAAGTATATGTGTTTATCAGCATTGTGATTTTCATTCTTAAGATCTATAACAAAAACACCTTCCAGAATTTATATGCAAGGTGGAAATTGTCATCTTTCAGAGAAACATAAAAATATGAGATATATTTCACAAATTCAAACTTTGTTACAAGCAGAGTTTTCCTGAGAAAACTATAATAATACAATTATTTTTATAGAAAGAAAATCTGGAAAGGGTAATAAGATCATAGGTATATAATAAAAAAAATATGTAGAAATATTTTCCCTGGTTCCATTTAAGTTATTTTCACTCCATTAGAGGTTAAAAAAGTCCATGCATACAAAAGAACCATCAACGTGCACTTGTTTTAACTAATAATATTTTATTATTTTTAATTGATAAAACTACATTTTGATGAAGTGAAATAAGAAGTAGAAGGAAGAGGACAGAGGGGCTAAGATTTTCTTATTTCTCATGTAAGATAGAATGTAATAGGCAATACTCTAACAAAATCTAAATGTGACCTCAACAAAATGAGTAGAGTAAAGCAAGGTATAAATGTTCTCTTGTGGATAACTCATACTCTTGGTGACAAGAAATGTAGCAGTGTCTAAAATCACTTTGGTAGTAGGTACTTCATGGTGTGGCAATTAAACAAAGGAAACAAAAGGCTCAGAAGGCTTCAATAAAGGTCTTAAATCCCAAGAAAATTAATGCATTGGCAACAATATTTTTTTAATTGATAGTATATTAGGAAGTAGCCAACATGATTTATCCTCATTTCCTAATTTAAAACACACACACGCGTACTCAGTCATATATATATATAAAAACTCACACTGCCATGTCTTAGGAAATTTAAAATGGAATACATTCTTAGTAGATGGAGGTTTCCCTCAAGGAAATGTTAATAATGAATTTCCCAGTATACTTAGTTCATGTTGCTTGATTACCTATATCTCCTGTCATGACACTGAAATGAGAAAACTGTTAAATCTGCTAAATGAAATATTTCCCAAAATGTAAATAACTGGGTGTGTCTAGACTAGCATGTAAACATACTGATTACATTGGGTGTATACTTTGTGAGTTGCTTTATCTGTCAACATAACATTTTTAAGTATTACATTTCCCATATAGTAATGCTTCCTTTTCAGTATGTTATCAACTAATGAGGAAAAAGAAGGAAGACATAAAAGGGAAAAAAGAAAGAAATGCTAGAGAAGGCTAACTATTATAAAGTATAAGCACAATTCTATTTACGTATCAGCTCTAGAATCAAGTAATTTAGGGCATGCGTATTATGTGCCAGAAGATGTGTTAAGTGTTTTCACTTGCATACCTCATGAAATGCACTGATTTTTTTTTAAGGTAACATACTTTAAAAATTATAAAGTTGAAAGACTGGAAAATTCAACCCCTTGAAAATTTCCTATGTTGAAAAAGAAAAACAGAGAGCTGGTAAGTGGCAGTGACCAAGTTGGTATATCTGACAATCTATGACAAGTAATGGTGTGCTCAGAGGTCATTCTTTTCTCTGTGTGTAGATCTTGCTAATCATGTAGAAAACTATACTTCATTGTCTCGTTTCAACTCAAAGCAGGCAGAGCTGAGCTTTGAAAGACTGAAGGATTTCACGAGTCCTATGCTCTCTGGCATGCTTTCCCTGTTGTGGATGACAGCTCTGAAACAAAGAGAACACACACATACACACACAAGCAGGCACACACACACGCGCAAATAATATGACTATTGGTGACTCTAACTCCTCCAGGAACAGGCTGATGATCTGCCAGCTCCCAAAATAAGGGGCAAGAGATGCATCTCCAACAAAATATGCACACTTACAACTGTTCACTTTCTGCTGGCAAGCGATATAAAGCTATAAATATGGTATTAGAGAAACACACCAGGTGTGACAAGGAAGAAACAGTAGGGAAAGTGGTACCTAGTCACCTTAATTTTAAAGAAAGGAAAATACAGGGTAAAATGTCAGACACAATAGTTAGATTTTAGAGGTCTATGTTAGCAATTCACAGAATATAGGTAGCAAAGTGAAAATGACATATTAACACAATGAGATAAATGAAATCCCACAGGTACCACTGAGAGCTAGTCGAATGCCATTCTTTTCTAGAATAGACCACAGAATAACATGTTTGGATACACATTAGAAGGACTGTATTGTATACGAAGAGGAAAGAACTAAATAGGTTAGATAGGATCAGGGAAAGTCACAGTGTAGACATTGATAAAAAGAGAAGTAATATGAGATAGAGACTATCCATATCACAAGTAAGTTTGGAATTGTTTGGCTAGTATTAATTTATTCTGAATATTGAGAGTGTTTATTGTACTTTTTCCAGTCTTATTGAGGAATAACTGACAAATGTAATTGTATATATTTAAAGTATACAGCATAATGATTTGATAGATATATGCATTGTGAAATGATTACCATATCTAGATAATTAACACATACTTCACCTCACATAGTTAACTTCTTATTTTATGGTGAAGACACTTAAGATTCACTTTCAGCAAATTTTAAGTATGCAATACCATATTATTAACTATAGTTGAAAGCAGAACTTCACATTAAAATAGACAAACTTAAGTTTATTATTACTTTGCTAATAATTCATCCTTATAGGAATGTAGGACTTAAATAAGGACATAATAAGTAATCCATAATGGGTTTTTATTCAATGTAATCGCCACAAAAATTTGGAAGCTAAAACTATATATATATATATATATATATATATATATATATATATATATATATATAGAGAGAGAGAGAGAGAGAGAGAGAGAGAGAGAGAGAGAGAGACAGACAGAGACAGAGACAGAGAGAGACAGAGACAGAGAGAGAGAACTATACTTCATTGTCTTATTTCAACACAAAGCAGGCAGAGCTGTGCTCTGGATATATATATCATTAGCTTTATATATCGCTTTATTTTTGCATTCTGTTGAATTTAGGAATGGATATTGTATATATCCATTCCTAAATTCAACAGAATACAAAACTCATTCAGACGACAAGCAGGGATGATGGGGAAATTAATAAGAAGAAGTCAATATCTAGGTCAATATGACGCTCCTCCTTTCAAATTCCATCAATAAATCTCATTGATTTAACGGAGAAATAGCTGTATAAACCTCAAAATTATACACGTGAGTAACATACTCGTATTTGGGCTTCTTTTAAAGCTAATGATTTATGTTTTGCAGAAATCGAAAAAACCTTTCCTTACATTAAGAGAAAGACTATAATATGTGAGAGAACTGGTCACAAATACATGTACTTTTGTTGCTAAAACTTGAGTCTTTTTACTCATTAACTCAAACTGCCTTGACTTCTCATGTTTATGCAAAACAGATTTTTTTGGAGAAAAAAGAAAGGTACTGTAACATCAGAGGAAATCATCAAAGAACTAGTGGCAACATCTTAAGGCTTTTATCAAAGTAGTGAGGGAATGCATTAAAGCAACAATATCTGAAGCTTACATGTGATGGGACTACTAAATTTAATAGGGTATCTTATGAACATATGTGGATGTAATGATTTTTCATAAGAATACCTCATTCTGAAGGACTTTTTTTCTGAAGAAGAGAACATTATTCTCTCAAGACAATTCAGAAATAAAAATCCACCAATATTTCATTAATTATAGATGTCTCACACTCTATAAACAGAAAATCAAAAGTTTTGAAAAACTATATGCAGTTTAAATGAAGGTTATACAGATAGAAATAAGCTTATGAATGGAAAATATCATTTAAATAATCCCTCATCAAATTCTTATGAGAAAATGGTAGGCTAAAACATGAATTGTTAAAACTGAGTCATAGTCTTCTGGTGGAGTTGGTAAATGCTGTGCTCATTTCCTCTCATGACCACATCAAATTACAATTATAGCAATAGCCAAAGAAAAGCTAGCTTAACAGAGGTCTTATAACTAAGGATATAAAGAAGAAGCTACATCAAGACTAGTAAGAGGGGCAGAGGCAGAGCAGGCTAGTCCCACACCATGTGGCCATTAAAAATCAGGAGGGATATCTCAGTTGTGCAGTCCTCTCTGAGTAGGGAGGGGCCCTAGGCCCACACCAAGCTCCCCAGTCTAGGGTGTCAGTGCCAGAAAAATAAGTCCCCATAACTTCTGGCTGTGAAAACAGCAGAGATTATAGATGAGTTGGACAGGATGGCTGGAATCTCAAGTGCTCCTCTTAAAGGGACTGCACACAGACTTACTTGTTGATGGACTCACCCGCTCTGAGTTTCAGCACTGGGGCAGAGAGTGAGGGGACACTGGGGACATACGGAAGAGCTGAGTTGTCTGGTTTCAGGGTGAGAGCTGAGGGCATGGCCTTTTCCTGGACAGAGGTGCTGGCAGAGGACACTGTTCCTTTGTTGGGCCCTCCCCCAACCCAGCTTGCACGCATAGCGGATGCCATTATCTGACTAACACTATTTGCCCCACCCTGGTGATTCCCTGAGATCCCCACCCAACTTGGGGATCCACTCATGCTGCTTTCAGTGGCTTTTCCATACAAACGGCCTGTCTTCGCTAATGCTGCGGACTTTACAAAAATCTCTCAAATGTTTTCAAAACTGAAACAAATAGCATCTGGCCTTGGTGTGTCCCATTGCTAAGTAGGTCCAAGACTGGAAATAGCAACTACCAGTCTCAGTTTGCAGCTTAGCCTTTCCAGATACCTCCAACCTCAGCACCAGGGCAATCATCTGCAGATCACTTGGTAGCTCATAGCAAGTGGCCCCTGGCACAGCACAAGCAGTGGCTGGACATGGCCTGCAAAAAAGCCCCTCCCAAGAGGTCCCAGAACCAATATACCTGGATGCCCAGCTTCAGACCACATCAGAGCACCACCCAACAAAATCCACAAATAACACACCCAAAGGGAAGATTGGGAAGGCACCAGAGCCCCACTAAAGAAAATCCTTCTCTGTAGAGTCAGCCCCTGCACAAGAGGTCTTCCACTGTAGTCACAGCCAGTCCTCACAACTAATCAGACTGAGGGTCAATCTCCCCTTGAGTTGGCACTACAGAATTCAAGGCTCAACTATAACAGGAGGGCTCACACAACCCACACAAAGGACACACCTGGAACACTGGCTCTAGTGACCAGGGTGACTGTACCACTAGACCCCACAGGACATCTACTACATTCTACCTAGACTGGGAGGCATAGTAGCCCTACCTAATACATAGAAATAAACACAGGGAGGGAGCCAAAATGAGGAGACCAAAAATGTCCTAAGGGAAAGTAAAGAACAAAGCTCCAAGAAAAGCTCTAAACAACATGAAGACAAGCAATCTACTAGATGCAGAATTCAAAACACTGGTTATAAAAATGCTCAATGATCAGGGAGAACTTCAACAAAGAAATAGGAAACAGAAAAATGGAGATAGAAACCATAAAAAATGGAGTCAGAAATAAAAAATACAATAACTGAAATGAAGAATATATTAGAGGGAATCAACAGTAGATTAAATGAAGCAGAAAATCAAATCAGCAAAAGTAAAATAGCAGAAAACACCCGAACAGCAAAAGAACAACAAAAAAGAAAAAAGAATAAAAAAATTAGCATAGTTTAAGGGGCATCTGAGACAACATCAAGTGTACCAACATTCACATCAGGGGGTACCAGAAGGAGAAGAGAAAAAGCAGGAAATTGAAAACCTATTTGAAGAAACAATGACAGAAAAATTCCCTAAGCTGGTGAAGAAAATAGACATAAAAGCCCAGGAAGTGCAAAGAGTCCCAAACAAGATGAACCCAAAGAAGCCCACACCAAGACACATCATAATTAAAATGCCAAAGGTTAAAGACAAAGAAAGAATCTTAAAAACAGCAAGAGAAAAGCAGTTAGTTACCTACAAGGGAGCTGCCATAAGACTGTCAGCTGATTTCTCAACAGGAACTATGTAGGTCAGAAGTGATTGGCACAGAATTTTGAAAGTGATGAAAAGAAAGGACCTACAACCAAGATTACTCTACCCAGCAAAGCTATCATTTAGAATCAAAAGACAGATAAAGAGCTTTCCAGACAAGAAAATGCTAAAGGAGGTTATAACCACCAAACCAGTACTATAAGGACTGTTAAGGTAACTTCTTTAAGATTAAAATAAATAAAAAATATGAATAACAAAATGACAATAACTATATATCTATCAACAGTTACTTTAAATATAAATATAAACTAATTAAATGTTCCAATCAAAAGATAGGGTTGCTGAATGGATAGGAAAATAAAACCCTCCCATATGCTACCTACAAGAGACTCATTTCAAATTGAAAGACATACACAGACTGAAAGTAAAGTGATGGAAGATGATATTTCATAAAAATGAAAAAAAAAATTGGAGTAGCAATACTTACAGCAGACAAAATAAACTTTGAAATAAAGGCTATAACAAGAGAAAAAGAAGAACCCAGTAATTCCACTTCTGGATATTTATCTGAAGAAACAAAAAACATTAATTCAAAAAGACACATGTATCCATATACTCATTGCAGCATAATTTACAACAGCCAAGATATGAAAACCATCTACATGTCCATCAATAGATGAATGGATAAAGAAGTGGTACATACAATGGAATATTACTCAGTCATAAAAAGAATAAAATCTCACCAAGCACAACAACATAGATCAACCTTATTATTATTCTAAGTGAAATAAGTCAGACAGAAAAAACAAATATCATAATTTCACTTATATGTGAAATCCAAAAAAAAAAAAAAAAAACAAAATAAGCTAACTCATAGATACAGAGAACATTTTTATGGTTGCCAGATGAGAGGGGGGTTGGGAGGATGGGAAGGGATTAAGAACTACAAACTGGTAGTTACAAAATAGCCAAGGGGATGTAAAGTATATATAGCACAGTTTATATAGTCAATAATGTCGTAATAACTCTATATTGTGTCAGTTGGATACTAAATTTATCAAGGTGATTACTTCATAAGTTATATAAATGTTTAATCACTATGTTATACAACTGAAACTAATATAATATTATATATCAACTGTCATTGAACAATGAAAACTTATTTTAAAAACTTAGTAATAGCACATAGGAGTTTAAGTAAAAATAAGGAGCTCTTGTCTAATAAATCTTGTTCAGCAAGCTATGATCAAATTTGAGATACTTATTTACATTTATCAAAATGTGCTAAAAATGAACCAGTCCTTGTTCTAAATGAACAAGACAACATATTTAAACATATTTAAAAACATAGTTTTACCTGCAAACAATACATGAAAGGAACCCCACATGAAAATGCATGTCTTATTATTTGATGGAGTGTGACCATTTGAGACGCTGCAAATAAGAAATGTCATGGGGGCTCACCAATAGGTTCTCTCAGATACTAACAAATCCAAGGTCAACTTTTTATGCATATTCACTCTACATGGGGTCATTTAATGAATCAACCACTATTGAGCTCTTTGGTTAATAAAGTAGACTGTATGGGCGGGAATAGTAATGCTATGAAGGAAAACTCTGCTGGGTGCTATAAAAGACCTTCCTGTGAATGTGAGCTACAGAGCCACTAATATCCCATTTCTGGGTCTGTCAGTTGCCACATAATGCTAGTTATTTTCTCAAAAATAAAAGGTAATCTACAATCTCAGAAATTATATCATTTAAATTTATGACAGAATTAGAATCTGTCATCCAATATGAATGATGTAAGTTTTTACACAGGAGTTGTGAACTTGGGTCTCTGAACATTAAACAAAGAAGTCAGTTGCCCCACAGAAGACAGAAGTAGGATTTATTAAATGTTCTAATGTTGTCCTACACATACTGTCCACAAAAGCCAGAGAAAGTCTTATGGGCTATCACACAGGCTAATAATGTGTCACACATTTCTAACTGATATCCTAAGGTATCCGTAGAAAATCTGTTTAATGAGAGTAGGCATTTGCTCTTAATTAGCCCGTCTTTATATTCAATATAAGAGATTTATTACATGCTCTAAACATAAAATTGAAAATACTTGGAATATTCTTTCACAATGTTATAATCACCAAGTATAAATGTGAATAACTTACACTTACCAGTATTTTGTTACAAAATCTTATCAGAATGTAAAGTTTATTGTCTTTTGGCTAACTGTATTAGCAAAATATCCTTCAGTTTCTTAAGTGTTTGTAGGTTCTCATTTTTTTGAGCAACAACTGCTTGGGCAACACATCTAAGGGTTAAACTTGAGGTGATTAAGTGAATCGCTGGCTGCTGGTAAACAGCCAGATGCAGACCACATTCTCTCCTGGAGCATTCTGACTTTTCCACCTGCTTCCTTGAGGCATTTGACAGCTGCCTGGTCTCAGGCTCCGAGGTATACTCTACTCTGTCGTTGCACTTGGAACCTGCCTGTGTAAGATGCAAAAAACTCAACTGGGACAGGCCAGCATCTGTGAAAATATTTCTCTTTTCCAAATTTATTTCCACTGAGCAGCACTGTTTATTTCAGTGGAAGAGAGACCAAATTAGATTCTACCACTTATATAAAGAATTGCATCGGGGAATCTGAGCAAACTAGCAGCCCACCCCATAGTCAACATATCAGTGTCACCTAAAAACTGGCACCCTCTGATGCTACAAAATTGGAATGATCCTTCACCCAACACACATATCAAAAAGAAGGGAAACAGTTAGTCTTATAGCAATTTATGTGAAAAATATCTCTTATTTCATACTGTAAGTTCAAAGAGGGCAGGAACATTTTCGGTTCAATCAGCATTTAATACCACTACAAAACTTAGTGCCCAACTTATAATTAGTGCTTAATATTTCTCCATTGAATGGATGAAATTGACTGATATTTGATATTAATTATATTCCCCACGCTTTAAGGGCAGCTAAAATCATCCCTCATGTTCCAGAAATATATATGTACAACAAAAATGGTGAAGAATCTGGGGGAAAAAACCTGCCTGTGATTTATGTTTTAGAGATTGTGGAACCCATTCCCAAATGCATAAACTTTAACATGTGCAAGAGAGATAAACTCTAATACAATCTTTTGAATTTAGGAATTAGAACCTTCTTATGCAAGAGATTATTTTATTACAATAAAAACAAAAGTAGTGGACACTCTCACTTATAATATCTCAGGAACTGCACTAAACACTGCACAAATATGAAGAAATTGAACAATCCTATGAGAAGGTACTATTATACTCCCTCTATTAAAGATGAGAAAACTGAGGCGTAGAGTACAAGTCAGTCACCAAAGTCACACTGGAGGCAAAAGTCAAGCTCTGGAAGACTAGCTCAAGTTGAATTCTTTTTTCTTTTTCTTTTTTTTATTAAAGCTTATTGGGGTGATAATTGTTAGTAAAGTTACATAGATTTCAGGTGTACAATTCTGTATTACATCATCTATAAATCCCATTCACCACCCAGAGTCAGTTTTCCTTCCATCACCATATATTTGCCAAGTTGAATTCTTAACATCATACACATCACTTCCAATGATGAGATTTTGGGGGTACCTCTCAAACTAAACCTATGGAAGCACTCTAAAAGGAATTTCTCTTCCACAGAACTGGGGCAAATAGCGTATTTTATATTAATATGCTTCTGAGGACATTTAAGCCCATGGTATTTTATGTTCAGGTGCATGTATGTGTATATTTATCAACATTAGTACAGTCTAGAGCAGGGGTGCCCAAACTGCAGCCCGCGGGCCAACTGCAGCCCGCAATCCATTTTTTATTGGCACACAGCAAATTCCAAAAATATATTTAGTTTACTTATATAAACCAGGTGAGGCAATACGTACTTCACCTCGAGTGAGTGGTCCAGCTGTTTGTGTATTTTACCGCATATGGCCCTTGGTGAAAAACATTGAAAAAAGTTTGGACACCCCTGGTCTAGAGGAAGAGGAACAGAATAAGGAGTAGTGTTAATAGTACAAATAGCTGCAAACATTTATTGAGTATTTACTGCACACCATATACTGTGGTCAGCACTTTTCATGTATTATTGTTTTAATTCTCCCCCTAACATGTGATAGGTGCTACTACTATTTGTTACCCTCTATTTTTTTCCAGGTTATGTAACTAAGGATTGGCTAAATTAACTTTTTGGTGCATCAGGTGCTTTTTGGAGCCCCATGTCAAGGAGGCGTGGTGTGAGAGGCAGGGAGGAACCAAGTGGCTTGCGCTGAAGAGCTGTAAGGATAGAGCTGCCATTTCCTGAAATGGCATAATCTGCTGGAGAAATTAGCAGTGTGGACATGTTAATGTTGAGGTGCCTTTTAGACATCCAAATGCAAACATACATGAGAGGATGAAATGTAGTGCACAAATAGGGGCGGGGAATTGGTCATGGCCAGTGGCACCAAGAATCCACTCACAGTGAGAGAAGCAAAGCCAGAGAGTGTGGACAGGCTCAGAAAGCCTGGGGAACATGGCTGTGAGGGTTGTGGAAGTTCTCTGCTGATGGCTTACCTTTCCTCAGTGAAGGAGAATGTTAGAGTGGGGAGAGGCATTGAAAGTTAGAGAGAAAGGAGAGGTGTGAAACAGAGATGAAATGACTCCTGGACATGTAATTGGATTTCTGGATAACAGTAAGGACCAATGTGAAGTTCACAGTTACTAACTTAAAGTGAAACCAAAGAGCTTATCTTGAGCTTTTCCCTCCACTTCCTGTGTGTATGTACAGAGCACAGTTGCATTTAAATAAGATTGAGGGGCAGTCGGTTAGCTCAGTTGGTTAGAGCACGGTGCTCTTAACAAGGTCGCAGGTTTGATCCCTACATGGGCCGCTGTGAACTGCACCCTCCACAACTAGATTGAAACAACTACTTGACCTGGAGCTACTGGGTCCTGGGAAAATACACTTAAATAAATAAAAGTTTAAAAAACTAAAATAGAGATTTTGCCAGACAAGAAATTTGAAGAAAGAGATGGACAAAGGACTTGAGAGTACAATTTGATGTTGCCAATGACATAATGTTAATGACGATGACAATGACAACAAAAGCCAAACTTATAGCACATACTATATACCAGGAATGAACAGCGGTTCTGAGGAGTGTTCTGAGCATATTACATGAATTATTTTTCGTTCACAATACTCTTATGTGGCATGGGTAATTATTATTATTGACATTTGATAAATGAGTAAACTGAGGCATAAAACTTAAGTAAATTATTGAAAGTTATAGCTAGTAAATCGTGAAAGCAGGATTTAAGCCTTTTAATTCCAGGTAGTTAGGGTCCCATATAACAATAATTCCATATTTCCATGAGGAACTGTGGAATCTATTGAATAAGGAGAGAATTAACACCAAGAAGGATGAAGGTAATGAAATGGGGTAAGGATTGTAGGTCCTACTTGAATAAAAAAGAACAAATCCTGGAGTTCTGGGTCTTCAATGACACAAAATTTTTTTTTAAAAAAAGGGAAGTGTTTAGTTGGAGAGTGGAATTCTTAGCATTAAAGATTTGAAAGATGTGCCTATATTTGAAATGAGGAGGTCTAGAATATAATTACCTAAAAGAGTAGTTCACTTAATAGATTCCAAGATCCCTGGAGGAAAGAGATCAAGAAATTAAGAGACCAAAGTATTGGGTATATTATCTGTAGAAGTATTGAAATCACCAAGACAGAACCAGTTTTAGGGAATGACATGGATCCAGGGGCTAAAATGTTCAGGGAATAAAGGGGATTGACACTCAAATGGTGACTAATGAATAGAGTTGCCCAATTTCGCAAATAAAAATGCAGGATTAAAAAAAAATGCAGGATTCCAGACACATTTTAATGTTAACTAAAAACTGAATTTTTTATTAAGTATATCTCAAATATTATGTGAGATACATATGCCAAAAAAAAATTGTATTGTCCATCTAAAGTCTAACATAGCTAGCCATCTTGTGTTTTATCTGGCAAACCTAGTAATGAATCCAGCATCTGAATTCAAATTTGTCTCACTCACAGATTGAGTTTCTAAACTTAATATACTTTATCAATAGTATTAATTTAAACAAATAAAATAATGAATAAGTCTTACCAAGTCAATATTATACTCCTGGTTTACTAAATTAGAATAAATGTATTTAGTAATCTTACAATATTATATTCATATGAATACATAAATGCATATGGCATTTTATGAAAGCAAAAGTATTTTAAAAGCATAAACTGCAATGTAAATTTTTTTTTACTAGTTATATGTGTAATAAGATATCAATGGACCAGCTCCCTAATCATCTCTGTTGTTAATTCAGTTTAGCGAATAAATCCAATTATGATGACAGGAAAATAGCTAAGCATTATCACAAATCATCTTTCATCTTTGACATAAATGGGAAAAGATTCCTCTCAGTAATTCCATAGTTATTTTTAAAACAAATTTAGCATTGTGTTTGAAGTTATGCTTTTAAAAGCAACAGGCCCCACAGTTTGAAATCAATGTTATAGTAATGTCCATCATTGAAATATGGTTCTCTTTTTTTGCTTTTTCCAATGCTATTTAAAGCTATTTTACCTTTAATTTAAATCTGTATTGAATTATGTAGACAAAAACCAAGAAGGACAGGAATATATGTATGTCAAAAAGATGGAAATCTGAATAATCCCAAATGAATTAAATATACAAATACGGTATTTTAAAATATTTGTTATATGGTGACTTTATAGTTTATTAGGATTTTTTTGTGTTTTCATGCTATAAATTGTTGCTACAAAACATAAGTAATATAGGAAATATATGTTGATTATATATTGCAAAACTTTTGTAATAAATATTTTATATAGACGTAAAATTGTAAATGTTTAAAGAGATCTTTTATTTACATAAAATATTGATTTTTCAAAGTAATTTTATGGACATCTACCCAATGATTTCACAACTCTGTGAAGAAGATAGTGTACCTATAACAATCTCTCTTTTTTTGCAAGTTAGAATATCAAGAATGAACAGAAAGTTTAAAATGTGACAAACTAATCAATGTCAAGTTTAATTAAAGGACCAGATTTTCCTATTATTGTTTCTGTAATCTTTTTCTATAATAACCTATATCCTCAGATGCTCCTATAGTGCATACTGTACTATATTGTTTCTGTTTGTATAGGTATTATAATTAACAGCTATTAAAGATCACTTTATAATTATTGCTAGCACATTGTTGAAATCTCACTGAAACAGTTATAAAAATATTGTGAAGAAAGCATAAACAGAATGTTACTACAGCTAACTCAGTAAAAGGACCAAATTTACCCTCGTAACTGAAATAACCAAAACACAGACAACATATTTGAAACATCAGCTTTCAAAAGACTAGACATTAGTCAATAAAAGAGAGTGATTCCTGAGAAACAGGAAACATTCAAGGAAAAAGTGAGTTCAATGACTTCCCTAGCTTATTGCCATGAGAGTTTCCAAGCTGGGGTACAAAGAAAGTAAACCCAGGCAGATCCTGACAACCTCCATGAGTGGAGGAAGCACATATAAGAATAGAGGGAGGGAGACCAAGGTGGCTAGCGGTCTCAGGACAGTATAGTGGGAAGGGAAGAGCTGCACAGAGAGAGAACTCCAGATATCTGCATGTGTCACTCTCAGAGGATTCAGCTAAGCACTGATCAGTGCATTCATGTGAGGAAAACACCTCAGACTAGGAACCACCTGAAATGATTAGAGGCAAAAGCCATATTGCAAAGCATATGATTCATTGGCACTAGGCAGAAAACACAGAAGGATCTTAACTTGATTTTCAGGATACTTAGCCTTAGATCTAGCACTGCCTTGGTCCCGCCTAAAAGGTATTTTAAAAACATGGCAAAATTTCAAATGCTTTCCACGTAACTAAATTGTGTTCTGGAACAAATTTCAAAAAACATAAGGATAAAAAATATCCAGCATCCATTAAAGTGAAATTCACAATGTTTGGCATCCAATAAAAACTTATCTTATGGACCTTGGCCTTAGAGAGGATTTCATGAAATTGACCTCAAAGGAAAGGAAAGTAAAAGCAAAAATAAATAAATGGGAATATATCAGACTAAAAACCTTCTGTACCACAATAAAAAACACAATAAGAAACCACAATAAAACAAAGACGCAACCAATCGAACAGGAGAATATATTTGCCAACAACACCTCTGATAAGGGGCTAATATCTAAAATCTATAAAGAACTCATACAACTCAGCAGCAACAACAACAAAAATCCATTTTAAAAAATTGGCAGAGGATCTGAACAGACACTTCTCCCCAAAAGACATACAAATGGCCAACAGATATATGAAACATGCTCAATTTCACTAGCTATTAGAGAAAAGCAAATCAAAACCACAATGACATACCACTTCACATCTGTTAGAATGTGTCTTATCAACAAGACAAGTAATAGCAAGTGTTGGAGAGGTTACAAAGAAAAGGTAAACCTCATACACTGCTGGTGGGAATGTAAATTGGTACAGCTGCTATGGAAAACAGAATGGAGGTTCCTCAAAAAATTAAGAATAGAATCACCATATGACTCAGCAATCCCTCTTCTGGGTATGTACCTCAAAAATCTGAAAACGTGTTGGTAAAGATATGTGTACCTCTATGTTCATTGCAGCATTATTCACGGTAGCCTAGACATGGAAACAACCAAAGTGTTCTTTAATAGATGATTGAATAAAAAAGATGTGCATGGATGGACCTATAGAACATTATGTTAAGTGAAGTAAGTCAGACAGAGAAAGATAAATACCATATGATCTCACTTATATGTGGAATCTAAAGAAAATAAGTGAATGAACTAATCAGAAACAGTTTTGGAGACATAGAGGAAAAACAGAGGGTTGTTAGATGGGCGGGGGGGTGGGGATAAGGGAAAAGGTGAGGGGATTAGAAAACAGTCAGTAACCACAAGACAGCCACGGGGTTTTGAAAATTAAGTTGGGGAACGTAATCAATAATGTTGTAAAGATTTTGTAGGGTATCCGATGGACACCTGTCCCATTTGGAAGACCACCTCAGAGATGGTGTAGATGCCTGATTACTGCACTGTACACCTGAAGCTGAACAATAATGAATGCCATCTATAATTTTATATATATGTATATATGTACATATATGTATGTATATACTTACAAGAAGCGGAGTACAGCATTAGGAATAGAGACAGTGGAAATGTAATGGCTCTGTGGGATGTCAGAGGGATAGTAGATGGAAGGGGTAGGGGGTTCACACAGTGTGAGGGATACAAATGATAAACGTCTAAGTATTACTTTTTCTTGTGTACCTGAAACTAATTTTAAAAAATCTAAAAAAAAGGAAAGAAAAGCTGATTCAGAGTTATGTAAGAAACTTATTTTTTAATATAGTTTTTATTCCAGATATGCAAAAAAAGGATGTGGTACATATATACAATGAAATATTATACAGCCATATAACAAAATGAAATGCTGCTGTTTATGACAACATGAATGGATCTTGAGATTATCATGCTACACAGAATAAGTCAGACAGAAAAAGTCGAGAGCGAACCATATGATTTCACTCATATGTGGGACATAAAACTGACAAATGAACAAGACAAACAAACAAAAACTCATAGGTACAGACAACAGTTTAGTGGTTACCAGAGGGAAATGGGGGAGAGAGGGAGATAGAAGTGGGTAAAGAAGTGATGGAAAGAGATTTGACTTTGGGAGGTGAACACACAATGCAATGTATTATAGAATTGTATACCTGAAACCTATATAATTGTATTAACCAATGTCTCTGCAATAAATTTAACTAAAAATTATCAAACATACAAACAAACAAGAAAACGCAATCCATAATGAGAAAAATTGATCAAATAGTCAAAACTGACAGAGATGCTAGAATTATTAGGTTGGTGCAAAAGTAATTGCGGTTTAAAAGGTTAAAAATAATTGCAAAACCACAATTACTTTTGCACCAACCTAATAGAAGAAAATGGCATGAAAATATAATGAGTGTATTGCATATGTTTGAAAAAATATATAAAGATATATAAGATATATCTTTATCAAACCGAACATCTAGCAATGAAAACTACAATGTGTGAAAAGCAAAGTATGCCAAATGTGGATAACAGCAGATTAGATACTGCTGAGAAAAAAAGATTAAGAAAATTAAAGTCATAGCAAGATAAACAATCCAAAACGAAACATAGAGTATAAAAAGAATAACAAAAGTAAAAATGAATAGTGTCAGTTAGCTGTATTAAGTAGCCTAAACCATGTGTAATTGTAGTTCCCAGAGTTAAGAGGGCAGAAACAGAAAATAATATACAGAGCAAAATAATGGACAAAAACTTTTCAAATATGATGAAAACTATAAACGCATAGATCCAAGAAGCTCAGTTAAATCAAAGCCTTAAATATCTTGGCATATCATTACTAAATTTTTCAAAGACAGTGATCATGACAAAATGTTAAAAGTAGCCAGAGAAGAAAAACTTATTATGCGCAGAGGAACAATGATGAGGATGACAGCAGATTTCTGTCATGCAGGCAGTGAAACAACATCATTAAGGTAATGAAATAATAGACCTAGAGTTCTCAACTCAACAAAACTATCTTTTGAAAACGGAGGTGAAATACTTTGTCAGACACACAAAATCTGAAAGAATTCATCACTAGCAGACCCATATTATAAAAAATGGTAAGGAACGGAGAGGACTAAACATAGTAATTTATAGGTAAATATATGTTTTTTCTTATTATTTAAATTTCTTATTTAAACAAAAATAATAACAATGCAATTGAGGTTTGTAATATATGTAAAAGTAAAATTAATTAAAAATAGCACATAAGTAAGGAGAGGAGAAGTGGAAGGTTACTAAAGTAAGGTTCTAATAGAACACCACAGAAACTATAGATATTGAAAAGATGATCTGTGCATATTACAAAACCCTTTGCACCAAAAATATAAAAAGTAATAAATTAAATGGACAAATCTTTAAAAGAGACAAACAAAATTTCAAGAAGAAACAAATAACTTGAATAACCTATTAATGAAAAAGAATATGAAGTTAAAAACTTTTGCAAAAAAAAAAAAAATCGAAGGTCAGATGGATTTGATCAGTTACTGGCAAATTTCACTAATTTTTTAAGGATAAAAGAATACCAGTTCCACACAAAATCTTCCAGAAAATTGGAAAGGAGGGAATACTTTCCTGCTCATTTTATGAGACCAGTATTACTCTGAACCAAAACCGGAATTTATAACACAAGGAACTATAAATCAATATCCCTTATGAACATAAATGCAAGAATATTAAACAAAGATTTTGCAAATTGAATCCAACAATATATCAACTGGAAAAAAATAATCATGAGTTAGTGGAGTCCCTTCTATGAATACAAGGTTGGTTTAAGATTGAAATATCAATCATTGTAATTCAAAATATTAGCAGACTTAAAAAGAATAATAATGATTATCTCAATACATTCAAAAAGCATTTGATAAAATAAAACATCCACTCTTGATATAAAGTCTTAACAAACTTAGAATAGAAGGGAACTTCTTCAACTTGATAAAAAGGCATCTATGAAAATGTCATATTTAATGAAAGACTGAATGCTTTGCCACAAGATCAAAAATAAGACAAAGATGTCCCCTCCAAAAACCTCTATTCAACATTATGCTGAAGGATTTCGTGAGTTCAGTAAGGCAGATAACAACATAAAAGGCATCTAGAGTGGAAAGGAATAAGTAACACTGTCCTTATTTTTAGATGATATAATTGCCAAGGTGAAAAGTCCAATTGAATATACAAAATAGCTACTAGAATTAAGTGATTTTTTTCAAGGTTGCATGATACAAAATGAATACAAAAAAATCAATATAAACATGAATAGCAGTTTTATGTATTATCAATGAACAATTGGAAATTGGAATTAAAAGCAATCCTATTTAAATGACATGAAAAATCTAATAATTGGGAAAAAATCTGACAAAATATGTGAATTACCAGTACATGTCATTAAAAACATTGCTGAGAAAAAATTTTAAAGTCCTAAATAATTGGAGAGGTATACTATGACCATGGGGCAAAAGACTCAATATTTAAGATGTCAAAAATTTCCCAAATTAATTCATAATTTCAGCACAAACTCAATGAAAATCCAAGCAGAGTGTTTGAGTCCATTTATATAAAAATCTAGAAAATGCAAACTAATGCATAGGGACAGAGGAAAGATCAGAGGTTCCCTACAAATGGCAGTGGAGGAAAGTGGGGAGGGTCAGGAAGAAAGGATTATGAAGGAGTAAGAGAAAACTGTGGGGGAAATTATGCATATACGAGGCCTGACAATTAAGTTCACAAACTTTTTGCAATGCTATTGCTAAACTTTTTTGATATCAGAGGGACTATTCATTATGAATTTGTACCAACTGGACAAACAATTAACCAAGTTTACTATTTGGAAGTGCTGAAAAGGCTGCGTGAAAAAGTTAGATGACCTGAACTTTTCACCAAGAATTCACGGCTCTTGCATCACGACAATGCACCAGCTCACAGGGCACTGTCTGTGAGGGAGTTTTTAGCCAATAAACAAATAACTGTATCGGAACCGGCTCCCTACTCACCTGATCTGGAAAGACTGAAGGAAAAGACTGAAGATAAAAGTATGAAACTCTTCAATTTGATCATCCCCAATGACTTCTTTCTTTACCCGAAGATAAAGGAAATATTGAAAGGAAGACATTTTGATGACATTCAGGACATCAACGGTAATATGATGACAGCTCTGATGGCCATTCCAGAACAAGAGTTCAAAAATTGCTTTGAAGGGTGGACCAGGCACTGGCGTCCGGACATAACTTCCCAATTTGAGAAACAGAACTCTAACAAAACTACTCCAGCACAGTAAAATGTCTTCCCAAGAGGAGTACTTGAAAGATAACTGTGGTGAGCAATGAGGTATGTAGCACTTTTCCTAGGAGGAGTTCGCAAACTGAATTGCCCGACTTCATATTCATGATCTTGATTGTGGTTTTAGTGTCACAGGTGTAAACATATATCAAAAATTAGCAAAGTTTTAAATATATACACTTTATTTTATGTCAGTTATACCTCAGTAAAGCTGTTATAAAGGTAAACAATGTAAACTCACAAGAGCAGGGAAAAATGAAAGAGAAAACCAAGTTTTAGAAACTTAAAAGCAGATAAATAAGTAGCAAGTAGTATGATATAAAAATTTTGAATTCTAAGCAAGAGTAAAAAAATAAAATCAAGGAGATCTTAGCCTTACACCAAAATTATCTCTGGAATTGTTGGCCCATTACCTCTGAAAATAAAATGAGACAGAAAATTCTAATATAGAATGGTTAGTTAAAAGTTATTTGGGAAGTTGTTAGATCCCAATACCTTCTGTTACCTCAATAGAAGATGGGAGATTAATCCTCTGAAGAGGACAAAGCAGATGACCTACATACTGGGCCCAGGTAAGAGTGGGCTGTTCTCCTGAAAACAGGAGGATAACATGAGCACCTGTCCGCCATTTCTCCTCTAGAGTACCCAGATCACCCAGAGCCAGTCCACTTCCCTCAAGATAGGAAATATAAATGGTCTTTCTTGGAAATCAAACAAAGAAGAAGGAAAAGACTGAAAATAAAAGTATGAAACTCTTCAATCTGATCATCCTACAATGAAGCTAATGGTCAACAAGCCCCAGACAGGCTCTTGGGGTTTTCAAGCATCTTTTGAGCCTCTTGTTCTTAAATATAAGCACAAAACCAAGAATTAGATCTGAGCATAAAAACTTAGAAAATCCCCTAGGAAAGAATAAAACAAACTTACACATACACACACAAGAAAAATGAGTTTGAGGAAACACACTGAAGCTTTCAAAAAAAACTGTTATTAATAACTTCAGAGGGATAAGAGAATATATTACAAGCATATTATAAGCACAAAATTAGAACAGGATTTCTATTAAAGGAATATTGCATAACAGAAAGAAAATTGGAAATTAAAATTATAACTATTATATATAAATAATTATTGGTAATTAAATATATATATGTATATAAAGTTCTTGGTAATTAAAAACATAAATATAAATGAAAAGTTCAATAAAAGGATTAGAAGATAAAGTTGAGACAGTCTCCCAGAAAGAACAAAAGGGTAAGGAGATAGAAAATAGGAAAGATGTTTTAAATTAGAGAATCAATTTAGGAAGTCACTATTCAAATAACAAAGTTTCAAAAAGGAAAAGAAAACTGACTGAGACAAAAGGAAAAAATGAATAGAATAATTTATGGAAACTTCCAAGAATTTAAGGACATGAGTTTAAGTATTAAAATGGCCTACTGAGGACAATACATGCAAATATACCTTCCGCAACTGAGAGCAGTGGGACTAAAAGAAGGTCTTATAAGCTTCCAGAAAGAAGAGCGAAGAAAAAAAATTCATACAAGAGATCAAGAAGCCTCTTTCTTCTCAATAATCATCACTGAAACTATAGTTGGTTTAAAAAAAATTCTGAAAGGTAATTATTTCTAAGCAAAAAGATATCTGTGGACATTTATAATCCATGCTATAGTAAGTTAATGTGCTGTAATTAAACTTTAACTTGCTTCATGTACAGATAAGGGATTAAACGTAAGAGGAAGACGTGCTATAGGACATAGGAAATCCAACATGGGGGAGAACACGGGAGTCCCCAGGGCGGTGGTGAAAGAGACCCCACAGGACAGCTAGGCACCAGGTATAAAGTACAACCAGTCTGTACTGGAGAATATCACTTTAAAAAAAAATGATGAAATTGATAGTATAATGATGTACTTGACTATCTTGAAAGACAATGCAGACAATGTTGGGGAGTTGTTGGCACTGAATTAGTTATAATTACATAGAAAACTAATTTAAACTCCAGGAAAAGCAAAACTTTGAGCAGTAAAGGACATTAATCATGGTTTACCATATCATTCAGTTCTGAACAGTGCTTACATGGCCATAATAGTGTAAACACATAATATTGATCTATCCAAAACAACAACACTATTATATATTGTATAGGGAAATGGAGAGATAGGAAATTTTGTTTGTTGTTTTTGTTGTTGTTTTTAATGTGTTATTGGGTGGGAAGAAGAAAGAGTTAATTCCTGATCCTTTCGACTGGGAAGTCAACTGATAATGCGTAAAACTGACAAACCAAAATGTATAATTTTAACCATGCTGTTTAGAGACTTGAAAGGTACCAAACAAATCAGCTCAAGGTGTGAATGGAGTTGCTTCTGGGGAAGGGGAAATGGTGAAAGAGGTTGAGGGTGGTGGAATGCCAATATTCATAAAAGCCTTGTTCAACTAGTTGACTGTGTATACCTATGATAAAAATAAAACCAACAAAAGGATTTACATCCAGCACAAAATTTTAATTACAGCACAGTAACTTACTATAGCATGGATTATAAACCGATTATTAAAGCAAAGAATATTTCATCATTTGAAGTTGTCACAGTCTTCACCACCTACTGTATGAGGTAAATCTGAAGAGCAAAATACCTTCTAATTTTAAAAAATCAAATTATATCTGAGAATATTTTTTTTCCTTTGAGTTGTAATAAGCCTGGAAAAAATTTAAAATACTTGAGAGCTTTGAATTTAATTGGGGAAGTGTTAAACTAGTTTAGATAAAGCAATTTAGACAAGTTGTAATTGTTTGGTGTGTTTAAAATATACACTTACATACATATAGAGAGAGACCTGAATATACAAGATGGATTCTGTCTCCTGCATAAATCACCTCTTCAATAAGCTGAATGGTGCCCTAGTTTTCTGAGAAGATAATGCAATTTATAATTTACCAAATTATTCCCTAAGCACAGTTTACACAGTAAGAATATGTGACCGATCAAAGCCAAAGCACAATTTATGTAAACACTATAATTCGTTTTGGACAAGTGGTGATATCAAGTGAAATATCAGGAGTTCAGTCATTCTCTCACCTAAGAATTATTTGTACTTAAGGAAAAACTTTTAAATGATATCATGAGCTTTGAGATCACAGTTTATGTAAAATACATTTTAAATGAATGTTTAAATTCTGATTTGCCTACTAATATTTCTTAGATTCTAATTATTGCATACTGAGTCTCATAAAGAGGAGAGATAGAACAATCCTTGGGACAACTACTCTAGCCCAGAACAAGTCATAAAACATTGGCAGGGCCTGAGAAAAGCTCTTTATCTTTCACAGTTTATATTAATCAGGATTCCCTGATTTTTCCACAAACTTTGATTTACTCATTTCAGATGATTAGGCCAGATCTAATTTTCATAGATGTTTCCAAGTGTAAGGAAAAGATCAATCAATGATTTTCCAGTGCTAATTTGAGGATATCTGTAATGCCTCTGATTTCAGCAAAAACACAATGGTTCCAGTGAGATGCTACCATTCTTAGCTCCAGATTATAGAACAGAAGGTGAGACACGAAATAAAACAAAAGAAATATGGAAAAACCCGCTGTCAATAAACTAAGAATTTTGGATATCCATGATTATAAGCATTCAGGTTGACTCGTTTTTACTTTGTATTGCTTAGGCCAGATGCACAGGGCAATTTTCTGTCATGCAGGTTAATTAATGGCACATCGTCCCGTCTCAGTTGCTTTGAATGTTTGACATCTGCTCTCCCTTCTTTGATCATGCATTTATTTGTTAATTTCATAAATATATTTGAAGATGAATTATGAGCTAATTGTAGCTATTGCTCTCAAACTCACTATTATATAATCCATCTTTAAACTCACTATTATAATATATAGTCCATCTTTAGTCAAAATGGACTGTCCTTGACTAAAGTCTTTCTTCCATTTACTCCGTATTTCTCCTCCACCTAATAATGTTTAGCTATTAACGTGCACTGTTCAGTGCTATCAAGCTGCTCTTGGTAAACGAAATTCTCTGAGGGAGGAGGGGAAGGAAGGAAATCTAGTATCATTTTGAACCTAATGTGCAATGTGTCACCTAAGACCGTCCTTCAAGGAAAATACTGACATAGAAATTCTCTCACTGCTTTCTCCTCTCAAAAACCCTACTCTATCTCTCCAGTTTATCTAAGATACTTCAGAAAGAATAAATCCATATAAAAGTCCACCACTTGAGAATTTTGTTTGTTTGTTTTAAAAGAGAATAGTTGGGATCTCAAATGAATGTTTAATGGGTAGAATTTCAGGGAGTGATGCAAAAGGAAATGAGGATTTCAATCAAGACAGGAGCAATTTCCTTTTTGTGTTTTGGAGGAGGGTGTAGAGATTTAGAAGTCCTTGCTTCCCTTACATTAATCCAGCCCTGATGTCACTGAACCAGGGCAAATACTAACTATTTAACATTGTTAAGCCTGGGAACAGTTTGATTAAGTATTATGTTAAGTTGCAACCTAAAAACAGGCATTCAAAGAATCTGATTCTAAAAATGTAAAAGAGTAAGACAGTAAATCATGTGTGTATAGCATGGGTGTATAAATAAACTGGAAAGTAAAAACCTGGAAAATACACATCTATGTCTAAGAAATATTTAAGCTGAGTCCCTAACACTAAAAAGTTCTAATATTCCAAACATTGTACAATACAGTGGAGGTATAATTCTTTGAACGGTTTCACTGAAGATTTTTGAACTAACAAAGTAGGGGAAAGCAGACTTGATATAAACATATAAACTTGATATATTTTTTATTATTATTTGGATACTACCAGAAAAGAATGCTTTTAATAATAAATAACAAATTTAAAAGTAAAAGGCAAAAAATACACCCTAAAGTTATACAGCAACTCAGCCCACAGGGCTGAGGGGGCAGAATATAACATTGCTGAACCCAACGCTCACAGCAAACACCTCGGAGAAAAGACTGAGGGAAGAAGGCTGAAAACTGTGGTTTAAGCCCTCACTGCCAAGCAGAGAATGGAAGCCTTAGGCACTGAGACTAGCCGCCCCTCCTTACCCTCCCAGAGCTCGCCCCGCCCCCACCTGCCCGGTGCTAGAAGCAATAAAGTAGCAGTGTCTGATCAAAAGGACAGGATTTTTGCTGTTCTGAGCAGCACAAACTCTACAAGCCAGGAGGGAGTGGAACCAAACATTCAAACTATTGAAAGAGAGAAATCATGAGCCAAGAATAATATATCCAGCAAAGATATCATTTAGACATGAAGGAGGAATAAAGACCTTTCCAGACATACAGAAGCTGAGAAAATTTTCTAATACCCGACCTGCACTACAAGAAATACTAAAGGAGGCTATTCGACCACTATCAACAGGGACAATTTGTGGCAACTGAAACATAAAAAGGGGGAGCGTAAAGGCCGGAACCGGAATATGGGAATGGAGAAAGTAAGCGTGCTGAATAAAATGGAATACTCTAAATATCAAACTTTCTTTTACATAATCTTAAGGGTAACAACTCAAAAAAATCTAGAACTGAAATATATACTGTAATAAAAGAAGAAACAGAGGGAAACATCATAGAATACCACCACACAGAAATAATTGACAACAACAAAAAAGCAAAGAAACAATGGAGTCACAGCCTTACCAGAAAACAAAAGATAGAATGACAGGAAATCCTCACGTATCAATAATCACCCTAAATGTAAATGGACTGAACTCACCAATAAAAAGGCACAGAGTAGCAGATTGGATCAAAAAACTAAACCCAACCATATGCTGTCTCCAAGACACACATCTCAGCTACAAGGACAAGCATAGACTCAAAGTGAAAGAGTGGAAATTGATACTCCAAGCAAATGGTACCCAGAGAAAATCAGGTGTAGCCATAATGATATCAGATGAAACAGACTTCAGGGTGAAAAAGATAACAAGAGACAAACAGGGACATTTCATAATGGTAAAGGGGACTATACAACAAGAAGACATAACAATCATCAATATTTATGCCCCCAATCACGGAGCACCAAAATATACCAAGCAACTACTAACAGAACTTGACCAAAACACAATTATACTAGGGGACTTAAATACATCATTGACAGCTATGGATAGATCATCCAAACAGAAAATAAATAACAAAATAGCAGCCCTAAATGACACATTAGATGAAATGGACATCATTGACATATATAGAGCACTTCATCCTAAAACATCAGACTATACATTCTTTCGAGTGTACATGGAACATTCTCAAGGATAGACCATATATTGAGGCATAAAAGCAGCCTCAGCAAATTTAAAAAGATTGAAATCATACCAAGCATATTCTCTGATCACAAGGCTTTGAAATTGGATATCAACTGCAAAAAGAAAGCAGGAAAAAACACAAATACATGGAGATTAAACCACATATTTTAAAGAACGACTGGGTCAAAGAAGAAATTAGAGGAGAGATCAAAAGATATATAGAAACAAATGACAATGAAAATACATCCTACCAAAATTTTTGGGATGTGGCAAAAGTAGTTTTAAGACGGAAATATATATAATTACAGACCTATCTCAAGAAGAAAGAAAAATCCCAAATAACTAACCTTATGTTACACCTCAAAGAACTAGAAAAAGAAGAACAAGTGAAACCCAAGGTCAGCAGAAGAAAGGAAATAACAAAAATCAGAGCAGAGCTTAATGAAATAGAGAACAAAAAGACAATAGAAAAAATTAATGTGACGAAGAGCTGGTTCTTTGAAAAAAATTAATAAAATCGACAAACCCTTGGCTAGACTCACTAAGATAAAAAGAAAGAAGACACTAATTAACAAAATCAGAAATGAGAAAGGGGAAGTAATCACGGACACCACAGAAATACAAAGGATCATTCAAGAATACTATGAAGAACTGTATGCCAGAAAATTCAATAACCTAGAAGAAATGGACAAGTTCTTAGAAACATATAGCCTTCCAAGGCTGAACCATGAAAAACTGGAAAATCTACACAGACCAGTCACCAGTAAAGAAATTGAATCAGTCATCCAAAACCTTCCAAAAAGCAAAAGTCCGGGACCAGATGGCTTCACTAGTGAATTCTACCAAACCTTCAAACAGGATCTAATACCAATCCTCAAACTCAAACTCTTCCAAAAAATTGAATAAGAGTCAGTACTCCCTAACTCATTTTATGAGGCCAACATTACCCTGATACCAAAACCTGGTAAGGACAACACAAAAAAAGAAAATTACAGACCTATATCTCTGATGAATAGAGATGCAAAAATCCTAAACAAAATTTTAGCAAATCGAATACAACAATGCATTAAAAAGATTATTCATCATGACCAAGTGGGGTTCATCCCTGGGGCACATGAATGGTTCAACATCCGCAAATCCATCAATGTGATACATCATATAAACAAAATAAAGGACAAAAATCATATGATTATATCAATTGATGCAGAAAAAGATTTGACAAGATACAACATCCATTTATGATTAAAACACTTAATAAAATAGGTATAGAAGAAAAATACCTTAGCATAATAAAGGCCATCTATGACAAGCCCTCAGCTAATCTCATAATTAATGGTGAAAAACTGAAGCCCTTTGTTCTATGTTCAGGAACACGACAGGGCTGTCCCCTATCACCTCTGCTTTTCAACATAGTGTTGGAAGTTCTTGCCAGAGCCATCAGGCAAGAGAAAGAAATAAAAGGCATCCAAATTGGGAATGAAGAAGGTAAATTATCACTGTTTGCAGATGACATGATGCTATATATAGAAAACCCTAAAGACTCCACCAAAAAGCTGTTCAAAACAATCAATGAATACAGTAAAGTTGCTGGCTACAAAATCAACGTACAAAAGTCCATTGCATTCCTATAAACTAACAATGAAATCTCAGAAAAAGAAATACAAAAAACAATTCCCTTTGCAATTGCAGCAAAAAGAATAAAATACCTAGGAATAAACTTAACCAAGGATGTGAAGGATATATATGCTGAAAACTATAAGACATTTTTGAAAGAAATTGAAGAAGACACAAAGAAATGGAAAGACGTTCCGTGCTCATGGATTGGAAGAATCAACATAGTTAAAATGGCCATATTACCCAAAGCAATATACAGATTTAATGCAATCCCCATCAAAATCCCAATGGCATTTTTTAAAGAAATAGAACAAAAAATCATCAGATTTGTTTGGAATCACAAAAGACCCCAAGTAGCCAAAGCAATCTTAAGAAAAAAGAACAATGCTGGAAGAATCACACTGCCTGACTTTAGCTTGTACTTCAGGGCTACAATAATCAAAACAGCATGGTATTGGCAGAAAAACAGACACATAGACCAATGGAATAGAATTGAGAACCCAGAAGTAAAACCACATAAATATGGACAGATAATTTTTGACAAAGAAGTTAAAAACATACAATGGAGGAAAGACAGCCTCTTCAATAAATGGTGCTGGCAGAATTGGATAGCAACGTGCAAAAGAATGAAACTGGACTGTTATCTGTCACCATGTACCAAAATTAATTCAAAATGGATCAAAGACTTAAGCATAAGACCTGACACAATAAACTGCATAGCAGAAAACATAGGTACTAAACTTATGGACCTTGGGTTCAAAGAGCATTTTATGAATTTGACTCCAAAGGCAAGGGAAGTAAAAGCTAAAATAAACAAATGGGACTATATGAAACTTAAAAGTTTCTGCACAGCAAAAGAAACCATCGACAAAATCAAGAGGCAACCAACTGAATGAGAGAAGATTTTTGCAAACAGTTCCTCCGATAAGGGTCTAATATCCAAAATATACAAGGAACTCATGAAACTCAACAACAAAAAAACAAACAACCCAATTGAAAAATGGGCAGAGGACCTGAAGAGACATTTCTCCAAAGAGGACTTACAAATGGCAAATAGACATATGAAAAAATGCTCAACATCACTAATCATCAGAGAAATGCAAATAAAAACCACAATGAGATATCACCTCACCCCTGTCAGAATGGCTATCATCAACAAGACAAATAGCAACAAGTGTTGGAGAGGCTATGGAGAAAAAGGAACCCTCATACACTTTTGGTGGGAATGCAGACTGGTGCAGCCGCTATGGAAGGCAGTGTGGAGGTTCCTCAAGAAATAACGAATAGAATTACCATATGACCCAGCAATCCAAAAAAATCTGATAAGATTTATACATAAAGACACGTGTGCTCCAATGTTCATTGCAGCTTTGTTTATGGTGGCCAAGACATGGAAACAACCAAAATGTCCTTCGATAGATGAATGGATAAAGAAGTCGTGGTATATATACACAATGGAATACTATTCGGCATTAAGGACAGATGATATAGGAACTTTGTGACAACATGGATGGATCTTGAGAGTATGATGCTAAGCGAAATAAGTCAGACAGAAAAAGCAGAGAACCCTATGATTTCACAGATATGTGGTATATAAACCAAAAACAAGACAAACAAATGAGAAACAAAAACTCATAGACACAGACAATAGTTTAGTGGTTACCAGAGGGTAAGGAGGGTGGGGGGTGGAAGTGAGGGTAAGGGGGATCAAATATATGGTGATGGAAGGAGAATTGACTCTGGGTGGTGAACACACAATGGGATTTATAGATGATGTAATACAGAATTGTACACCTGAAATTATGTAATTTCATTAACAATTGTCACCCCAATAAATAAATTTAAAAAAAAGTTATACAGCAACTGCAGAAAATCTATCCAATATATATAGTTCTTTAATGTATAAGCAGGCTATTTAACAAAGATCTACCTTCTCAATTTTACAATGATATTTATATTTTCCAAGGATATTTCCAAGAATAAAATATACTGAACTTGAATACATTGAAATAATAAAAATGAATACAAATATTGAATACAATGAAATAATAGAAATAAGAACAAAACTTTTAGAAAATAAGAAAATTAAATAAATGTAATTTGTTAAGATTTGTTAAATTTGGGATTTGTAAACATTACATTTTTCCTACTTGATTCTTGGCTAACATGCTGAATTCTCATGTGTAGAAAGAGTGATTATTTTTCAAATTCAATGAACCAGAAATGCTCTAGAGAAGATTAACACAGCTAAAGTTGGTTCTTTGAGGGAAAAAAAAAAGCCTAACAAAAGCCTAACAAAACAGACGAATCCTAGCAAAACTGATCAAAAAGAAAGAGTAGACATAAACAATATAATGAATTAAAAGAAGGACATAACCACAGATTAAAAAGAGAACAAAAAGATAAAAGAGATTATCAAAACCTATAAAAGCTGTGACTTGGAAAACAAAATTTACAAATTGCAAAAAATATGTCTCACTAGAATTGACTCAATAAGAAATGAACAGCTTGAGTAATCTTATGCACATATTTGATACATTTTCCCTCTTCATGTTGATGATAAAAAATGTAGAAGAAAAAAGTTCAAAGACTATGTTCTCTGAAATGCTGCTAGAGCCTCACCTCCAATTTGATAGAACATTATTAATCAACAATGCACTAGTCAGCCATCATGATACTTAACTATAAGTTTACATTAACATGATTTTTTCATTTAGGTTTTTAGTGAGCACTGCTTCTTCTTCCGAAGAGCTCATAGTTAATGTTTAATCCTGTACCACTAATGTATTCATCAGTAGTTTAACAGTTTCCCATTTTTCTCCTTATTGTCTCTGCCTTAGTTGATAGGCTTAATTTCTTCTCTGAAAAGTTATAAAACCTTACCAAATGGTCTTTTGCCAACCAGAATTAATCTTTATACTAATCAATTTTAAAATACTTTTAGAAATTGTCCTCAAATTACTGGTCTAGAATACACAGCCATTTTCAAAATTTCCAAAAAAATTCAACCTTGTTAATTCTTCATAAAATCTACCAATTCAATATGCTTTCTTTTATTAAAACAAAGCAAGAGATCAGATTAACCACTTGAGCAAACAAATGGATCATTTTTATTTATTTATGCAATAAAACCCTAACATGTATTTATTTGAAAAAAATAAGATTATGTATAAATCTAATATTTATGAACAAATATCAACCTAATAAATTCTCTCAGATCACCTAATGCAAAATTATAGTTTTAGGTACTTTAGTATTTTGGCACTTAGGAATCTAATATTATACCCTCAGAAATTAGTATTATTGGGTTATGAGATAAATCTGAAGAAAACATAAATACATTGGAAACAAAAGGAAACACATTCAATGTACACATCCTTTGAAAGAGTTGGTTAGACCATCATCTTTTAATATATATCCCAATAAATACCAGTGTCTATTATCCCAATAATTACCAGTGTCTATTAGATCTAAATTGAAGTTTCAATGACAAAATACAGTTTGGAAATAATAAGGTTCTCTTATAACCAAATTAGGGAACACTTTAGATATCTTTATCATGTAGTTAAAATCAAATGTAACAATGTTAAAATCAAATGTAACATGTAATCCATGTTACTTTTCTCAGAGTAGCATGAGAAAATATCTTTTTTCAAAAATGTATTTGAAGAAACAATCCTCGAAGAAGAGTAAGACAGAATGAAAAAAGGCACAAACCCCCAAAGGAACAACACATAGATACACACTTATTCTCTAAAGTTATACACAATGAAATTGACTTAAAATATTCTCTAAGTTATAAATGTGAACATGTTCTGTATACTCAATGACGAATGACTAAAAAAAAGTAAAATAAAATGCATGAATGCATTTGAAGCTATTGTATTTGGTTATTGTACAAGCAAGAGAATTTTTAACAAAATATTTTGATGGTCAATAAGTGAACATTATTACTATAATTAGGTGATGCTAAAATAGGACATCTTAATGAAAAGAAAAACACTCCCAACACAAAAAAATGCTTAAAATGTTACTTTTAAAGTTTAGAGACTCTCTGAAATTTAAGCTTATTGCAACAGCTGTGACAGAATGACATTCTATATATCAAATGAAATTAATACAAGATGAGATGACTATCATCACAGCAGGCAGATTAAAGTTAAAAAAATACTTGAATATGAATCAAGGTACCCGGCATTTAAAGGGCAACTCAGATATGTAGCAATACAGAAATATTTATCTTGAACTGAGATTTTAATAGACTATATAATCAAAGGTACTTTAAAGAAGTGACTTATTACTTTAAGAATAACTACTAAATTTGAAAAGTCTTCCTTCTTCTGTTTCCTAAAAAGTATACTTGACTAGGTATAAACAGATTTCTTTAGTCTATTTGTAATCATTCCTATATTTATGTAAAGGGTACAACGAGAGAAATTCTGCAGTTGCCACATAACACACAAATCTTATTTTAAATAATTATCTTATGAATACTAATGACTTCCTATTCTGACCTAAACATCTGCTTATGATGGCTCATTGCCTATAATAATGTACTTGGATTTTCTGAAGTTTAAATACCATGTATGAAAGTAGAAACCGGTTTTAATTTATGTATGCCACCATTTTAAACAAAACACATGTATTACATAAAGTAGAAAATATGTATTTCTCGTAAGAGAAATACATAGAAGATTCTAAGAAGTAAATTTATTCATTGTACATTTATTTCCCAAAGATTAGCCTCTATTCTGTATTTATTGAAAAGCCGCTATGGAAGGCAGTGTGGAGGTTCCTCAAAAAATTAAGAATGAAATTACCATATGACTCAGCAATCCCTTTCCTGGGTATCTACCCCAAAAAATCTGAAAACATTTATCCGTAAAGACATATGTGCTCCAATGTTCATTGCAGCTTTATTTATGGTGGCCAAGACATGGAAACAACCAAAGTGTCTTTCCAAAGATGAATGGATAAAGAAGTTGTGGTATATATGCACAATAGAATACTATTGTGCCATAAGAAAAGATGAAATAGTACCATTTGCGACAACATAGATGGAGTTTGAGATTATTATGCTGAGTAAAATAAATCAGACAGAAAAAAAAAAGAACCCTATGATTTCACTGATATGTGGCATATAAAACTGAAAACAACAAAAAAAGAGACAAACAAATTAAGAAACAAAAACTCATAGACACAGACAATAATTTAGTGGTTACCAGAGGATAAGGGGGAAAAGGGGTGGTAGATGAGGGTAACCAGATCCAGTATATGGTGATGGAAAGAGAACTGACTCTGGGTGGTGAACACACAATGGGATTTATAGATGATGTAATACAGAATTGTACACCTGAAACCTATGTAACTTTACTAACAACTGTCACCCCAATAAACATTAATTTAAAAAAAGAAAATATATTTAAAAATATGCTGCAGCTGCATCTTTATGTGTGTTTATTAAATTAGTTAAATTATATTTTGTAAAAAAAAAAGAATCTATTTAAATCTTATACAAAAAACTACATTCAGTATAGGATACTGAATTATATGATACCCAGCTTATGTTTTTATATTTGGGCTCAAACATTTTTTAAAAAAATATATAGTATTGGGTTGTCGATTAGTTCAGTTGGTTAGAACAAGGTTCTCTTAACAACAAAGTTGCCGGTTTGATGCCCCTGTGGGCCACTGTAAGCTGAGCGCTCCACAACTAGATTGAAACAACTGCTCGACTCGGTCCTGGAAAAACACACTTAGATAAAAGTCTCTATATATATATATATATATATATATAAAATTAGTAAAAATAAAAGTTTATCAAATAAAGAAACAAAAACTCATAGACACAGACAACAGTTCAGTGGTTACCAGAGGGTAAGGGGGGATGGGGAGTAGTAGATGAGGGTAAAAGGGGTCAAGTAAGTGGTGATGGAAGAACTGATTCTGGGTGGTAAACGTGCAATGTGCTATATAGATGATGTATTATAGAATTGTACACTTGAACCGTATGTAATTTTACTAACCATTGTCACCACAATAAATTTTAATTAAGAAAAAAATTAAAAATAAATAATTAAAACTTTGTTACAAAAATGGTTAGGTGGCCTTATAATGTATTTATGTCTATCATGGGCTGCTAAATATTTTAATTTTTAATTCCATTTCATCAAAGCCACACGATCTTCTCAATAGATGCAGAGAAAGCATCCGAATAAATCCAAAATATTTTCATGATTAAGAAAAAACAACACTCAATAAACTAGGAATAAAAGAACACATGAATGAAATAGAATTGAAATCTAGAAATACACCCTTACATTGCAGTCAATTGACTTCCAACAAGGGTGCTTAACAATAAAATGGGAAAGAATCATCTTTGCAATAGATGGTGCTGAGAAAACTGTATACCCACCAGCAAAGGAATGAAGCTGAACCCCGTCCTCACACTACGCAGAAAAATGGGCTTAAAATGGATGCGAAGCCTAAATATAAGAGCTAAAGTTATAAAATTCCTAGAAGAAAACGGGAAGAAATCTTTGTGGGCTGGGTTAGGTAATCCTTTTAGATATGACATTCAAACCACATGACAAATGACAAAAGAAAAATTGTGTAAACTGAATTTCCAAAATTAAAAATATTTGTAATTTTAAAGGCACCTTCAAGAAAGTGATAAGACAATCCACCTAACGGGAGAAAATATATGCAAATCACATACCTGAAAATAGACTTTTATCCAAAATATGTAAAGAATTCTTACAACTCAATAATAAAAAAATAGAGAACCCTATTTTAAAATGGGCAAAAAATCTGAATAGACATTTCTCCAAAGATGATATACAAATAGCCAATTAGCACATGAAAAGATACTATACATAATTGTTCATTAGGAAAATGTAAATCCAAACCACAATGACTTCACACACAAAAAAAGACAAATAATGACGCATGTTGATGAGGATATGAAAAAAATGGAATTTTCATATATTTCTGTGGGAAATGTAAAATTATGCAGTCACTTTGGGAAAAAACTTGGCAGTTCCTTAAAATGTTAAACATAGTACGACTATATGACCCTGTAATTCAACGTCTAAGGGTGTGTGTGTGTGTGTATGTATGTGTGTGTATACATATATATATATATGTATATATATATATATATATGTATACACACATACACACATACAGAGGGTACCAAAAACATGTATACACAAGAAAGGAAAATATTGTATTAAAACTGTAATACTCAATATATACCGATAACAAAAGATGAATACAAGTCACGTTTGACTTCTACAATTACAAGAGGTGATGAAAGTGGTTACCATCAGCATAATTTACAGTTTTTTCCTTTCTTGTTATAAAATGTGTATACTTTTTTTGGCACCCTCTGTGTATATCGGGGGGTGTCAAAAAATGTATACAAGTGGACACTTTGGTCAATGTTGCTCAAGCAGTAGTTCGCTGTAATCACAAGTGTCTAGATGCTGATGGTAACCCTTTGAGCCCCTCTTGTAATTGCAGAAGTCAAATGTGACTTGTATTCATCTTTTGTTATCAGTATATATTGAGTATTACAATTTTAATAGTTCTTTTATTTCTTAAAATGTGTATACATTTTTTGTTCATATATATATAATGAAAATATATTTTACATATATTTACATATATGTAAAATGAAAAAACTCATACTTATACATGTATATTATAGCAGCATTATTTACAATAGACAAAACCTAGAATCAACCCATATGTCCAACAACCAATTAATGGATAAATAAAATACAATATGTTTATACAACGGAATATTATTCGCCAATAAAAAAGAATGAACAATGAAGTTCTGATACGTGCTACAACATGGGTGAACCTTGAAAGCATTATGCTTAGTCAAAGAAGCCAGTCACAAAAAACTACTTATTATATGATTCCATTTATAAGAGATAGCCCAAATAGGCAAAAAATAGAAAGCATAGTAATGGTTGTCCAGAATTGGGAAAATGGGGATAATGGGGAATCACTGCTAACGGGTATGGTGAGGGTTTTTTCGGGGGGGGGGGGGAGTGGATGAGAATGATGAAAACATTCTAAAGTCAGACTGTAGTGATGTTTGCACAACTCTGTGAATAAGTTAAAAAAACCACTGAAACATTTCAAGTGAGTGAACTGAATAGTGTATGAATTATATCTCAATGATGCTAGTTTTAAAAATGTCCATCTCAGTATCTTCCCACAAAGAAATATTACACCTTCAATGTCTCAAACACCAAAAATGTAAAATCTTGGGGTTTTCCCTCAACTACGCCAACTTCTTTACGTGGTAATATCAAATCCCATGGAATCAATTTCAGATGTCTTCTTTAAATCACCTCTACTCTTCCCCATGTCCACTGTCTCTGGATTGTTGAGGAAGTCATAGTTTATTGTCTAATCACAACAGCTTCCCAGAAGTCCTTGCTGCAAGCCACCAGGGTCTATTCTCTCCAGATCAGCTAATCATTGCCCACACTCTTGTCTTTTTAAGGCACACTCTCTTAAAGATGCTCCAAAGTTCCCCCATAACTTCCAGAATTAAGTCCAAAATCTTTAGCATAGACACAAGGTACTTTCCAACCTGACCTCTTACACTAAATTAGCCTAATATCCCTGCAACTTTCCAACCAGTATTCGGTACTCCGGGTAGTCGTTAAGCAAATTAGCTCGCGGTGTTTTGAACACATACTCTTTATGCCTCGGTAACTTGGTCTAATATATCCCCTCCACCTTTTACCTCTCTTGCCTGATTGTTTATCTCTCAGGAACCAAGTTTACATGCCGTCTTTTCTTTGAGGTCTTCAAAGAGGCCCCTCAGCTATATCTAGGGACTCCTTCTGCTTGGGAAGAATTTTATTCATATAATCATTATAGTTTGGAAAGTGTTGTATTGTTATTTGTTTACACATCTGTCTCACTCAATATACTGTAAACTTAGTAATGACGCTTTTATTCATCTTTGGTTTTCCAATCCATCTATTACAAGGCTTGTTATATTAGGAAATGCTTATTTAATACCTATTAAAGCATGGGATGTATACAGGAATGATAAGTGTGTATACATACACGTATGTCTCAGGGTGAGTGAAGACTTTGACACTGAGGCAAATCCTCCAAAAGCCTCATTCCTAAATTTACTATTTCACCCAAATTTAGCATAAGTAGCATATTAGAGTTGGGAGGGCCTTTTGCTAAATTACCTTCATAATCTAAAGCCAGAAGACATTCTCAATGAACTCTTAAAACTCTAAAATTGTAAGTCCAAAAATTTTTAATTCACCACTGGAAATATTTGGCCAATATTGTGTATTAACAGATCATTGATTAAACAAAATGAAAAAGTGCTTTCTGTTACTGATGAATTAAAATTTAAAAATGAGTATCTCCATTTAAAATCTAAGTACCAGTTAAACACTGTCTACCATGAAATGTATAAATCTAAATTTGTAGATTCATGAATTTATTATAATGAATCATATGATATTCTAATAGTATGCTCATATGAATTAGTAATAATGTCATAAATTTTTTGTTGGTAAATTACAGTCTCAGCAGACACATTCTAAGTAATTAGTATGAAATGACATATATATATAAATGTGTGTGTGTGTAAGTTTGAGTTTAGTCGGACTCATCTCCATCAATCATTTTCAACGTACTTTAATAGATGTTTATTTAATGGGAATAACAAAAGTAAATGTCTATCAATTTCATGTTTTGTATTTGTCTCTAAAGTTTGAAAGAAATTTCATTAACATTAAACAATATATAGCTTATTTACAAATATACAGTATGTTTTTGAGAAACAAAATATAATAAATAGCTAAAAATATAGAAGCTTTTAATGAAATCCTACTTTAAAATATTTAGCTAAGTTTTTAGTTAGATAAAATAATAATATTAAGTACTGCAAAAATATTTGAAATTTTAAATGATAAATATCAGATGCATGCATTAGTTTTAGGCTCTAATATTTGCAATTGCATTATGATATCTAATTTCTAAAATTGAAATTAGTTATATAAGTATGAAAATGTAAATTAATAACTACAATGCTAATGTCTTGCAAAGGCTTTGAAGTAATTAGCTAAGGAAGATATTTTTCAAGTATCCAGATGCAAAAATAAAATTTACCTTGCCTTACATAATGACCAGAGAAAATTAAATAACAAAGCATAAATCTTGAAAACATTTGTATATATTGTATACAACAATATAAGTTGTTACTAAAACATATCCATCCATATGTAAAATAAATTTAGCTTACTAAATTAGAAGAATTCACAACAATTGTCTTAGAAATTTCTCAGGCAACTTTTCACTTTTTCTTCCAGTATGAAGTGAAGTAAATAATCAAAGGGAATCAAAACTTCTCCGAACTATATAATTAAAAAATGTAAGAAATATTCTGCAGTTACATGCTTGGAGTGACAAAAACCTTGGTGTTTTTTTTGTGTCATATGACAATAATTCAGTTGCATTTAAAATAACAGGGAGTACAAACCTTTCACCACAGCATCCAACATTATTCAAATGAAATATACATACCTGCCCACACCAGCCATATTCCAGCATTGCAGAGTTGTAGAATATAAAGCTTTCAAGATTCTGAATATGTGTGTAAAAGCTGCTGATTCACTCAGAAGAAATCTGCTATTTTCCCTCCTCAAAGAGTATACCAACTACTACTTCTTACTTAGCCATTAAACATTGCCACAATCCAAGCTTTGTTGTTATGTTGTACTCTGACAGCTAAAAACCTGTTGATAATGAACCTGAACCCATTATTTTGAGTCAATGAATTGAAAGAAATAGGGCAAGGAATGAAAGCCACAGGGCCAATTACGAACATCCTTTGATGTATTACTTGCTAGCACCCACCATATCCCTTGTGTCTTTGTCCTGATCCCCTCTGTTACTCATTAATTATTCTGGAAGGGTTAAAGTTCAGAGAGCTAATTGCACAAACCATCTTTCTTGGTAGGGATTCTCCCTACTCTGACACTTTTCCCAACTGTGCCCAGCCACCTTGCATTATGCCAATTATCCCAATTCTTGGCATTTTTGCTTGGCCTTTCAGCATCTTTTTAAGTTTTGCCTGAAGTATTTTCATGGGGTTACCTACAGAATAAACCAAGGCAACTTTAAGATGTGATTAAATCTCATATCATGATATAATCTTTCCTAAAAACTAATAATACAATTAATTTTTTCTGTATTATGTCATAAAAACGTTATTTATGATAAGTAAAAATATCTTAAACCAATTGCTGAACACTTAGCAATATTAAATTATTCATTCTACCATCCTACACTGATTCACAGCCTATTTTAATAAAAATGACTTTCTGAACATTTGTTAGAAAAGATCTGAACTGAGAAGATTCAGTTTTTGTACAGCATGTTGGTGAGGTTTCTGTAATATCTGAACTAACCCCAATATTATCAGGATATTTAAAGGAATCAATTCATGAGTTTACATGGTTTCTATAATATTTTTAATATTTGAACATTATTATAATTCTGAAATACAATTCCAAAAATAAATAATCATGCCTTGTCATGCTTCCTGGGATGTACAAGGCATACCATACTTTATACTTCTTTATATTTTTCAAAACCTTCAAGAATTCATTGATTTTCATATACAAGGCCTGACAATTAAGTTTGCAAACTTGTTGCAATGATTTTACTAACCTTTCTTTAATATCAGAGGGATTATTCATTATGAATTGGTACCAACTGCACAGTTAACCAAATTTACTATTTGGAAGTGCTGAAAAGGCTGCATGAAAAAGTTAGACGACCTGAAATTTTCGCCAACAATTCATGGCTCTTGCATCAAGACAATGCACCAGCTCACACAGCATTGTCTGTGAAGGAGTTTTAGCCCATAAACACTATAGTAACTATACACCCTCCTTATTCAGCTGATCTGGCCCCCAATGACTTCTTTCTTTACCCGAAGACAAAGAAAATATTGAAAGACATTTTGATGACATTCAGGACATCAAGGGTAATACAAGGACAGCTCTGATGGCCATTCCAGAAAAAAAGTTCCACAATTGCTTTGATTGGTGGACTAGGGGCTGACGTCAGTGCATAACTTCCCAAGGAGAGTGCTTTGAAGGTGACTGTAGTGATATTCAGCAATGAACTATGTAGCACTTTTTCTAGGATGAGTTCATGAACTTAATTGTCAGACCTCACATATCAATTTCAAAAAAATACCTGGCATATGTTTGAAGGCATCTATTTGATAGCTCTGCTCTAATTAAGCACTTGATTTATTTTCAGTTATTACAGTTATGTTTTCATTGACTAGCAATTATTGAGCAGCTACTATATATCAAGCATTTTCTGGCTGGTGTGAATAATCGTGAATTAGTCTCTGCCCTCACAGAACTTTAGGCTAATGGAATTGTCAAAAGATCAACAGATTAAATACAAACAAACAGAAGCTAACTTGAAGAAAGAGGAAGTCCATTAACCAACAGAACCATTAGCTTGAAGAATGAAAGGAGTCAGGCATGCAAAGAACAGGGCAGAGGGAACAGCACATATAAAAGCCCCTCATTAGAAGTAAACTGAGCTTGAGAAACTGAATTAAGGTCACTTTACATTATAGTGAGAGGAAAAATAATGGCTGAACACTAGACTTGGAAGATAGATATGAACCAGATCATGCAGCATGTTTAGACAGTGATAAGAAGTTATATTTTCTTTAAGGAACAAGGCATGTGACATGATTGATTTTTATACTGCTGAGAGGAATACATCAAAGAGTTTTAAACTAAGAAAAAAGTGAAGCCCGGGATCAGTTTTTAAGTAGAAATTCCATAAACCTTCTAATAACTTCTGTGGTAGAGAGTGCTCTTTGCACATATCCATAAAACTTTACTTAAAAGTTGAGTTTATAGAACTAGTTTGATCACATGGATTGCATTTGTTAATCTCTGTTAAGCAGATGACAGAATCCCACAAAGCAGCCATATCAAAAGAACAGGTCAATAACTTCTTGGGTTAAACAAAAATATGTTTAAAAGCCCAAAGTATATAATTGTTGAATAAGATTTTTTTAAAGTTTGTTTATAAATTTCATTAAACGTTATATAATAAAATAAATCCAAGATGAAGCTAAAATAAAATTATTAGCTCTACTGAAGTTAGACCAATCATTCATTCAGAGTTCCATAGATATCACCTTTGTATTAAATGTATTAAATATATTTGTATTAAATGTATTTGGTTAGTTCACGGCATTATCAATGACAGAACTTTTCAGATTGACCTTTTAATAAAGCTAACACAAAAATAACCAACCATGATTCCAAAGTTATTAAATGTATCCTTTTAAGCTCTCTTTCATAAGATGCTCTAACTTAACATTAGGATGGCAAAAATAGTTCTATGAATTAATTGACTCTTATGTAACATCTGCAAAAATACGTCTTTCAGAGCATGTGGCTTGTCTATTCTTCATTTTTAGAATCCCAATTATTCTCTTTTAAATTTAACTTCTCTCACCCATGATTTATTAAGATATTAAGCTATTTTTCTTAACATAAATTAAAGGTAAGTGATAACTTTAAAAAAGTAGTCTCATTCTAATGATTTTCCTGTCTTAACTCACAGTTCCATACTTGAAGTAGAGGGGTGCTCTAGACTGATGTGACCCCCCTACTCCCCAACCTTACCACCCTGAAGTCAACGACTTATTTCTTCATTCCAGTCCCCTCATCTCTCTTGTCACAGTTTGTCAAGCTACATATTTCCCTCTCTATTGCTGGCTTGAACAGGCCCTTTCTTAAAATAATGATACCATGCTTAGGCCCAAGGACTTTGAGAAGGCCGACTCCAAATAGCCATTTAACCATTCTTGTCCTCATTTGGTAAGATCTTGAACATGTCTTTATCATTACTCTCCCCACTGTTTTCCAAGTTGTGATGCTAGAAGATACAACTTTTCCTCCCAATGAGGGGTTAACACATGCAAAGTAACAACATAAATACTCTGAGGAAGTTGGATCGTGATTTTTAGGGATCAAATTCTAAAATAGTAACTCAGCATTGAACAGGAAAGAAAGTGGAATGTTTTGCCACATCATGATTTTAAATTTCCCTCCCCTATTTGTAAGCTGCCAGTACACTGCTTGCAGTAAAATAGAATGGAAATTATATAATGCAATTTCTCCTCCCATATTTTCTTCCTCTTATCTCACATAATTATTCTTCCAACATATTCCCTTCTGGATCTATAGGTGAGAGAGTTCTGAATCTGCCAAATGCTGTACAATAAGTGAAGTGACACCCTAAGGCAGCAACTGAGCTATTTTCCATTGCTAAATGTATTATCTCTCTGATTTAATCTGCCACTATTTGGACCATTACTGTGGATTTTACGGCAAAATCGGTACATGAGCCACAATCAGTTAGAGATCAGGGAAAAAAGCTATCTCAGCCAATGTCACAAACTTCCAACTAAACCTGGATGCCAACTCCATTCTTGAGTCCAGAATTTTATACCGATAAAACTATGCTTAAAATACATTTATTCAGAATAAACGATATTAAAAATGGTGTTAAATATTTTACTAAACCATTTCATATATTAATTGAATAATTTCTCTTTTAAGGGATGGTTTAAGTGAAAATTTAAAAATAAAAATTGCTGCAATAATGTTTGGGCCTTCTAAAACATGTGTCCTATCAAAATGTCAGAATGTCCGAAATACTAAGAAATATAGACTAGTATTGCCTGTGTTGTATCTATCCTACTCTTTATATCTAAACTGAAAATATATATATAATAAAAGACCATCATTTTATATTCCTTCTCCACTTCGCCAATGTGCAAGGGGTTTTGACCCACGAGTTATAGGATTGTTCACAAATAGAACTTCAAATATTAGCAGGTACATCTCCTTTTCCACAAATTCTATAGACAGCAAATCAGAGTGCTACTTCTGTTGTTCATCTTTTCTTAACATCATCCTTTCAATCTAGCAATGGTTTCAGGGTGGATGAGGGGGAAGGTATCTGAAAACAAAAGTTCCTTTCCAATGAGAGAAAGAAAAAACTTTCCAGTTGTTTGTGAAAGAGAAAAATCTTCCAACCCGTAATTAAATGCCTCCAGTAACAGGGATCTCACATCCATTCTGCTGTTGGATCAGTCTAATAGTTTAAGTGTTTATTAAACACTTAAATATTATTTTAGTGTTTTTAAATATTATTTAAGTGTTTATTAATCACTACATTCTAACATGTTAACATGTTAATTAACATGTTGATTTCTACTGGTCATTCTTCCATCAGGAATAATGTGACATATGATTCTTTTCTCCATATAACAATTCCTCCCAAAACATTTGCTATCACAGTTCCCTTAAATCCAATCTCTGAGATAATCATGTACTTATCCTTCCACCATTCTTAGTATGACATTGTCACCAAGCCCTCAGGATCTCTGTTACCTCAGCTTGCCCACCTGCTTTCCCCTGTGCTTGGACCACTGTGTCCTGGCCACTTACTACTCCAGGCTACCTGGTTCTCATTCACCAGATCTTAACCGAGGGATAATTTTGGGGGGAAGCTTTCTCTAATGCTCTCAAAGAAAGAGTGGAGCAATCACTACCACCCTCACCTTTATTATTGCTAGAAAACTGTCTGATGATCCAAATGGAATTTTTCATAGTGTATTATAACTCTCTCCTTTTTCTCTGTGTTTCCAAATAGACTGCCACCTCTCTGATGACAGGAACTGCCCTAATTATTGCTGCATTTCTAAAACACGGCACAGGATAGTCATTTGGAAAACCAAAGAGCGAGGCAGAATGATGAACATCTGTCTTCCTCAGTTATATATAAAATGAAAATGAGAACAGTATCAACCTCTTGAGGCTCTTATATACATAAGTTGAGTCAACATATATAAAAATCTAAGAAAAGTCCTTATTATGTAGGATGGTTTCAATAAATCTTGGTTATTATTTTTTGTGGTCAACGAAAACCCCTTTTGTTTCATTTTCATATAAGCTAATGTTAAACTACGTCTACATAATGTTGTACTTATAGTGTTGATTTTTAAAATATAAATGAAAAGCTTACCATTTATATTTGTTATTTTTCACTATAGTCAATTGTTTCAAATAACTGAAATACGTATATATTTAATATCTTCACCTAAGATAGGAATAAGAGAAACATACAAAACATAAATTATGTGCACATAGACTATATTATATATATATTTAAGTGTGTGTGTCTCTGTGTGTGTGCATATATGACGTCACACTACTGAGGTCAAAGTAGAAACTACTAGAAATTTTACTACAGCTTATTTTTTTGTCAAAAATTAAATATATATGTATCTTGATAGATGATAGATAGATAGATAGATAGATAGATAGATAGATAGATAGATAGATAGATAGATAAACACACACAGAAAGAGAGAGACATGGGGGTGAGAAGGGAAGGAAAAATGGGACAGGTAAAGAGGGAAATTTTTCACTAATTATAACAACTTTGGATATAGTAAACCTTGAGTCTAAATCTCGTTTCTTACATCTAATGATTGTACAAACTTGGAAAAATTGGTAACTTTCTTCCATTATTAATCTCTCTGTATAGAGGTTCAGCCAACTATAAATTCACCATAGTACATTATCATCAGATCAATATTTTTACTATGACTTTGGCACATATTTGCTCAAATCCATAGTAACAAAGCAATTTCTATCTTTTGAACCTATAATTACTCATAATATTTATCACAGAGAGGCATGAAAGCATATTTGATGAATAGTGAATATCATATCTGGATCTGAAAATATGGTACATAAGAAGTAGTAAAGAAGTAACACTGGAAAGGTGAGAATGGGCCAGATTATTTAAGGCCTTGAATACAACAATGAAGAGTGTACACTTAATGGGCAGAGTAACTAATGAAAGCTTTTTAGTGAAGAATAAACATCTGGAACTCTGTTTCAAAAATGCAATGTGTCAAAATATGTAAGATGATAAGAAAGGGTTGAATCTTAAATAAGGAGATCAATTAATAGTTCTTGTAGTGGCCTAAGCAAGAGATTGGCCAAAAGTATTTATTGAATAATTGTTAGGCTCAAATGACAACCATTAACACCATTGGGGATGCAATGATGAAATATATATTAGCCTTATAAGCTGAATAATATACATTAGCTTTATAAGCTAAAAAACATAATCAAGTGAATTGAGGAATATATATATATATTTTTTTAATTTCTGATATTATGCAGCTATGGCTACTCTTAAAATAGAAATTCAAACGATTATTTAGGAGTAGAAATATTAATTCCTACGGAGGGTGGAGGAGACTAAGGAAAGTTTCTCTGAAGAACCACTGAAGCTGGGCCTTGAGGACAGGCATATGTTCACCATTAGCTGTGGGGGAAGGAGGCACACAAACAAGAAAGTATGGAGAAGCTAATTTTAAAATGAAAAGTGTAAGTTCTTCCCTCTGTCCTCCTATCCTGTGTCCCTGGAACTTCTCTTCTGCCCAGAGTCTAAGGGTGTCACGGTTTGGATCACATAAGTCCAGCCCCCTGGGAGGAGATCCCTAACTCCAATGGACTACATGCCTTATCTCAGATGTGTCAAAACATCACACAGACTGGCAGCTAATATGGGACTTCCAAAATGAGGTCCTACCACTAAGGTGAAAGGAGAAACTACTAGAAATTTTTTCTACTGCTTATTTTTTTCTCAAAGATAAAAGATAAAACTACTTGTATTTGAAAAATAATTAGTATAATATTTTGAATATAAATTTTAAAATACGGAATATACATCATTTGCATGACTATAATAGAGTCAGGTAATGTTAAAAGATTGGACATTCTAGCGATCTGAACTGAAGACTTAAAAGAGAATACACAGATAATACTCTTTCTTCCAATTCCTTATGTATAAAATAATGCTCTAGGGAAATCCATTACAAACATCAGAATTGTGTGAAGAATATTGAATAATATAGTGGGAGAGAGCATTAGTATCAAAATCTCACAGGTTAGACTACAGAGAGTTTTAATTTTTGCAAAACATATTAAATGATGTAAGATTCTAAATAAAAGCAAATACTGTGTAAATGGTGAAATAAGATTTTGTTCCTGCCATTCACATAAAAATTTAGGACTATAATTTCCCCCATTTGCTTTTCCCCCAGTTAAGTCATCACTAACAGGAGATTCTTAATATAGACAATTCATTAACATTTGTAATGTCCCTGCCTTTGGAAAAATAGCATTCTTTATTTACAAAATCTTTCCATAAGAGAATAAGACCAGAAACTCAAGACCCTACATAAACAAAGATAGTTGGCTTCCAAATGGATGTCAAAATTGACTGAGTTGCACTATAAATGAAGAAATATCTCCAACATAAAATTTTTAAGTAAAAATAAACAAGAACTCTAATCGCTTAACTCAATTTACAAAATCATCCAAGATTGAAAATGTGCCTGTCTAAACTGCTCTTTTTATAAGAGTGTATCTGTTTATTTGTATAGAAAAAATAGTACATTTGCAAAAGCCATTAAAAAAAATTCTTAACTGCAATTTTTAAAAAAGCGACTGGACACATTTAGTCATCCCTTTTAAACATTAAGCTAAACTGGTTATTTATTTCTAAAATAAAAGCTTCAAGGCTAGAACCTTGATGCCAACTTTAGCCCAGAGCAAATTTTTACAATGACAGTGTTTGCTCTGGAAAGTGCTGTTTTAATGGAAACATTGTCAGACCTTTGTCTCCGGTAAAGCTACTAGATGCCCCATAAAGACATAATTTAAACTTCCAAACACTGGGGCCTTTTTTAGGTACTAATTGTCCTTTCAGAAATCAGAGTTCATCACAATGTCTCCAATGAATTGCCCTGTGAACTCAGAAAGCACCCTTTCACATTGCCCTAAAGTTCAAGTGGAAAGAATAAATGGCAGAAGTTAGACGTTACTGTTTGGTTTTTACATTTTTCTTCCTTTAATACTAGTTACAGCTTGAACTTCACCTAACTGACAAAGCCAACAGACTATTCAATTAGCTTTAATAGGATTAAAACACTGCCTTGGAACTACAAATTTAAATAGACGAATCTTGGCAAATACATCTTTCATGCATCCCATTAGTTCTAAAATAAATGTGTTACCTGAGGCAAAATAAGCATAATCAGATATTTTGGCATTTTACTTTTCAAGTAAAGCATGTTTTCCCTTGTGGTAAAGTTTTAAAACCCAAAGTTTAAAAGAAAAATTGATAGGTCTGTGTGTATGAATTAAAGTTTTTCTCAATATACTTTAATATCACTCTTCTTTGGTGATCTTCTGATGTAAAATCAGGACCATGGCTAAAGCGGATAACACACCAATAAATTTAGTTTGTTTGAGGTGGGTAACCTCTAACAAGTTAACAGGCAGAATTCCATGATCATTACTGCTCCCTTTACCCATATATACCAGGGGTGCAAAAAAAATGTATACAAGTGTACACTTTGGTCAGTGTTGCTCAAACAGTAGTTTGCCATAATCTGAAGTGCCTGGACGCTGATGGTAACCATTTTGAGCACCTCTTGTAATTGCAGAAGTAAAATGTGACTTATATTCATCTTTTTTATCAGTTTATATTATTACAATTTTAATACAGTTTTCCTTTCTTAACATGTCTACATTTTATGGCACCCTCTGTATACACCGAGGCGGGGGGTGACAAAAAAAAGTATACACATTTTAAAAGATGTTACCTTAAAATGGGCATTATATATGTGTATATATATATATATATATATATATATATATATATGTACATATATATATACATATATATATTTTTTTCTTTTTTTAATGTAAAAAACGTAGGTCACCTCAGAAGTCACTGAGTAATTTCCAGATTGGACCTCTAATCCTGTGTCCAAAATGTACGCTTCGGAAGTAAGTATGATTATTATTAGAAAACCCTCCACCTTCCATAGACCACAGCAAAAAGCAAGTTAAGTCCACAAACAGCCCCCACTAAATGTTTTACAGCAATTTAAAACAATTCAAAGAAAGAATAGATTAACCATTCTTAACAAAGGCAAGAGAATTTGCATTGCTTTCATTGGCTCATTTATTCAACCAATTAACATTTACTGAGTACCTATTGAGTTAACAAATCAGCAGACTAAACACTTTGAAGTTTCAAACACAGCTGTAGACTTGGGCCTTGTCCTGAAGGGAAAATTTCTTAGTAATAGGCAAGATGTGACATACATGAAACCATGGTAAGAACCATGTATTCATGAACTCTGTAGTGTGGTCTAAAGAACATACTTAAAAATGGAAAGTAGAAGACAAATCTGCAGTTCAATTCATAAAAGAGACCTTCAATTTTGTGTTTTAAAGAAAAAGAAAATTTCTCAAATATACACATGTGAGGAAGAGAGATGATAAAGATACAAGGCAACAAATGGGCAGGAAAGTGCTCTAGGAAAAACAATAAAGAATGCAGAATTTGAAGTTTTGAATTTTGAAGATAAAGTTTACCTAACCTACAATTTAATATATGACTTATCCAGTTAGATAGTTCTGGAGTGGATTTGATTTGGGGTTTTCTTGTTTCTTATTTTTTTAACGTTATTGCTTTGACATTGTGCTCTTACCCAATGAATATTCTCTCTGTAACTTCATTCATGTTCCTACTTTTATCCTTACATCTATTTATTCTTCAAATAGTTTCTTAGTTTTTACAGAAAAATACCCACCTTTTTTCTAACTGTTATGAATTTACAGATTTCTGAAGTTCTGATAATGAAACAAGACTCAGTGGATTTAAATATATATATATATATATATATATATATATATATATATATATATATATATATATATTCATAAGTGAATACACGTTAAGGGGGAATGCAAGCTCTAAAAGTTCATAGAGAAATAACCCCACCTGGAAAAAAATCGGTATCAGAAATTCTGTTATGTTTACTTGTCTCATCTTCCTGAGAAACCAACTTTTTAAAGGTGGTTGCAAAACCATTGCACATAGGATTTTCCTGTTTTGTTTCATTATCCATTTTCCCCAATGCTGTACAAATTGATAGAATTTATTATAAAAGTGAGATGAGTTTACAAAAACAAATACCACAAGGAAAATTGTAAAGTATAAGGAATACATACAGAAACCACTGAGACAGGTTAGAGACCAAGAAAATAATATGTGAGGTATTTTTAAATACATTAAGGAGGTAGAAGAGAACACAAATAATCTTGACCCCTTAGTGCGAGATCATAAACACTACAGGGAATTTGCCCCCAGCATCTGGTAACCTGAATAATATTATGAAAATCAGAATTAGTTTGAAGTCAGATGGGTAAGACCAACTGCTGTTAAAGTGATTACTTTTTTCTCATTATCTAGGTCTAGACTAGACATCAGGTTTTAGCTTCCCATAAGCACCACCATGTAGTGACAAATGTATTTAAAATTTATATTTTTATTGGGATGAGATTATCAAACTTGTGGATGGTTTTCCTCTGCTCTATTTTTTTTCATTCAGTGGTCAATTTACTATTCATTATTATAATAACACTAGTATTAAAGAATAAGCTCACCACATCTAACCTTTATGCTATAAATTGAACTTAAATTGCTAACTCCCATCAGATGCTAATTAAACTATCATTGATTTTATGTAGCACATTGTGCTTTAAATATATATGCCTAGAATACCCAGCAGATGAATTGCTACTTTTAGACACTAATAATGAGGATGTTGGTTATATGTTCAACTTTAATTAACAGGTGTAATACCCACTTGCAAAGATATCATTGAAATGGTATCCAAGATTTATAGAATTTATAATACAGGGTGGTTACTTAGTATTCCATTTAGAGTCTGACCTTTTCAAAATGTGGTCTAATATTTGGCCATAAAACCACAGAATTTTCAAAACTGTGTTGCCTTATGTCACCTTAAAATCTATTTCCTCTGTGTTTTCTATTTAATTGAAAATGAAAAACATTTCACTAATGCCAATATATACCAACTGCAAAAACAAAAGTGTGTGACTTCTGATATCTAGTCCTGAATGTAAGGAGCTTAGAAGTAGCCACTCCATCCTAAAAACAGGTGAAAAGCTGAACAAACTAAAAGAAATCAACAAGTTTTCTTAAACCATCAGAAAAGTGAGATCACAGGGCAAACTCTTGTCCCCAAATTGAACAGACTAACAAGCAGATGTAGAGAATCACAACCTACCTGGGCAGAAATCCATAAGCAGAAAACATCTTGGGAACCAGTAGCATGGTAGGAAAACCTAAACTCTAACTGATGAATTGCTGGCGCCCCAGTAAGGACTAGACTGAGAGTGATAAAGCTCTAAGAGGACCCAGTTATATGAGGCCCTCCCACTTTTGTGAGGTTTACCTTCAGGAACTCCACCATGTTCTCACAATGAATAATTAGAAGAAAATCTCCACCTGCATCTAGCAGAGGGAGGGGAAAAGCAACCAATTTGAAATACACCAGATCATTCTCTTGTTCTTAAGATCTTCCACCAGGAGAAACAATTTTATCAGATCCTAACCCACCTGGGAAAAGGAAATACCCAACTTCATCCCCATGTAGCCATCTTGCCCCACCTAACAATGTGGAAGTGTGGACTGAGAAGCTGTGAGGGCCATAGTCAAGAAGCATAGACTCAGGGAAAGGCTGGGACCGAATCACAGGACTATAGACTGTTTCCCTTCCCCCACAACTTACCACGATATGAATAAAGGCCTATTTACAGAGAATTCTTTCACTCAACACATCATGTCCACTTTTCAACAAAAACTACAAGGAATACCTGGAAGGCGAAAGACACAGTTGAGGAGATTGAACAAGCATCAAAACCAGTCAGATATAGCAGACATTTTGGAATTATAAGACTAAAAATTAAAATCAAAGAAACAAACAAAAAAAAAAACTATGATTAACATGTAAGAGTTTTAGTAGAAAAAGTAAACAACATACAAGAATAGATATATAAGCAGAGAGATGGAAATCCTAAAAAGGAATAAAAAAGAAATGCTAGAGATCAAAAACACTATAAAAGAAATGAAGAATGCTTTGATGGACTCATTAGTAGACTGGACACAACTGAGAAAAGAATCTCTGAGTTTAAAGATATGAAAATAGAAACTTCCAAAGATGAAAAGGAGAGAGAACAAAGACTGAAAAAGCAGAACAGACTTTTTAAGAATTGTGGGACAACTACAAAAGGTGTAACATACTCGTACATGTCATGGAAATACCAGAAGGTGAAAGAAGAGAGAGAGGAAGAGAAAAAATATTTTAAGTGATAATGACTGAGAATTTCCCCCAAATTAATGTCTGACACCAAACCACGGGTCCAGGAAGCTTAAAGGACATCAAACAAGATACACATAGGCGTATCATATTCCAGCTTTAGAAAATCAAAGATAATGAAAACCTTTTGAAAGAAGACAAAAGAAAAAATATCTTACCTATAGAGGAGCAAAAATAATATTTACATTGACTTCTCCTCAGAAAACACGCAAGCAAAAAAAGTGAGTGGAGTGTAATATTTGAAGAGTTAAGAGAGAAAAACACCAACCTAGAATTCTGTAACCTGTAAAAATTGTCCTTCAAAAGTGAAGATGAAATAAAATCTTTCTCAGACAAGCAAAAATTGAATGAATTTGTTGCCAGTAGATTTGCCTTGCAAGAAATGTTTTCAAAAATTCTTTAGAGAGAAGAAAAATGATATAGGTCACAGAAACTCAGATCGACATAAAGGAAGGACACCAGAGAAGGAACAAGTGAAGGTAAATAAAGCTTTCCTTTTTTTTTATTCTTAACTAATCTAACATAAAACAGTTTATTCAAAATAATAATAGTAACAATTATTTGGTTATGTATGCATGTGTGTGGACACGCTTACATATAAGTGAAATAGATAACAGCAATGATACAGAGAACAAGATGGAGAAAATTGGGGTTAGTTTATTATTACAAATTGCTTGTACTACAATGAAGTAATATAGTGTTATTTTTAAAAAAGAAAGTGTACTTGGATTAATCATAAATGTGTATTGCAAACTCTAGGGCAAACACTGAAAAAGTTTTTTAAAAAGTAAAATAAATATGCTTAGAAAGGAGAGAAGATAGAATTATGTAAAATGCTCAGTGAAAACCACAAAAAGCAGGAGAAGAACAGAAGACAAAAATAGAAACAAAGAACAAAGACAACAAATATAAAACAGTAACAAATATGATAAATATTAATCCAATTATAGTAATAATTACTTGAACCTCAATGGTCTACATGCGCCAATGAAAAGACAGAGATTGTCAGAGTGGATCAAAAATAAGACTCAATGATATGTTGTCCACTCACTTTAAATATAAAGATTATATTTCTATATAACTATATATTATATAATGTATAGCCTAAAAGTAAATGGATGGAGAAAGATCCACTATACTAACACTAATCAATAGAAAGTGGAAGTAGCTATATTAATTTTGGACAGAGTATGCTTCATAGCAAGGAAAGTTATCAGAGACAAGGAGAGATGTTACATAATAATGAAAGAGTCAGTCCTCCAAAAAGACTTAAGAATCCTTAACTATAGAATACGTGAAACAAAAACTGGTAGAATTTCAAAAAGAAATAGTTCAATCCACTATTATAGTTGGAAACATCAACACTCCTCTATCAGAAGTGGACAGATCCAGCTGGCCGAAAATCACTAAGGACATAGTTGAATTCAGCAATACCATCAATCAACTGGATATGATTAAAATTGATAGGCTACTTCATCCAACCACAGCAGAATGCACATTTTTCTCAAGCTCATCTGGAACATTCACCAAAATAAACCACATTCTGGGCCATAAAACACATCTTAATAAATGTAAAAGAATAGGTTACACTGTATGCTCTCAAACCACAGTGGATTTAAACTAGGAATTGATTAAACAAAGAAAGCATAAAATCCCAAAAATACTTGAAGATTAACCAACTTTCTTCTAAATAACACAAGAGGCAAAGAGAAAAATTCAAGATAAATTTTAAAATATTTTGAACTAAATGAAAATACAATTTATCAAAATTCCTGGGATGCAGTGAGAGCAATGCTTTAACAGAAATGTATAGCATTGAACATGTATGCTAAAAAGAGGACCTATTTAAAATCAATAATCTAAGAAAATCAGAAGAAAAGCAAATTAAATACAAATTAAACAAAAGAACAGAAGTAATGAAAATTAGAGCAGAAATAAAACTGAAAACAGTTTCACTTTATTCAATAGAGAAAATCAATAAAACCAAAAGCTGGTCCTTTGAAAATATCAATAAAATCAATAAGCTTCCAGTTAGATTAAGAAAACACAAGTCACCAATATCAGAAATGAATGAAGAACATCACTACAGATTTTATGAAATTATAATGATAATAAAGGAATATTATAAACAACTCTAAGTCCATAAATTTGATAATCTACATTAAATGAACCAATTCGCCAAAAGAACACAATTTGCCAAAACTCACACAAGAAGAAATAGACAACCTGAATAGGCCTATATCTATAAAAGCAACTGAATCAGTAATTAATAACTTTCCAAAACAGAAAGCACTAGACTCAGATGAGCTTACTAGTGAATTCTACCAAATATTTAACAAAGAAAGTATACCAATTCTGTATGATCTCTTTCAGGGGACAGAAGTAGAGGGAATGTTTTCCAACTCATTCTATGAGATCAGCATTACCCTAAACCAGACAGACATTGCAAGAAAAGAAAACTAAAGACTAATATCCCCAATAAATATAGATGAAAAACAACTTCAACAAAATATTAGCAAATTGATTTAACCTAAGTATACAAGGCTAGTTCAACATTAGAAAATCAATTAATATAAATCATCACTTCAACAAGCTAAAAAAGAATTACATAACATATCAATAGATCCAAAAATAAAAGCATTTAATAAAATCCAACACTCATTCATGATAAAAACTCTCAGCAAACTAAAAATAAGTGAGAATTTCTTCAATTTGATAAAGAAGATTTACCAAAAAAAACTACAGTTAACATCATATTCAATAGTGAGAAACCTGAAGCTTTCTCAGTAGTATCAAAAACAAAGCAAGGTTGTCCTCTCTCACCAATGCTTTGCAGCATCCTCCTGGAATTTATAGCTAATTCAATAAGACAAGAAAAGGAAATAAAAAATAAAGATTAGAAGAGAATAAATAAAAATGCATTTGTTCACAGATGACATGGTGACCTATGTAGAAAATCTAAAAGAAAGAGCATGTTTACTTTTATAAAAAACAACCCAACTGTCTTTCAAATGCTGTGCTATTTTGCATTCCCACCAGCAATAAGTAAGAGTTCCTGTTGCTCTATATCCTTGACAGCACCAGTATTTGGTCTTGTCAGTGTTTTAGATTTTGACCATTCTGATAGGTATATAGTGGTATTTCATTGTTGTTGTTTTAATTCAAAAGTCCCTAAAGACATATGATATTAAGCATCTTTTAAAATGTGAAATTGACACCTGTATATCATCTATAGTGAGATATCTCTTCAGATTTTTTTGTCCAGTTTTTAAGTGAGTCATTTGTTTTGTTATTGTTGAGTTTTATGTGTTCTTTCTTCATGAGTTTTAAAAATCACATTTGATGGTTGCAGCAAAAGTTATAATGCCATCTGATGTGTGCTCAAAGTATGTAGAAAAATTAAGAAAATCACATTTTAAAAATGGTCAAGCTAAAAGGGCGTATGGAAGTCAATTCTCTGCGCTTTACTTAAAGTAGTAAAATGTCAATAGCAGTAGACTGCTAAATATGTAGACTGTAACAGTAGATATAGGTATACCAAAATGCCTAGAGCAACCAGTAAAAGCTATACAATGATATATATTCAAAAACACTGTAAATAAATAAAATGAAACTAAAAAATATTCAAATAATCCATAGGAAGGAAATGAAAAGGAAACAGAATGAGAAACTGAGAGAACAGATAGAAAACAAATAGACTTATCCCTTAACATATCAGTAATTGCATTAATTGTAAATGTTTTGAATATATCAATTAAAAGACAGAGATTAGCAGGGTGGATAAAAACATGATTCAGCTATATGCTGTCTACAAGAGACTTCCTTCAGATATAATGGTACAGACACATCTACATGAAACTTCCTTCAGGTATAATGATATAGACAGATTGAGAAGACAGAAAAAAGATATACCATTCAAACCATAACGTTTTTAAAATGCAAGAGTAGCTTTATTAATACTATGTAGAGTAGACTTCTGAACAAAGAAAATTACCAGCAACAAAGAACAACATTACATAATAATAAGAGAGTCAATCTACCAAGGAGACATAGTGACCTTACATGAGTTTGCACCAAGCAACAGAACATCAAAATAAATGTAACAAAAACTAATAGAACTGAAAGGAAAAATCAGAAAACCCACAATTTTAATTAGCAAGTTCAGCATCCTATAACTGTTAAAGGAATTTAATGTATAATTTGAAAACTTACAAAAAATGAAATCTCTAGGCCCAGATGGCCTCAAGTGAAGAGTCTATCAAACATTAAGAACTGCCACCAGCTCTACATAATCATTTCCAGAAAACAGAAGAGGAACTAACATTGTCCAACTCAGTGTAAGGTCAGTATTATCCTGATATCAGAGTCGGACAAAAACAATAGAAAAAGAAAAGAAAGAAACAAAACTACAGATCAATATCTTTCACGGACTTAAACGCAAAAATCCTCAACAAAAGATTATCAAATTGAATCTAGCAATGCATAGAAAGAGTTCTTAAACATGACACCAAAATATAATCCATAAAAGAAATAATTAATAAATTGGATTTTATCACAGTTTAAAAATTTTGCCCTGTGAAAAATTTTATTAAAAAGGTAAGGAGACAAACTATAGACTTGAAGAATGTATTTGCAAACAACCTATACGGGTATGACAAAGGACTTGTATCTAAAATATACAAAAAGAGAGACAGAGTCAGGAATTAGTTTGATCTTTATGTTATGTACGCAGTTCTTATATAAGTTTACAGAATGTAGCACAATGGCTTGTCCTGTGTTAGTATTTAGGGAGAGAAGGTTCTGCCAACTGATAACCCCAGATAGCAATGTGTGCTAGATTCTTACAATTAGAACCCCCCAAAATCATACCTCTCTGTATCTACTCCATTACGCAGCCTTCTTCCTCAGTGAGTCTGAGCTTAGCCAGTGGGCTCAGCTGATGGGACATCATGCAGGCGGAAGTTTAAAACAATTTCCCCTTTAAAGCTGACCCCATTTTTTCCAGCTGTTAGCACCCTGCTACATATAAAGAAGCCAAGTTATCCTCTTAGAGACAAACGGTCTGACCGGTAGCCAGTACCAACAACTAGGCTTTTGAGTGAAACTCTCTTAGACCATCAATCCCCAGGAGAGTGACCAAGTATTATTTAGGATGAGCAGCAAAAGAACTATTAAAATGAGCCCAGCTTATACCGCTGACCTAGATAATCATAAACAAGTCAATCAGTTGTTATTTGGGGTCACTCATTTTCATAGTTCTAGGTATTGTGACAACACATAATTGAGACAGCTTATTACTAAATGTTTAACTCTTACTTAAACATAAATGTAAGTAAATGGATTGATTGAATTATGTAATCGAGTACTTTCATTTCAACTCTAATTTTAAAATCCTCTCTAGCTTTTTTGATTCTGCAGATGTTCTTGGTGTTCTGAGGATCACTGAAGGTAGTAACAGCATTAATGTAGGCAGTTTGGAACATTGATCTAAGTGCAAATTTATCCAGAACTTACTGTGTACATTATATTTCAAATTTGCCAATAATAATTTTGGTTCCAAACTCTGCCTACTTTCTTAACATCAAATGGGAAAAATAAATAAATAAATTCAAAGTTTACTCAGAACCAATTAATATAAGTTTCATCAAATATACTTTTGTACAAAGACTCAGGTCTTGAAACATTGCGTCCTATGAATTATTTTTTCTTATCATCTATTTCAAATAGTTTAAAGAAGTAGGATCAATTGTCAAACATGGGGATCATCACTTTTAAAAGATTAAAATATTTGTCTGTCAGTGTAATTTTGCCAAATAATAAGTTATTAAGAATAATTTGTGGAACTTATTATTTAGATCAAACAATCTAGTAACCACATTAATATGAAAAATGTTCCATTTTTCACCAGCTTAACTACAACAAACTTTAAAATATGCCAATCTTCATGCTTTAGGGCATAATTTGGCTACCAGCTGGGGTCAGGAAGAAATTTTCCCCATAGTGTAGTGTCACCAATTATCATAGGTGTAAAGAGAACAAGAGAAAGAGTCAGGGGGTTACACAGCCCTCCAAAGCATCTGGTATTAGATGCTCTATGAGAGAGAATTCAGGATAAGATGAAACATTCAATTGTTTCTGTATGTCAATTCCGATATTCCTATGAGCTGCCAATATGACACTCCTGCCACAAGGGAGGGATTTCCTACAGAACAGATGTCACTTACAGTATTCTGTGGGCTATCTATCTCAACAAATAATTGCTTGGCACTTTTGCCCTATGGCAAGGGTCTGAAAATGTGTTAGGGTGGGAACACACCATACCAGCAGATGGGCACAGATAAAAGAAAGAGCAAGAGCATACTGAATCAGAAATGCACATATAAAAACGGGGGGGCGGGGGGAGGCTTCTGAAGCAGATGTCATTCCTCATCTTCAATGACTAAAGCCCAAGATCAGAATTTTCTAGTTACAGTATTAGTTATTTAGAAGTTTTATTCTAAAATTTCTTTGGATGGGTGTGTGTTGTATAAGGCTACATTTTACTGAAACAAAGAAACCTTGCCTTTTTGATACAAACTGCAATATCCATTTGAATTTAATGCATTTTGCTTAAGGCCTGAAACTGATATGAAACTCCAAACAGCAGTGCCACCTCTCCCCCCCCCACCTCCCCAACCCCCCAAAAAAGAAAAATCTAGACTGGGATAAGAGGATGGACACAAAGACTGACAATGAAGGATAAAGTACAATTGAGATGTGACTTGCCTGAGAGAGACAGCAAGAGAGGGCAAAAGAGTTCTTTTAAAATATCAATAAGAGAATCAAAGAAAGCAAGATCCTTTTTCTGATAAAAGGGGAAAAGTTAATAACGGTGAAGAAAGAAGGCAATTGCAATATGCTCCAACTGTAATGGGGAAAAAAAAGATGAAGGTAGAATCAGAAAGTAACCATTTTAAATAAGTTTAACACATATATAGCTTTTATACTTTACACAATTCAAGGATTACAGTTTTTAAAACATTTAAACTATTTGTTCCAATAGGAGACATGATTTACTATCCAAATAATTGGGTGGAAAAGGAGGAGGAGTGTTTTTGTTCAGGAGAAACAGCAAAGGAATTTTTACTTTTAAAATATCATTGATTGAAGAAAAAAGCTTGAGGGTAGGAGTGGAAGATAATACAAATTTATTGTAAATTATTAAAAGCCATTAAGTGATACCTCAGAATTAGAAAATGCTTAAGGGTGCTATGGATACATTTCAGTGACTACAATTGGACACAAGCAATAAGTGCTTTGAAAATTTTCTAAACAAAATTAATTTGGTCATTCAATAATATCTGAAAGCTGTGATTCAATGAAACATTTGTTCATGTGTTGACAGAGATGATTCTTAAGGAAAATTCTAAGTTTTGCTTTCTAGTATCCTTTTGTATTTATTTTAATCTTAAGGAATATATTTGTATCATAAAATATTAATCCTACCACAGTTCTCTGTTTTCAAAGTTTAATAATCCATTTTCAATTGTCAAGATGGAAAAAAAGGATACAAAGTCCTTACTGAAGAACATTATCTCAATTTTTTCTTCTGCTATGGTCTAGCTGAAAAAAAGTATAGTGTAAGCGAAATTGCCTAAGAAGAGATCATTCATTCTTCTGAGGTCTCCAAGCAAGAAAGGTAATGGGAGTAAATATATACCAACAGCACCAGGCAACTTACGGGTTGTGGGTTTTATCTTAAAGGAATGGGAAGCCACTGAAAAGCTTTTGTTGGTACCATTTGGGAAAAGGATACCACAGTCAGATTTACATAGTGAAAGATCCCTGGGGAGACATGTGGGGAAGGACTGCATGGAAATAAGACAGGAAGCACGAATTATAGTCACATACGTAGATGAGAAGAGATGGTGACCTTGACAAGCATTGTACAGCAGCAATAGAGGGAAGTGGATGGATCTGAGGACTACGCGTATTTATGAAGGAAACTCAACAGGAGTTTGTAATAGCAGAAATGAAAGGGAGAGAGAGAGAGTGAAAGGATGATCTCTGTTTCAAGGCTTGAGCCAGTGTTCAGATTAGGAAGTTGAAAACCCTGAAGAATGAGCAGGGTCTTTGTTCTGTTTTATTTGTGAAGGAATTCGAGGACACTAGATGACTAAGCTAGTTTGAGCCATGTTGAGTTAGAAGCGGCACCCAGGTCGAACCAGTGGATATTTGGATGTGTAGCTAAAGGGAGACTATAAACTGAAAACAAGTATTTGTAGGTTTTCAGCATTTACAGTTATTGAAGCTGTGATAGTGGAAAAATTTGCCTGAGGATAGTGTAAAAGGTCAGAAGTAAGTAATCCCAAAAATGGAGTTTTAAAGAAAACTATTTATTAAACAAACGTTTTGTATTTGTTCTAGTCCGCAGTGCTATATCTACAAAACAGAACATTTTCACGCTCCCACGCAATTTACATTTTAAGTGTTGAACAAAACAATGAAACAGTAAGCAAATAAAGAACAACAAAACCACCAACTTGATAGATTAGGTATTTTCAGATACTTTGAAGAGCTGTGTAGAAAATAAACTGAGATAACAAGTGCCTGGAACATGGGAGAACCCATGAAGGGAGGGGTGAGAAGGTAGAGCAGGCAAAGAAAGTAACACAAATTCGAGAAGATATAAGCACCCTATGTTCAGTGCAGCACTATTTACAATAGCCAGCATACGGAAGCAACCCAAGTGCCCATCAACAGACGACTGGACAAAGAAGAGGTGGTATGTATATACAGTGGAATATTACTCAGCCACTAAAAAGAATAAAATCTTGCCATTTGTGACAACATGGATGGACCTTAAGAGTATTATGCTCAATAAAATAAATCAGGCAGAGAGAGACAGACTATATGATTTCACTCATATGTAGAATCTAAAACAAAAACAGAAAAACAAAACAAACATGCAAACAAAACAAAAACGAACTCATAGAGAACATATGAATAGTTACCAGAGGGGAGGGGTTTGAGGGTAGGGTGGAAAGGGTGCAGGGGGTCAATTGTAGATGGATACTAACTAGACTTTGGGGGTGATCACTTTATAATTCGACATTGTAATGTTATATACCTGAAACTCACATAACAAAGAAGAAAAAAATCCTTTTGTAACCTTAAAATAAAAAGAAGAAATTTAGACACAGACAGGCACAGAGGGAAGACCATATGAAGACACAGATAGAAGACAGCTATCTACAGCCCAAAGAGAGACCTCCTGTAAAAATATAAATTTCCGTTGTTTAAGCAAAAACAAGATGGCCCCTGGAGAGAAAGCAGAGCAGGGAATAGGCATAGGTCTCTGACAGACAAAGGGAAACTGTTGTAAGTTAGAGCCAACAAAGAAACAGAAAATGGAAAGTTACTTTTCTCTCTAATAAGTCCACAAGGAAGTGAAAAGTGTTTCTGCCAAAACTGCTGCTTACACAGTGTGCAATCAGACTGTACAAGTCTCAAAAACGTTGTAGAAAGACAGTGTCTTAAACTGAAACTCTAGAAAGTTGAAAGGAAAACAGGAGGGATTGGGCACTGCTGAAACGAGTGAGCTGAAACAATTAACAAAACACTAAGACAAGACATTTCCTTAAATCGTGGGCTGAATTTCTTAGCTTATATAGTTATATATTAATATTTAAAAAAGTAACTTGGAATGGAAATGTATACCCTTCCAGTTTTTCTCAATTATTCATGTTTGAGATTTTACCCACAGGGTCAGTTACCACATATAGATGACATTATTCATCTAGTGGAAGCTACTAGAAATAATTAGCCTCTATATATCTCGACTTACATATTTAAAAAATAATTGAAAATGAATATAGCACTGTTGCCACTAAAACTTAGCAAAACAAAGTTACATGTTGAGCACATATTATTTTAAAACTCTAATAAAATACTTTTCAGTCAATCCTCATGATGCGTATTTATGAATTATGCATTCATAATTAATAACTAGTAGTTACCTCTACTAATCCTAATAATTCATTTAAAGTTTCAAAAACAGGAGACAGACAAGGAAAAGTTGGAAATGGACAACAATCTTCCCATTTATGGAGGGAGATTATAAAGGTAAAGGTGACCAATTTTCTCTGTTTCAAGATAAGTAAAAGAAAAGTAGGCTAAAATTATAGGCCAGTCATTGTGAAGGAGAACATTAATATTACAACTTCTTTGGATGCTGCAATATATTACCCAGAAGGTGATAGAACCCTTTGAGCTTCATTACGTAAAATAGAGGCAGACCCTGAGAAGCAAGTACTGATTAGTAAGAGTCACAGCCCCAGACTGTCTTGGACTTTCGGGCCCTCAGGGAACCAGTGACTCCCACACCTTGGCTCCTTGGCTGCAGGGAGCCATTTTCCTCCATTAGTGATCTCTTGGGCCAGAAAGCTATTTCCCAGTGTATGAGACGCTACGATTCTCACATGCATACTAAGTGTTGCTCAGACAACACAATGGGATTAGGTGTCTTCTTTAGGCTTCTTGATTATGAAGTTCATTATAAATTGGATGAACTTAGCATAACACCAGAGCTACCATATCTGTTCATCCATTACTCACTAGCCAATAGTAGTAGCTACATTTGCTTAGGTCTGAATCATGCATATTGCACATTCATAACAAAAGAGAACTTTCTGGGAAAGAAATGCCTTCATTCAGATTTTTTACAAAAAGAAACTTTTTACAGGTGATGTATCTTTGTCACTGTGTTTTCAGCTTTACAGCTTCTGTGATTTCTACCCCTTTTATCAACACTAGATTCAGACAGACTTAAAATATGTAAAGTATAATACACAAGACACTTGATATAACTTCCTTTTTCTTTTTTTGTCTGAATTTAATTAGGTTTTACAAGGTTTATCAAATAGATAATTTCAAAAGGTTGTTCAGTAGAAATGTAAATAAGGTTTATATCTGGATGAAATGACCAAATCTTACAGGTTTTTTAACAAATTTAGGATACCTGACGTACAACTAGAAACGGGGTCTAACCATGGAAGATCTATAACTGATTCTGTGAATGATTTTCTTTTTACTGTCTTCTCTTGTTCTATAGTGTTATCTCTGCATTAGAGTTAATATCCTTAATATACAACTCTTGTGGATCTTTCCCTTTCTGTATCCCAACTCTTTTCTCTGAAGCCCTTCTGCCCTTTCACCCCAGAGAAAAAGGTAAATGCCAACACTGGAAAAGGAAGATGTAGGAAGTTTTTAGCAGACCAACGAGAAATAATATGTTCACACACACACACACACACACACACACACACACACACACAGTTATACAAAAAGGACAAAAGGAGACAAGACAACAGATATGAGGGTCCAACTCTATTTGGGGGCAAAACCGTTACTGTGTATACAATGGAGAGTTTGCAAAAGGACGGAAACCCTGAGAGAGAGGAAGAAACATAAACAATAGGAGCTTTTGCTGGTTCCCATTTGGACCTCTGATAGCTTTGAGTGACCTCAGCATATCAGAAATGATGACTTGACAAATATTCCTGCAGGCCCCCCAGTGAATAAGAGGTGGCACGAGGAGAGCCCAGCCTGGGGTCATGACTGAGGCCCAAGGTCCACTGACAGCTGACGCTGCCTCTGCCCTGAGCAGGCCCTGAATCCCATCAGCCACACACCCAACAGGAAGCCAACAGAAAGGCAGGTGGCCGGCCAACCAAGAAGCATTACAGAGGCATTCATCAGGTCAGAGAACTTATGGACACATAGCTTCACCTCACACCCAGAAAGACAGGGTTTGCTCGAAAGAGAAGATTCAACCTGAAAGTAACCACTTTAAACTGCAAAGCTTTAACTGGAAAGTTAATTTTTTATCTCACTATCTGCTCCTTAATTAGCCATCTCAACCTCCTCCATCTCTTATCACCCCCTACCCCTAGTAAGATATGAATGTTGGGAGGGCAGTGAGGAATTCAAGAGAAGTTTGGAATTGTTATAGAAAAGAGACTACATTTTCCTTGTAATTTTTATCCTTTCTACACATTATCAACAAACGGACTTAACATTGTAAGAGGCTGGAGCTGCCCTGAGAGAGTCTCTCCATTCACACCCAACACAGGGCTGGCTCCTGAGCCTGCTTAGAAGGAAATATTGTTCCAAAGTCTCCTATTTTACATACTCTAAAACAGTTAAATTTTATGCTTTAAAATAAATTAACCAATATTTATTGAAACACATTACAATGCATTATCAAGAAAAGTCTCGTAATATAGTATTTAAAATGTGTATCACAGCACGAGTCTCTGAAGCTTACAACCCTTTACAGTAGCATGCCTCAACATTCAAAAACTCAAAGTTATGTGCTATTGGACAACTTCAAACAGAGCTTTGAGTGGGCAGTCCTTCCTAAATTCAGAGAAGTGTCTGGTCCTCAGCTTTTTGGGCCTAGAAATTTAGTTTTTATCACATCATATAGTACTGATCAGGCTCTGAGATGCTGGCGCATGCTAGCCAAAGATGGCTAAGTTACCAACCAGAGGGGCCCATTGCGTAAGGCGTGTCTGTCCACATATCACTTCCACAGAGTCTGAAAACTATCCATCACATGTTTATTTTCATTTATTTTTCAATTTAGAGGCTGATTCTGCTCCCCATCAGAAACAGAACTTTTTACATTAGATAAATAACAAAAGATTTTAGATCTAGAAAATACATCAGAGTCAAACCTACTGCAAATGTCCAAATCAAACTTGACAGACTTTAGCTTAATGGACAAAATTAGACAAACCCCTCCATCCTGCAGGTATGATTTAACAGATCTGATAATTTAGGGTGTTAACTGGTCGAACTAAGGCAGCAAGAATGGTAGCCAATGGCCTTTGTCAACAACCCCAAACTGAGATGACTGCCTGGCTCATACTGATTTCTTACAGGCCATGGTCGGAGCCTTGCTTCCCCACTTCTCTTCCACCTCTCCCAACAGCCATCAAAGTGAACATCTAACCAGTAAAAACTGAGCAACTGAGCACAGCACTCACCATCATGCCAATGACTGGGCCAAGAGCTGGAAAAGTGACCCCAGCAAATCTTTATCTGGAGTGTCTCACCCTGGAGCTGAGTAACATAAGCCTCATTTTCCTAAATGGCAAGTTGTGAGGATGTGAACCTGGAGGGAATGAAGCCTATAGTTTGCTGCAAGGAGGACTTGGTCCCATAAGAAGATGACATGCAGAGGAAAGTGCAGATGAGAGACAGATATGTTCTTAACAATATTTGAAGTCATGGTTCCAGTGGCTCCTGAATCAGCCATCCTTCTGAGCAGCAGACAGAAGCCAACAAGTTCTTTCTGTGGCTTAACCTACTTCTATCTGGGTTGTTCTTACTGGAAATCATCTGGGTCCTCACTAATAAAGCTAGTAAGAAAGTGTAAACCCCAACTAGAGGGATAATAATAACTGCCAGGATCCTTGTGGTCATAGAACCAGGACATTCTTGATACTTGTGTAATTTCGAGCTAATTTCTTACAATCTCTGAGCCTCTATTCATTTTCTGCAAAATGGGGTTCACGGCTACTCTACTGAATTACTGAACAATCAGGAATAATGCATATAAACTCCTTAGCATGATGGCCCTCCCCAGCGCTTGCTTAATAAATGCTAAAAATGTATTGATCTGATAACCAGGATGTGAGGATGATTATGATGGCAACTCCAAGCAGACAGATTGTAGAACTCAGAATCTATCTGCTTTTTTTCCTTTAAAAGCATGCCTGCTTCAACATCTTTTAGTAAAGAAAGTTACAAGGACTCAAAAAAGAGTAATAAAGTCAGAAATGATTATAAACAAAACAAATTTGTTACCTTAACAAGCAAATTTTTTAAAGCTTACTTTACAATTAATAAGCATTTGTGGTTGAAACTTTACTAGAGGTTAATGGAACAGTTTTATTTTTTTAAGAATAAGTTTAACATGAAAGGTAAAACAAAGGTGATTAATATAGCTATTCCCTAAGAATGGATGGAGCAATACTTTTAGACCCAGCTCAAATGTCTCCACAATAATAAAGCCTACCTGACATCACCAAACAGACGTACAGTTACTATGCACCACACCATGGTACGCAGTTTCTCTTTCATTGTATTTATTTATTTACCCTTCTATGTTATAAAACCTTTGTAACAAGGTCTCTATTTTCATATACGTACCCTATAATTTATAGCTTAAGAACTTGGTCAAAAGAAGCTATTCAAAATATAGCATTTAAATTATTATGAATTTTAGAAGTGTACCGGGACAAATGGATTCCAGTGCTGTCTCCACCACTTACTAGGTATGTTCTCTTGAAGAAGTTACTAGCGCTAGGGTCATATACTTACTGTGTTGTCCTTCAAAGTGATGTACTCTAACCTCCTACTGTGTTACATTTGGTACCTATACACACTGAGATAGACCCTCTACAAAAAATAACCTTCAATCAAACTTCATACCCACTTTTGGCATAATTATTATCCCTCACATTGAGCCACTCAACAAAGGAATGCCTCAAAAGGCCCAAAGTCGTAGCCACAGCAAAGCAAAAGGAGGATTCCAGCTCCAACACACCATCCTTTCTGTACAGCACACCACTTACTTGTGTGAGGAATCTTGGGTCCTTTTAGAAAACGTATTACTCTTCATCTTCCTACACATACAGCACACCTCACTGACTGGTTTCAATAGTCAAACGAGATGATCTGAAACTTCCTTGTAAAGTAAAAATGCTCCCAAACATCAAGTTGCAGTATTATTATGATAATGATGATAGGAAAGAGAAAGTTATGTATTTTGGATGTTTCCTTGATATAATTTTTACATGCTATTAAGTGAGCCACTTACTGGGAATCGTAACCACTTATTCAGAACTGGGAGAGGGCTCTGGATATTTATTCTTATATTCATTCTTATTTTCTCTTCCACTTTTTAGTACAATTAAAATGTATGGATTTTTAGAGGTGATTACCTACTACATTTGCTTAGAAATTATGGCTCTATATGTATACAGGTATATACCTTAGGAACGGATGATAATTGACTTGAAGAAATTTCTGGTCTTACTGGGAAAAGTCTCTGAAACATTGGTTTGTATGGAAATTGCATGTGGAACTGTGTATGCTGGGCCCTGGCTTCCTGGCTGAGTTGAAGTCCTCTCTTCTTTTCTCCTAATTGTTCTTTCAGTTGAAATTGGAGTCCGGTTAAAGCTTGTAACATTTTTCTTCTTTTCTTCTCACTGTTAATGGATATGAAAAAGAGGAGTGCTGAAAAAAAATGCAAAAAATTATTTTTTTTTATCACTCAAGATTACATATTGTAAAATAAATCTAATAAATGATAGGGAAGCATCTGAAAGAAAAACAAACTCATTCTTTAATGGTTAAGGTTCACCCATAAACATATAATTCTTAATGTTCAAGTTTTTGAAAAAAAGATGAGAAGAAACAGTTGGCATGCAGCTAACAATTGTGTTTGGAGATTTGTGTCTGACTTTGTTATTCTGAGCAAAGCCAGGTATCAGTCTCTTGGGATTATGTACAAAGGCAAGAAAAAAAGTGGACATGTACAAACCTCAAAGGTGACTGCTGGGTTAATAAAACAGTCTGTTTTCTGTTCACCCACTCTTGCTCTCAGTGTGCAAGTATATTAAAACATGTCAAAAGGAAAACCATTCGCTGTGCAAAAATAATTCAGCTACAAGTCACAGTTGCCAGCTGGTGGACTGCCTCAGTACATTTAAGCGCACTAACAAGTGACCCATACATTTCCCTGGATGAAAGTTGTATCCTCATTAAAAGAGAAACAAACACAAAATAGGAACAACTGTCACACAGAAAAACAGACCACAATAGATACCACATTTCCCCCGTCTGTTTCTGACTTGAGCTATTGCAGACTGAAGAGAGGTGCTGTCCTAGAAGTAACCTCTTAAAAAGCCATGAAAGTAAAACAAGGAAGCTGCTGGAGGAACTGAACGGGTAGCTAATGGCCACCCATACTACGGTTCACTGTATCTGGAAAAACATCTTCTTCTTTCTAGTCTCTGTAAAATCTCATGCTACATAAGACATTGTAATAATGTGGAGTTGCTGCATTAAACAAACACACCCTAGGGAATTTAGAATTAATGCTCTAATGTATATCTTTAAATAATCTCTCTTAGAAAAACTCTGATTTAAGCTGTTATAAGATATGATACCAATCTTTGCTTCCTGCTTTTCCTCTGGAGAACTGTATCGTTGATATAAACCTGCAAAAAAAAGAAGTTAATGTTGCTCAACTCTAATAGTGCTCTTCTTATTTTATAGTATATTGCACATTATTGTAAGGCAAACACATATATTGGATGCTCAGTGTGATAACTCCAGTCCTAGGCATAGCAGGATATGTCAGTGGAGCATGTGACTTCAAAAAATAGGTAATAATCTAGAATAATAAGAGAACAATATTTGAGGGAATATGCCTAATTACAAAAGTGTGGTATTAGCAATTATTTCAAAGCTGGGTAAGGGATTCCTCCTGTATATAGGCAACACCTTCGCTCAACGATTTCCACAGAAGTTACCATGCACTATTCCACTTGTCTGTTTCATCTTCTATGCCCCTCATGCTAAAATGCAAGCTCCTTAAGGGCAAGAATTCTCATATGTTGTTTCTTACATGGTTGGAGCCCCCATCTCATACAACCTCTGGCACACAATAGGAATTCAACAATTATCAATTGGTTGATTGGTTAACTAATTTGTACACTCGATAATTTGTACCCCACTTTGAACTACCAACTCTTTAGTGGAAGACAGCAGAAGAACTGTAAAGAGAAGCTGAATCTAGGAATAGACTAACAATTTCTGTGACAAACTACAGCCCAGGAAAATGGATAACATGCAAAAGGCAGAACTACTCAACTCTGAATAATGCTTTAGACTGGATTATATAGAACAATCATTAAAATAAAATTAAAGCCCAATATAGGAGTGAAAGTAATAAAGGATCAGCAAACCAATCTGAATAAATTAAATTGTCCAGGCCCAGAACAATTATATGAGCTTGGAAACAAAAAAAGTATTTGAGGAACCAAAGTTAATGATAAAAGTAATTTATTAAAAATGGGAAATGATAGATTTGGAAACCAAGGACAAGTGAGCTTGATTTTTCGTTCCCAAGAAATTCTACAGCAGATTATTAAACAGTCTGTGAAGTCATGAAAAATAAAGATTTCACTAGGATCTGGAGTCAAAAGAGCACTGTGTGGAGGAGAAAGTGCCAGGTCCATGTTTTGTTTGTATGTCCTGGTCACTTCACTGACTTTTCTTTCTCCCTATTTGTTGTGGGTTGAATTGTGTTCTTCTACACCCCCAAAAAATCAATATCTGGAAATCCTAACCTCTGGTATTTGTAAATATGATCTTATTTCATAATAGAGCCTTTGCAGATGTCATTCAATTGCAAGTGAGGATGCAATCACATTGGAGTAGGATAGGTGCTTAATCCATAGGTCTGGTGTCTTATAAGAAGAGGAGACGAGACACAGAGGAGATGCAGGAAATTTCACCGGGTGAAGACAGAGGTAGAAATTGGGACTGCACTGGACAGAAGCAGGGAGATCTCCCACTGAGCCCCCCCAAAAGGATATCTCCTGCTAACAACCTGATTTTAGACTTCTGGCCTCCAGAATACGAGAGAATAAACTTCTGTTGTTTTAAGTCACCCAGTTTGTGGTAATTTGTTGTGAATCTAACAAACCATTCTACAAAATGTAATTAGTGATGTGTCTTCCTAAGGTGATTTGCAGGAGGATGATAACATCCTATCAGTAATTCTCAATTTCAGCAAAGCATTTCATAAGTTTCCTTATAATAGCATTTTATAAGGTTCCTTGTAATATGCTCATTGATAAAATAAATCTGTGTGAGGTCAATTATTAGATTCAAAGTTGTTAAAACTACCATTTCCAAAGAAAGCTGATTAAGAATTCAACATGTGGGGCAACCGGTTGGCTCAGTGGTTAGAGTGCAGGGTCCATAACACCAGGATTGCCTGTTCAATATCTACATGGGCCAGTAGGCTGCGCCCTCCACAACTAGATTGAAAACAAGGACTTGACATGGAGCTGATGGGTCCTAGTAAAACACACTGTTCCCCAATATTTCCCAATAAAAATAAAAAATATAAAAATTCAACATGAACCTAATATTTCCCAAGATTTTCACTTATTGATATACTATATTGAAAATAGCTCTTGAGCCTCAGATGTCTATATTTTAGGCCCTTTCGAGTCAAAGAAACAGGATTTTGGAAACTGACCATGAGTGACATTTGTAATATTATAGAACCTTTGTGGACATAGAACCTTTCATTCATCTGTTGTTGTTTAACATATTTAACAGGATTTACAGAAATACATGGAATGGATGTGACTCAAATATGGGGGAAAAAGATAAGTTGGGAGAAATAACATTCACACTGAATGACAAAATCAGCATTTAAAAATAAAATTGTTATTATCTTAATTATTATAACATGATTTAGTAAGCATTATTAATAACAATTTAATACATTACACCCATAATAGTACTTGACATATGGTAGACACTCAATAAATTACTATAATTATTAATAGTGTGGTAGCATAGCTAATAGGCCAAACCCATTTAAGTGGAAAATGGACAACATTTCATTTGAGTTCCAAAATTTAAATAGATATAAGGTGGGAAATACCCATGTTCATCATTCATATGGAATAGATTTGGAGACTTCCGTTGACCAAAATTTCAAAGTGTCCAAACAGTGTTTTTGTGTCTTTGTAAACAAAAACAAAAACAAAAGAAATGACAAAAGTGAGAACTGGAGATGAATTACTGGGTGTATGTAAGTCTGTGATAATTTGTGGAGAGGAAAGGTAACAGGTTTGTTTTTCTAAAAGCAGAGATTCTCTTCTTTACATTTGACAATGGTCTACACAGTAGAGGGAATTGGGTAAAGTTCCAAAAGAGATGGAGGGTTTCTGCACATTCCCATCCAAATGTCAGGAAGATAAAATAATGTAGCTTCCCAAAGCATGCAAATTTGTGCCATGGGAAGTAGATCTGGGTGAAAGGCATTTCTTCTGCCCCCTAGAGAAACTGAAGCTTCACAAGAGCAGCAACAGAAATGCAACAACAATAAGAAATATCAGAGACTCCCTCAGTGAAGACAGAAGTGCAAAGAATCTCCACAGACATTTGAGAGACTGAAAGAAAGACACCAGCTAGGAAGAGACATTGCAGCATCTCACTGTCAAAAATCTAAAAGGAGTCCCAAGGATAAGGAAGATGGGAGGACATTTGACAGAGGATAAAGACAAGGGCGCCAAATGAGAAAAATTTCGCCCACACTGATTGTCATGAGCACGGGTAACGTGCAGCAAAGCAGGCAACATAGGGCAGGTCTGATGTGAAGTGTGGCTTTCTGTTAATTAGGCCTCTTTCTCACATGCAGTTGGGAAGCTTCTGAATGAAAAACGCATTTTCCTATATGTTGACTAGGATACAATGCCTGATACTCATCACAGAAGTATCTCAATTTCTTTATATTTGCGTTCTTTCCAATACAAGCTTTCAAACAGTTTTGGATAGTCACTGTATAAGTTTCCTGTGGATACTGTAAAACAATTACCAAAAATTTGGTAACTTAATTTTTTTCTCTCTCTCTTATCAGACGTCTTAAGCAGACGTCTGAAATCAGTTTCTTTGGGCTAAAGTCAAGGTATTACCAGGGCTGAGTCCTTCTGGAGGCTCCAGAGGAGGGTCCATTTCCTGTTTTATTCAGATTCCAGAGGCTGCCTGTATTGGCTTGTGGCTCCTTCCTTTATCTTCTAAGTATGTCACTCCAACCTCTGCTTCCGTAGTCATATGCCCTTCTTATAAGGACTCTTGCAATGACATTGGGCCCACCTGGATAATCCAGGATAATCTCCCCATCCCAAGGTCCTTCACTTACCATATTTTGCTGTGTATAATGCTCTCCCATGTATAATGCACACCCATTTTTTTGGCCCAAACTTTCAGGGAAAAAAATCTTTTGTTCTAATTTTTTAAATCAAATTTTTATTTGTTTACATTTAGGTACTTGTTTTTTGTATTATAAAGGAATTTTAGCATTTATTTTTAAACATATTATGGTACAAGAAATTTTATGCAACAAATGATTACAAAACACAAGAACAGATACAAGGTACAAGAAATTTTATGTACCAGTAACAATATTTAGGCATCATATAGAAGGCCAAGAACTCTTTGTTATTACAAGGTCGTCATAATTCAACAAAATTGATTATCGTATTCCAGGGTATTATTTTGCACACAGATATTGTTATTAATTTCTAGAGTTACACTATTAACTAATAAGCATAAAAAAACATTTATATAGATATGGAATTAGTGCTACCCATGTATAATGTGCATCCTTATTTTTCCCTCACAGATTTGAGCAAAAAAGTGCACGTTATATATAGAAAAATACAATCTGCTAGGTGCCTTTTGTCATATAAGGTAATAGCCACAGATTCCAGGGATTAGGATATGGACTTATCTGGGGGACCTTTATTTAGCATACCAAACCCATTTAAAAAAAAAACATTATAGGGAGGGAGTATGGTGTAGAGTGAAAGCATAAACTACCATTGCTTACTTCATGGACACTTAAAATGCTTTTTCTTGGCCAGACGCTTTTCTAAGTGCTTTACAAATATTAACTTATTTAATTTTCATGACAGCCTTACAAAGTAGGAATCATTATAATTCCCATTTTACTGAGGAGTAAACTGAGGTGTACAAAGGATAAATTACTTACACAAAGTTTGGTGGTTATTTAGAGCCATTATGAATCCAAATCATGCCTCTTATCTGAGTGGTCTTGACTTAGAGTTTTGTTGGGAAAAACCTATTTTACATGGCTGGTGTGAGGACTGAATAAAACAATATGTAGAAAATAGCTATCACAGCTGCTTGTTTAAGATTTACTCATTTACACAGTAAATGATAAAATAAATAAACATATTAGAAATTTTGACCAAAAGTTTAAAAAAAGAAAAACAGAAATAAAAGAAGAACAAGGATGGATAGGGAACTGGAAACACTCTTATCTGGAAAACAGTAGTTTAGCTTGGAGAAGAAAAGAATTATGAGGACATATTAGCTTTCTTGAAATATGTAATGAACTTTCATGTGAAAGGGAAAGTAGATTTATTTTAATGTTACCCCATAAAACCAAACTAAAACCTAAGGGTAGAAATTACACAGTGATAAAATCTGGCTAAAATATATATAAATATATATATATAATGAGAGTGATCCACCAATGAAAAAGGCTGCCTTGGAGTTTTGTAGGCTTTCAGTTCATTAGAATGTTCAAGCACAGGCTAAATGACTCTCTGTTGTATAGAAAATACAGAATGTATTTCAATAATGAGAGGCACATTAAAATACTCATGCATTCATTCAGCAAATATTTACTGGCCATCTTTTGTGTGCAGTGCCTGTAAGGCCCCTTACAACTCTAAAAATAATAGACTCTACTATACTATGAATAAACAAATAAGGACTTAGTTTGCAAAAGTGGACATAATTTCAGGCTAATTCTTATTGGAAGGGTCTACTGATTCTTCAACTCTCAGGCTCTCTATTTTGTCTGGCATGATCTACAATGAACCTTATTTTCATGATCCTATATCACTAGACATAGGAAGACTTTTTCTACAGTAAAGAGACAGTTTTTAATAGGAAAAAAAACCCATTTTTGTATTCTTATAGGAGGGGCTTTTCTTAAAAGGAGAGAAGAGCATTTGATTCCACAATGTTTGGTTTTGTGTTGTTGTTGTTTTCCTTTTGGTGTATGCAACAAAATATATAACAATCCCCATCTTTTAACCAAAAGAAGGGGAACTGGGACCCTGTTCATTTAATCTGTAGCAGACACCACTTTTGGAAGAGTCTGTCCTTTGTCATTATCTCCAGCAAAGATATGCAGAAACTTCACTCGCACTTCTGGACCCACAAACAAATGAATTATGGTAGAAATATATTAAATATGATTTGTTCTGAGAATTATTAAAAGGCTGTCTACCTACCTCTCACCTGATCTCCTTGGTTAAGCAGATTGCTTTTTGAGAATTACCTGAATTACAAAGGTAACGCAAGAAAGTCTCCCACCACTGATCACAATGTGCCCAGTGTCTCCATCACCCACATGCCGCTTCATCACACAGCACCCAATGGCATTGGTAACACAGCTGTTAATATGTGTAGAATTAACCAGATAATTGGATAGCCCTCTATTTGATTTTTTGCAGCTTACAGTATTTTCTTTGCAGAAGTTACAGAGCAGGGATAATAATAACACTAATACAAGTTGACCTTTAATAAACTCTTACTATGTGATGGTCACATCATGTGAACTATCAGAGGCAATCCTTTCAACACTCTGTCAGACAGGTACCTTTGTCCTTGTCTAAAGAATGTGATGGGTCCAAGATTAAAACCCAGATGGACATGGAGCTCCTGAGCTCCCATTGACTGACAAACTGACTCCACAACCTTTAACCACCTCCCTAATGAAGACAAATTAGTTAGAAAAAATATTAAAAAATAATTACAACTCTTCATTTAGATATCTTTTATAGAAATAAACAGTGAGTTAAAGATGGAACCTAGTTCTCTAGATACTTGTGTTCCAAATGATGATCAATTTAAATATAAAAAGCACTGTCAGCCCCTGAGGGCTGCCACATCACTGAGTTATTAAATATCATGCAAGAGCCTATGTAGGTAAGAACATGTTTAAAAATATTGTAAATTTTCTTCTCTTCCCCTTCAAAATGCCCCAAGGCATAGGTATACATTATGGACACCACTGGCCTGAAAATTCTCAGCTGAGGAAAAAAGAAATCCAAAATCCTTGAATTATAAGAGCACTAAAAGTATCTAAAATGATAACTATTTTGCCCCGTTAGCACCAAAAGATCAACTGATTTTTATTTTTCACTTGGAGTTGACCTTTATTTAACCCATGGCATGCCAAAGTTATGGCCTGAAGCAATTTTTCAGTGTATGCCTTGACTTGGGATGAGAATAGACATCTCACTCACCCTGTCTCTGAGTCATCCCTTTATACTGCTGATGATGGTCAGTCAAACAAAGAAAAAACATTTCTCAGCATTTAGAAAACACTAAAACTTTCTATTCAATTATTTATTTCCTCCATTTCAAATATATTCAGAACAGCTCAATTACATATTAAAAGTAACCAGCTGATTGTGTCTGTATCACAAAAAGTTAAAACAGTTTCTTTTGATCAACTGCCTGCCTGCTGGCATCCTTTCCTAATGGGGAAATTAATTTTAAGGCATTCTGGCACCTCCTATACCCCCTTGGTAAATCCTGTACGTATACACAATTGTTCAGCGCTATCCCATTATTTTCAATGTAATAAGTGAAGTATATTTAAAGGATTTAAACATGATTAGTACAGTCTAACAGTCTTTCTCTAATGACAACAAACTCGGTTATATATTATGAAAGATTACAATACCAAAGAGAAAAGTCCAAAAGTACAGTCGGAGGTATCTAATTTAGAGATTAAGAATTTATGGCTGTAAAGGCTGTGGGGCACCTCTGTGGGTTATCCAAGGGAGAATGCAGATTCTCTGGAGGTTTTCAACGACATAAACTGCTCTAGTTCTGAGCTGGTGTAATGAGATCCTGGCTACAGGTAGGAAGCAAAATAAAACACATAAATACCATGTTTCTCCAAAAATGAGACTTAACTGGAAAATAAGCCCTAGCATGATTTTTCAGGATGGCATCCCCTGAACATAAGCCCTAATGCATCTTTTGGAGCAAAAATTAATATAAGACCTGGTCTTATTTTCAGGGAAACACAGTATCTGTGTAGAAAAGGTAGAGACAGTCTGGCTCAAGGATGTCTGGAGGAAACTGCTCAACAGCTATATTTATATAAGCATAATTTAATAGTAACCCAAATCTTCTGTTGTGTATCATCTTTCCATAGTTTTTTTGTTTGTTATTTTGGGTTTTTCTTTGTTTTTTGGTGGGTTTTTTTTGTAGGCAGTATTGGTCTTTAAAATTTTGTTTAAAAAGAATCAAAATCACTATATGAATATATTGAACACTTGTCAAACACTTTATATCTTCTATCTCCTTCAACATTTTCAAAAAGTTGATTTATGAAGGCTTATTGTGATCAAATGGAGAAACTGAAACTCAACAATAATAAGTAACTTGCTCCATGCCACCCATTTACTAAGTGGAATATTAAATCCAGATCAATTTGACTTCAAAACATATGCTTCTAAATATCTATATCATGTAGTAAATTAGTCTTAGCAATCATTGAGAAAAACATGGATCCAACCAATGCAATAGGTCAGGGAAGAGAAATGAGTTAAAAGCAATAGAAAGAATACATGATTATTATTTGTAAGTGATACAAATAACTACATTGAAAGCCTGAGAAACAACAAACCAAAATTTTAAAAAACATGTAAATAAGAGTTTAAACACAATAAATTTAACAATGTTTTAAAAAATTACAAGTACAAACTTATGAATATACTTTAAAAACCACTTAATCATACACTTTAAGACAATGAATTTTATTATAGGTAACTTTTATTGTAGATATGTAGAGTATATCTCAATGAAAAGTAGAAAGAAACAAATTACACTACCCGTTTATATGAAGGAGAAGGGAGTGAAATAAGGACTGTTTACTGATAGTATGAATATAAATTAAAACATTTTTTTTCTGAAGGGTAATTAAGTTTTGTTAATCAAAAGTCCAGTTATTCTGTTTCTAAATAAAAGAACTAATCAAAGATGTGCCATTAGATTTATATACAACAAAATTCATCATAGTCTTGTTTATAATACCCCCTCAAAGAATTAAAACAATAAAAACTACATAAATCCAAGAACTTTTACATATACTTTATATATCCATTAAAAATCATGTTGCAGAACAGTTGATTACATTGGAAATGCTCGCAATGGTAAGTGAAAAGGGCAAGATACCGGAAAAAAAAAGAGCTAAAGGTTAAAAAGAAATTAGCGTTGTAATAGATTGTACGAGAGAAGAGAATGCCTTTGCAAACGTATATTGGACAAGATAAAGGAAGCTGATGCGGAAGTATGTTTTTATCCAGGAATGATTTGTCCGTCTGTTGCTGAGGAGCAGGCTGTGACTGGTATACCAGGCACTCGACAGATTCCGGCATGTCCTATGTCTGTGCAGCTCCTATGTGTCAGGGAAGGAGATGGAATTGCTGCTCCCTGTCACTTCCCCTAAGGTGCACCAAGCCCACACCCTACAAAGAGCCTTGGCAGAAGCTGGTTTCTCTTCCTGGGATCTTCTTCCCCAGGTTTTTCCTTGGCTGGCTCCTGACACATGTTCTCCATTCATATCCGTGCTGAAAGTCCACTTACTAAAGAGTAAGGCCTTCTCTGTCTGCACAAAGCAGCATGGCATCACCTGGGAATTTGTAGGAAAGAGAAACTCTCACGCTACACCCAAACCTACCCAATTCAAATCTGTAGTTTAATAACATCCGCAGGTGGTAGCATGCACATTGAAATTTGAGAAGCACTGACTTTATAGTCAGTGATAAAGGATACTGATTCCCTGCATCATTTTTTCACAGCTCTTCTGTATATCTAACATCTTCTCTCCTTTCTTACTTGCAGTTCCATTAGGGCAAATATGTTTGTCTTTTTGCCTCTGTCCCCAGTTCCTAAAATTACTCTTGATGCACAGCTGGAACCAAATAAACGTTTGCTGAATGAAAGCGCAGAATGGAGAAAGATGCCTAAGTAATTTTGAAGAAATACTGTTACACGTTTCCTTAAACTGTCTAAGTTACTGTGTCTTTGGAGCCTTACTATTGAATACAGAGAGACAAGAGCTAATAGAGCAACAGCCAGCCCAACACATCATTTATAAATAATATTCATGGTTGCATAATAAATCCTATCTAATAACTTTCTAACTAATAATGAATATTTAGCATGTGTGAAAATAAAAGTAGGTTCTTTAATAGTTAAACATAGTATATAGAACTGAAAATAATAACTTGGACATGAATGTTCATAGCAGCACTGTCCATCACAAAGTGGAAGCAACCTAAATACCCATCGACAGATGAACGGATAAGCAAAATGCATTATATAAATTAATGGAATATTATTCAGCCACAAAAAAAGGAATGAAGCACTGATATATATTACAAGGATAGACCTAGAAAATATCATAAATGAAAGAAGCCAGACACAAAAGGTCACAATATATAAGTGAAAGGAGACCGACACAAAAAGATTTCATTGTATGAAATCTTCAGCACAGGCAAACCCATAGAGAAAAAGAACATTCATAGTTACGAGGGGCTGGTAGAAGAGAGAAATAGAGAATGACTTCTTAATGGGTAAGGACTGTCTTCTGGGGTGATGAAAATGTTTTGGAATTAGATAGTGATACTTTCTGCATGTTATTGTGAATGTACTGGAAGTGGCTGAATTGTACACTTTACAATGGCTGAAATGTTGAATGTTCTGTTATATGATTTCACCTCAAAAAATAAATAAAAGTAAATTACTGTTTTAAAACGTAAGAGCAATTAAATATATTGATTTGCTATCAAGAAATGTTGTGTTATAGACTCACTATATCAGGAGTCAGGATTCCAAATGATTAATATTATGTGACGATTGTCTCTGCCAGACAGAGATAAGGCAGAGAAATAAGGTAAAAGAAATGAGTCTAGGATTTGCCTAAGCCAGGACTCAGATTTCTTTGATCTTTGGCTAAATCCGTGATTGGCCCAAAAGGTCAAATGGAAAGGAAAAAGAAATCAAGAATAAATCAGTAAAATAAAAAATTCATTAACATTTAGCTATTGGGAGGAATGGAAATAACCTTCCTTTCTTGGGCTAAAGAGAAAACGACAACCTAATTTTCAGAAGAGGTAAAAATGTATAGTTAGGCGCCCAGAATTTCTTCTCTACAGGGAAATGTTGGAAATAAATTTAGGAGGAGCCTTCAGACTTACTGAAGCCACTGAAGTTGTAATAGTTGTTACAATTGCAAGGGTTTATTAAAGATCATCAGGAAGCTTGGCGTTTAAAAGGTATTTGGATAGATAAGACCCCTGTTTGCACTTTAATCTTTTACTGTTAATTACATGTTGCTGTGACTAAGCACTTCAAAAGTGACTTTTATGCACTGTGCTATTATTTAATTTAATAAGAACTTCTTATAAAGTCACAGGTTAACAAAAGTTCATTAGTAAGTTGAATGTTTAGAACTCAGAAAGCATTTCCCTACCGATCAGTTTCAGCCACGGCGGTTGGGCTCCATGTCAGCAGCGTGCAAAAGAGCAGGTAACCCATGCACACCTGCACTGACAGTACTAAGGAGCACACACGCAGGTAAAAAGATTTCCACGGAAACATTTTTTCAGCGTTCTGGAGCCTCCACAGTATTACTGATGCTCGTTTATTCATTCACCACTGGAGTGCTCAGTCAACAAGCATTGGCAGTGCCGGCTGTGTGCCAGGCCCATGGACTAGTCAGTCACCTCCCTCTCCACCTGCCAGGTAACAGACTTTCTTCAACTTAGAGTAAGTACAGTGTGGTTTAGCTTACAAATTTCATCATGGTGGGGCCTCTGGAGGGGCAGAAGATGAGGCTCTAGGGCCAGCAGATGTAACGAGGGTTGGAGACCAGTAAAACGAGGTGATAGCACGGAACTACCTGCCAGCCGAGCTGCTTGTGCCTTCTTCCCAGTTCAGCTCACTGGTCAACACTGGCTTTGGGGTAGGAAACCCTTGGAGATGATACCAATAAAGGCCAGCAAAATAAAGATACCTTTTCCTGCCTCTCACTCCACTAGGGCAGTGACCCAGATTGGAAATGCCAACGAATTGTGTTAAAGCCAAACAAACGTGACGACTGAGATCTAAATTTTTGTTTCCTTCCCATCTCCTTATCTCACCTGAATCATAAAAAATAAAGGAGAAAGGGAAACATTTATAAATGTATAACCACGGGTATGAATGTTACATATCGGAACTTGTACGAGACAAAAACTGGGGTTTTCTTGCAACGGCTGAACTCTTATCTTTAAAGCATCACAAGCGACCAACTAATAAAGACCACCACCTAGTGGTCCCAGCACCATAACTGCACTTGAACAAAGTGTCCTGAAATTCACAATCATTGGGGTTTGCTACAAGAATGTAAGGTAACATTGAAGCTTCGTTTTTTGACCCTTGGATTCCAACCTCCCATTTTCCTTTCATTCTCCACTTGGTTTTTCCTGGTTTATAATTCTAAATGGTCTCGAAAGCAATAATTACTATTATTTTAACCTTTACAATTAGCTGTCTACTTTGTCACATTATCAGTTCTTTTATTATGTACCACGAGCCCCTATGAGATGTACCTGAAGTCAGTTCCTTTAAACATCATTTTGTCATACTACACTGTTAAAAGCTTCAGCATTTAAGCAGGTCCTGTTGTCACCTTTACCAAGCCTGGTCTTCCTCACGTAGCCCCACGCTCCACTTAGCCTATACATTGCCTGCCTATTTGGCTGCTTTCCACACTGTTACTTCACAGCCCCAAATCTCAGACACAGTCACCCTTTGTACCCAGCTCTGAGTACTCTGATCCACCTTCTCCATGAGTTCCCCTCTACTACTCCTGCCCAGCTCACTTCTTGCTTCTCTAACTTCTTACATTCATGGTTATTGCCACCAAGTTTACTGCTTAATAAGTTTCTAATGGTTTTATAAGTATTATGCCTGAAATATGATGATTTAAATATGTCTATATCTCCCACAGATCTCAGTACGGTATTAAACAACATGAGAGTGCAATAAATAAATGGCTGATTTAGAAAGAGCTAGAGAAGGATCCTGTAATTAAAGTGCTTGTAGTCGTCTGGTGGGGGGGACGAGAAAAGAGGCGGGAGAGTACAGGGGGAAAGATTGTCTCAATTATATTCTATGAATGGAAAAACCTTAAGTCTATCCACCTTTATCATGTAAAATAGCAGTGACAAATTAAATAGAAAAGTATCCACCAAAATGTCAGGATACGTTTAAACATATTCCAAAATATATATAGAATTTAATCATAAAACTTTGGGTGAGACAGTGAAAGAAGCTCACTTCTCAGATAAAAAAAGGGGGGCAAGGAAATACAGGGGAAAGGAATTGTTATTAAGCAGGTAAGGAAATGTTAACTTGCATTCTAAGGTAGGCCAAAGTTTTACTTCTTGGGCAGCAGTAGAAAACCTGCTCCAAGGATGTGAATTTCAGACAGATTAGGCAGCTGCACACTTAGAAATAACAGGACCTAGAGAAAGTTCTCTGCACTCAAACTCTGGCATACAATTCAACCAACTTCGAATGTGAACGGAAATATTTTACCCCCAAAATGTGAATAATAAAACAAATAAAATATTAAATAATCTACTCAAATGAAGAAGTCTGCAGAATAAGTAATGTGAACTTGAAAAATCTCATTAAGCAACACCAGAATTCTATTTCTAGTGCAGCTGCAAGTAGTTTTATAACTAGGCCTCCGGTAAAATAATTAGACTATTTTAAGGAGAAGCAGCTGATACTATCTTGAGGAGATAAAACACACACACAGACACACACACACACACACACACACACACACACTCTTCTCCTATGTAAATTCTTCCCCCAATTCCTCAAACTGACATTTTCAAAGGCATTATAGAAGGACAGTTACTTATATGTTGTATATATCGCCATTTCACCACAAAAGAGTGATACCTATGCAAGGCCTTGTTCAACATACTGTGGAGAGAAACAAAGAATGAAAATGCCAGAGTCGCTGTCTTCAAGTATCTTACTGGGGTGAGAAGGCATACATATATCAATAGATAGCAAATCATTCCATGATAACATTTAAGTAAGGATACCACATATTATGCAGATAGTCTATATTTTCACACCTCCACAGTATTAATTTCATACACCCCACAATTGGCAAGATGTTATACTAAACATTTGGGAGTATAAAGTAAATTGATTACTCAAATAACCCTGGAAAGCAATCGGTATAGTACGAAATGTATGGCAGTTATGTTAAACAGGGATAAGAGGTCACTTGATAGGAAAGGAGGAATTTGTGACTCACCTTAAAGTACAGGTGTGGTTTACATATGCAGAGTTGAGGGGTATTATACAAAGCATTACAGGCACAGAGATTCTCTTATGTGCAAAAAGGCACAGAGATAGTTAAGCTAGGATGGACCTAAGAATATTCATTCATTCTTTTTATCAGGATGTATAGAAAATGTGACATGAAGCAGTGAGAGATTATATTGGAAATCTACATTGGAACTAGACTATGGAAGACTTTCAACTCCAAGCTGAGAAATTTAGCTTTAATCTAGCAAAAAAAAAAAAAAGACATTGATGTTTTTGAGCAGCTGAGTGATAATTGTGCTTTAGGGCAATTAATCAGATAGCAACACATACAAAGCTCTTAGACATGGAGGCATGACGGCTCCATCGAGAGGCCATAGTCCATCAGTTTAGAGAAGTAAAATTGGTAGTACAGTGTTTCCCTGAATGTAAGACCTCACTGGAAAATAAGACCTAGCATGATTTTTCACGATGCTAGTAATATAAGCCAAAAGAGCCCCAGTTAAGTTAAGATCGTCAGCTAGACAGACACATTTAGTATGTCTGTTGCAACACACGTCAGATGTATTGAATTATAAAATAATAATAATAATAATAATAATAATATAAAGTTAAAGATAAATAAATATTATTGACATTAATACTTGAAAAAAATAATATAAATTATAATTAAATATTTGTAAATACCCAAGCAGATACCTTTGAACAAAAGGTAAACGCCTATGTAAACAGATGAACTCAAGACTTATTGCTGAATGACCAATCAGAGTACAGACACAATGCACAAATAACATGCGCACTTGATAATGAATGGATGTGGTTGTGTCTAATATGAATCTTCATAATTCAATACGCCATGTGTTGTAATGGACATACTTAATGCACACATATGAAATAAAGAAACGTTTTCTGAATTTTGGTAACTGCAATTTTTCGTCGCTTTTGTCATCATTCTTAACTGTCATCAGTTTTGTTGCCACTCCTGTCTCGTAAGTCTTCAGTTAACACTTGATTTAATGGTAGATTTAAAGGGAATAATATTTTGACCCCCAGACAAGATGAGTGCAAAAAGAAAGAGCTATTCTGTCGAGTACAAGAAAGGAATCGTGGAGGACTCCTGGGGCAAGAATCTTACAGCTTTCTGCAAAGAGAAGTTGGATCTCCGAAGGTCTGAAAATGGCAAGCAGAGTATGATAACCTCAGTCAACAGGTGGACGAGAAAATGCTAAGAAGCACAAGTGTGGATCAGGTCAGCAACCATTATTTCCTGAGCTGGAAGATATCATCTGTGAATGGATTGCTGACAGGAGAGCAAAGGCTTTGGTTGTGCGCAGGGCTGATATTCAAGCATTTGCCCTTACAATGGCACCACAGTTAGAAATATCCCTGGAAGAATTCAAAGCAACACAACACTGGCTGGATGGCTTCCTTCAGTGATATGAACTGTCTCTAAAATCAACAACATTGTTCAAGCTAGGAGATACTGAAGTTATTAAACGTGAACTTTCATTCAAGTTTTTTGTTTATGGCATCGAGTTTTCTAAATGCCAACTCTCCAACCGGATTGCTGTGGATGAAACTGCAGTGTTTATGCGCCAAGGATCTCAAATGACAATTGATCAGAAAGGTGCCTCGTCAATCTACATTCCCTCCACTGGTTACAAAAGTGCACGTGTTACCTGTATTTTGGCAATTCGTCTGGATGGAAAGAAAGTCCCATTTCTAATCATCACTAAGGGCAAAAAAGATAAGGTTGAACATGTTTCAGGCATTTATGTTCTTCAAACCAAAAAAGCCTGGTGCACACAAGCAGTTGTAAGGAAGTGAGTCAATTCCATTCTGCCACTTGTTTTGTGAGGTGGCCAAAGAGGTCTGAAAGTCTGGGATTCAGCCAGCACTCACAACGCTAAAGACATGAAGAATTTCCTTGCAGAAAGAAGAATAGATCAAATAATTATTCTCGCAGGAATGACTGCCAATCTCCAGACTCTTGATATTGCAATAAACAAGCCATTCAAGGATGATTTGTGCATGGAAATCAATGATTACACTGAAAATAGAATGGGCAGAAATCAGCCTGGAAACTTTGTGAAGCCTAGCCTGCAAGAGGTTGTGACTTGGGTGAAGAATTCATGGGATAAAATCACTGACAGCTGTGTTGCCAATGCACTACGAGCAGGGTACATGGACGAGAAGTGCTCATTTAAGGAGAGCTCTATTGCTGGACATGAGAAATTGGGGCCAATGGTTCTACAGGAAATGGAGTCACAAGAAATTCAAGCTGGAATTCAGGGTTTGCAGAGTTATGACCATATTCCATAAGAAGATGACATGACTATATTTGAATAAATGTAGATTTTTGTACATGAATAAATGAATAAATGTAGATTGTTGTACATGAATAAATGTAGATTGTTGTACATGAAAAAAATAAGACATCCCCTGAAAATAAGCCCTAATGCATCTATTGTAACAAAAATTCATGAGACCTGTTCTTATTTTGGGGGAAATACAGTACGCATAGTAGTTATCAGGACAAAATGGAACAGACAATTCCAAGAGACCCTACAGAGATAAAATTGACTGAGACTTGGTTGAAGGGTAACCCAGAGCACCAACTCAAAGACGATGACATTTTGAGAAACTGAAAACAAACGAGGAGTAAAGTTCATAACATTGGGGAATTGACGACTTCATTAAGACATGTTTTCAGCCTGAAGTATGTTTCTGAAGGAAATGTCCACTTGGGAATTGCAACATAGGACAACTGAGATAACAGCTAAAGTTGTAGGTTTAGAAACCATCTAGAATGAGTGTAAAATAACTGAGCAACTGAAATTTCACAGCTTGTACAGAAGGACAACGAGAAGAGCCAATTGGGTACAACAGAGGCCCAGTGGTGAAAACAGGAAGATTATGAGAAAGTGTGACTAAGACCAATTTGATCCCCATGTCCCCACCCTTCATTTAGTCCCTTTCCAAAATGGGAGGAGCTGGAAGATTTATACTTTAGAGAAATTAAACGAAACAGTACAAAAAAAATTGCCCAAAAAGAATGGCATAGGAAAGAAATTTAGAGTAAATGAGACAATGTGTATGGGGGTAAAAGAAAAAAAAAAATAAAGCGTGAAATTAATAGCCTCAGAATGATAAAAGAATGTATTTTATGAACTAAAAATCAAGATGCATTAAAAATGAAAAAAAATATATTTTAACTAACTTAATAAATAAATATAAGGGACTACCCCAAAATTCAGAAATTAAAATGTGGTAAAAATAGGAGAGGAAAAAAAAGAAAGAAAATACAATATTAAGTAAACTACTGTGAGTTCTAGAAAGGGGAAAAAAGGCAGAGGTAAAACGATTAAAGAATTAATAAATTAATAAATACAATTTTCTAGAACTGAAGCTCAATAATTTTTAGATTGAAAGGCCCTCAACCTCCTCGATAAAAGAATGAGAAGGCATACTATCAAGAAATTTTAGTGAAAAAAAATAGGAATTCCACATGGAATTTGTCAGTAAATGGGGAGGTTAGAACAAAATGGAGATAATCCTTCATAATAGGAGGGAAAATGACTTTTGGTTTAGAATTCATTACCAAACTATTTATTATCAAAGGTGTAGGGTGAGATAAAAAAAAAGTCTCACAGACATGTAAGATCTTGACATTTTATTACCGTTGTATACTCTTCTGATTCACTACTGAATAATGTACTTTGATTAATTATGAGAGTAAATACAAAAGGGAATAAAGTGAGATTAAAAAGTTAAACACTGGATCTCCAACAAAGAAGAAAACAAAAGATACCTAAAGGGCTGCTATGTCTTGGGTTACACAACAACAACCAGTTCAGAGTGGAACAAGAGAATGAAAGACTTCTTAGCGGGGCAGGGAACAGAAAAAGAAGTGTTTCTGTGTAGAGCAATAGTAATTTTAAGAGTCAGGAGAGTTCAGATGCAGAGTTTTATCTAATTTAAATATTGCTCTCAGATTTCTTTATGTTAGATTCCTGGCTTATTATTTTTTATTTTAATATCAACTTTTCTGAATGGTTTTGTTTCAGATGGAGCTCTTGAAAACAATACATGTCTAGACTTTGGTTTTTATGTAATGTAATAATCTCTGATTTTAGTAGGTGAGAGTAATCTTCCTAATCAATAACGTTGAGGCAAAGTCAAGTGTCTAAAAATGTTTCAAGCAATTACTCTCAATTCCTATACTTACTGCAGATCAATAATGAGTGGTTCTGATGACCATACTTTGAGTATCACCGGTCTATATTGAGTTTTAGTAGCTTTGATTTATAAAATAAAAATTAATTATTTTATACAGCCAACACTTAAATAGATATATTAACACTTTTATCATTTCTCTGCTCATCACTGTTTCTTACAAAACACACCTTCCCTTTGGCATCAATTTTAGTCTTGATAAAATAGATATATTAACACTTTTATCATTTCTCTGCTCATCACTGTTTCTTACAAAACACACCTTCCCTTTGGCATCAATTTTAGTCTTGATAAATAATTTTTTAGTAATTTTATTTCTAAAATAGATTTGTTTTGCTCTAACCCTAGAGTAATAGTTTAGCTAGGTATAAAATTTTAGATTGATTATTATTTTCCCTCCACAACTCCATTATTTTCTGGCCTCTACTGTTGCTGATGAGAAGCCTTCAATTATTCTAATTCTCATTCTTTTTTAGGTACACATTCACTTCTCTCTACTAGCTTTAAACATTTCTGCTTCATATATGATGTTCTACTGCGTATAGGTTTAACTTGGTTTAATTTCTTGAGTATGGGGAATATGACACTTGCTCACAGCATTAGTTTTATTGACTATTTTTCATTTTAATTCAGAGCATGTTTAATTTGTTCTTTAGAAAAGTTCTAAAGAGTTCTTTGAGTTACCTCTTTTCTAGTAGTTCATAGACAGATATTTTCCTGTGGTTTCTGGCTTTTGTTTTATTTAGAAAAACCTTATAAACCCAAGGACTATAGAAATATTAATTTAGGTAAAAATGTTGTTTAAGGACAAGTGGATGAAGAATATAAGAGTAGTATGTGGGTGTGACTGGGCCAGAGAAGGCAACATAGATAAGCCATAACATAATATGGATGTATAATGTGGAGGAAAAGTTGTTACTGAGAGACAAAAAGGAAGCAAACATAAATTTAGATTTTCCTTCTCATATGTTGTCTTTACATTGGATAATCATATTTCAATTAGCATATAGAGAAGATTAAATGTCATTTGTGTATTAAAGATAATATAATTGATTCCCAATATTCACCAATAAAGCGGTGAAAGAACAAGATCTACACTACAACCTTCTTTGCACTTGTATGTTGTGTTTCTTGTTACCTTTGTGGTTCCCAATGTTCCTACATTTTAATAATTTCTGAAATTAGTTCTTAACCACATTGTGAAAAAGAGAAGGTTATTATCACCCCAGATAATACTGCTATTTCTAACATATTTTTTCCCCTTTGGGGGTTGTTCCCTACCATGTTCAACTCCCAGCACTCTCCTTGGCCTCACATTATGATTCAATGTTTTTTCTACATTCTTATCAATGTCATCATAGTCCTGCTACCACACATGCAAACACACACACATACACACACTTGCTTGGCAAACTTCTTTCTGCAAACTTACAAATAAGAAATCTCCTGTGATTTACACCTAAGTGTAAGTTAGGTGTGTTGTTTTCTTTCATAAGCTCCCTATAATTTCATTAAGATTGTCCTTATCAGAGATTGATAACAGTTTGTTTTCTTATCCATTCATTAGTTAGACTATGAATTCCATGAAAGCTAGCACCTGGCCTGTAGTTTTCACTGTTGCCAATCGAGGACAGTATGACAAATATCTAAGTAGAAGTAACAGCAAATGGAAGGAATTCTATCAAATGCAGAAAGAAGGAAATGAAAATAACTCAGAATTCTGAATATTTTTTCCTTTAACTTTCTTTACTGGACTTTAACCAGATCTTAAATGTGTAGTATTAATTTTTTGCACTTAATAAATATTTGTTACATAAAGCAATGAGTGAATGAGAATGGTAACTGAGTCACAGATTTGTGGTGAAGACCAAATGAAGTGAAATATATTGCATAATGTAAGTTTTACATAAGTGACAACTCTGACTCCCTAAGGCTATGTTTTCAGCCAACTAATGGACAACTCCACCTGTGTCCCACAGGCAGATCAATTTATTATTGGCAAAACTGTCAATGTAGAGCTAACCTATGTGTCTCCAGCTCTGCTGTCTTTACTCTGTACATTACTTCTCGAAGGCGTTCCTTAACCTTCATTCCCTTTACCAAGGCTTTGCCGAGATCAAAATTTCCCCAAATGTGATATGCACACTAATTTTACTACATAACATGTTATATGATGTAGCTTCCTTTTACTTTAATAGAACTTACGTTAATGTGTATTAATATAAAATTTCACCCAGCACATTAAGACACATACTCTAATTTATAGTATTGCTTAAATGCAGCAAGTTTTTTAAAGTAAGTTTATTTATAAATAATTACTAAATATGAAATATCAATGGTAAACAGATATGGCTGTTTTTCACACCCTGTGTAAGCTGGGTCAATAAGTCATCAGAACCCTCATGCAAATAATTAATAAATATCTTGGACAGGAGAGAAACCAGGCCAGGGCACAAAGTTCAGCCACTATGGACGTCATTCTGGGGTAATATGAACTCACTAATCAAGACTAGCCTATTAATCAGTATTAATTAACAATATCATCATCCAGAGCATACATTTTTACTTTGGCCACAAAGATATATCTAGAGCAGATTCTTTATTTACCAATTTAGTAACCTTATACCTATTGTAAAAACAGGTGCAATCATATTATTTTATATCATTTTTACTAATAGCAGACACAATACTGCCTCATAGAAAGAGTTCTGGAAAATAAATAGAAAAAAAAAGATGATTTTAATTAGCAATGTTTAGTGCTATATTTAAACATATTTTTCTAAGAGGAATAAAAGTACTTGAAAAATCATTTTTCCTCGAGTATTTGCTCTCTCTTATATCATCCCCACTATCTATGAGAAAGAGTTTGTTAAGCAGTGATAAAATTAAGATGAGCCTCTGCCCTGGAAGTCCCCCCTGCAGGTGATGATTTACAGCAGTTAGTACCTTGAAATGCTAACACATGTTAAATACAAAGTGGCTTGAGGAGAGCTTTTACTACATGGCACATAAACGGTAGAATCCAGGTCCTTAATTATTGTTGCCATTTTTGCACTCCTAAAATGTTTTCTTTGAAGTTTTACTTTTGCCTGTAATCATATTAGATCGTTAGGCTTCAAGTTATGCTCCAAAAATAATCCGCTGAGAACATTTGATAGAGAAGTCAGAATGTTTTATTGTTTGTTTGTTTGTTTGTTTGTTTGTTTTCCAGCGGGTGATGGGGTGGCCTGCAGAGCAGCTGCAGCATCATTTTTAGGCGTTAGTGACTGAAGAGTCACTACTGACTCATGAATCAAAAACATTTACATAATCAAAATTACTCATTGAAACCCCTTCAACAGCAACACATAAGCTGTATCCTTCAGTGTTGTTTACACAATACTGTTCAAAAAAAAACCGTTTCTCAGCATTTCCCCAAGTATTTGAACAGACTGCTGCTTCTTTGGTTGGTGCTGCTTCAGTGATGTACTTGGCCATTTAGATCTACACTGAATAAAAAATATAAACACAAAAAAGACTTAAGTTCCATATCCAGGAGTTACTTGGAATATCACCAATTAAGTACAGCTCTCAAAAAATGGAATTTGTTCAAGGATCAAGATTTAATAAAGTTAATAACTTTTACTTCCCCATCAAGAATATTCTTAAATAAAACCAGCATTTATTTATTTATTTATTTATTTATTTATTTATTTTTTGCCATGAGTACATGGTAGTGAGAACGCAGTCACTATTAGCAGTTTGGTGCCACTGGCTTAATTTGTGAAAAGGCCCCAGGAATTTTATTCACCATTGCGTTTGTTCCATCAATGCAAATATGAAAACTGTGAAAATGGTAAAAAAAAAAAAAAATTCAATCAGTATGGAAATAATGTTGACATCATGGGCCTTGTTAAAGGGTCTTGGAGACTCCCTAGGGATCACGGGGCATGCTTTGAGAACTAGAGCATTTAGTAAACACTTAAACTATTGAATATTAGTAGGTAGGAAAAAAATGAGAGTTCATTTTCTTAAATGGCAAAATATCCTTAAATGTTACTGTGAATGTTTATATAATAAATATTTATGTAAAAGTTTAATGTAATATCTACCAATTTTTAAACCACTTTTATTTTCTTCTTTATCTCTTATTTGTCCTTTTTCCAGAACAATGCCAATTTTAGAGCTTTGCCCAGTTACTTTTAAATTTTTCTTCAAAATAGTTTTCTCCTAGATTAGGGGATGAAGAAATACATTATTATAGTTCCTTAAAGAGAAATAAATTTATACAATAAAAGGTATCATAAATTTTTAAGTGCTTATAATCTCGAGTTTTTGATTTCAAAAGTTATATAGTAATTTATATAGTGATAAACAGTAACTGATTTTTTGTTTAATTTATAATGATTTACGTTTAGATTTCTGGTAACAAAAAGTGCAAACATTTCTTATTTAGCAAACAAAAAATAATTTATTCCTCAATTATTAAAGTTCCTTCACTAGTAAATGCTTTCTGGAAAACATAACATAATTTAATTATTTCAATTAAAGGTTCTTCGTGCCATTCTTGTTGATTTGCCCAAAATTCATCCTTTACTTTTAGACTGAATAGTACTTTGAAATAATTGAAAGAAATTTTTAGATTTTTAATCTATTTCTCATTTTCTTGTGTTACTTTTCAGGCATAACCTATTAACTAAAACCTCATGAATAGAGCTTATTAGATGCCTAAGCTATCTTTAAGACTTAAGAACAATGCTTATGAAGTAGAATACTGTTGCATTTATAGGGCAGATAAAGTAGAAAAATAGGTCCTCAAAGGCAACAACGCAAAACAATGACAAAGAAAACAGATTGACATAAACTAATGTGTAATCACTGACAGGAAAGGCCTGCAAACCATGCCAAAAGCTAGAAGGCCAGACAAGCCAGACTAAAAGCTGAAGCTAAAAATAACTAGTTCGCTAGGTCCCCATAGAAAAATTCCACATGCTAAGGATGTCAACTTAACTGTGTCTGGTTTATAAATAAGAAAGGCTGAATACATTAAAATAAATAAAATCAATATAAAAGACTGACTCAAGTAAATGATCTATGTAAGTTTCAACTATTTAATAGAAACTTTTCTATTAAATAGTTGAAAAGCTATAAAAGTAGATAATGGCTTTTATTCTTTTATATACATAAAGCAGGGAGTCTATGCTTGATGTCTGTTCTATGTTAAAAATTTTTTTACAGTAAATAAGACAAAAAAAAGAAAGAAGGAATGAAAAGATGCTACCTCTAAATCAACTAACTGTACACAAATTGAATCACCTCTTCCAAGTTAATCGGAAACATTATTATGTGCAGAAATGACATGTCTTCCACCTCAACTGCTGTTCAAACTCTTCTCTGTAGGTCTCTGACATTATTTTCACACAGTTGACAATTAATTTTACCCATCAAGAGGAAATATGATTATTTGTGAATCCTTTACTTTGGATAAAAAATATTACAAGAAAACTTTGAGATTAATAACATTGTGAATGTTAAGAAAGGTTACAAGTTCTTTTTTGTCTTTTGTTTTTCATATTTACATAAAATATATGGACATAACTATTTTCTCTACATATACACATCTTACAAATATGGCCATATTAGTGGAAAACAACTATGTGATAGCTGCATGGTGGAGCGGCACAAATGCACTAACCTATACTTGAAGTACTAAATAATGTTATAATTCTGGTCTTTGAAACCAAAATAAGTGTCTTATTTATTAGGCATCAGGAAAACCTCTTTGGCTTCTGCTCAAATACATTGCACATTTGAATAACACCAGTCGCCATAGGACTGGTATTGGACTATGAATATTTGACCTAGAATGTCATTAACAACTTATACATTTTAAAATCACGTTTTGAAATGCGACAAAACTAAGATTGCAGTGAATTTCATTTCAAAGTCATACTACCCCTTCTTTTATGCTGTATGTGGTAATCCTTGATTTTTTGCACTGATGCTAAATGTTAATGAACAGAGCCACCGTGTACCATTTCACCTGGAGCAATGAAAACATTAAAATCCTTTAGAAGCCTGAATAAAACTTTATTTTATAAATATAATCCATGTTAAAGCTCCAACATTTCACTGTACTTTTGAAATAAGGGCACATGGAAAATATGGAAGCATTTCCTTTGAGATGGCTAACTAAAGCTACAAAATGAGCACTGTACGGCATTTCCAAGGAACATGGTTCAAAAGTTGTACGATTACTACTAAGGTTGTTTTATTCTCTGCCACATTTGGAACAGGAAATCTGTGTTGTTCTTGAAGAATTCTGAAAAGCAATGTCACAGTCTGATGACCTCTTCTCCTCATTAAAACGTTCCCAAAGACGGCGCTCGGCATGATGTTTTGGAGCTGCGGCAGCCATGAACTAATTTGGACCTCTTATTTTGATCATGCACTGGTGAAAGCACCAAACAATATTTTTCTTTAAACACAGAGAGGTCTTTCAACAGCTCAGCATGCACTTCTACCCTCTTTTTAATCTTGGAGCACCTATTTATTTGCTCTTTTCACCACTAAATCTTCTTTGCTCCTTTCTGCCCCCTGCAAAGCGGCTAGTTAAAAATCTTCAGTGTTTTTTTTCTTCATAGGCTTAAACCATTAAAAGGGCATTACCATAAAAACAGAGATGAGAGCTTATAGATACAGCACAAGGAGAATTTGCATTTCTAATTTTCAATCCATTTAAACTAAAATAATGTGTATTTAGTTCCTACCTTTTAATAATGTGTATGATCACTAAAACTAAGAAGAAAAAAAATATTGCTTTGGAAAATTTGTTTCTAGAGTTCCCTGCAAAGACTAATTAGTTCTCACAGTGAATGTAAGAAGGCCTTACTTAAAGCTTATTAGTATCTATGTGACTTATTTGTTTATTCTGCATATAACAAAATAACTTCCTTTAGTTCAATTACATCAATCCTTTCTATATGTTTGTCTATATCACCAAGAAGGTGTTGAGATTATTGTATGCATTGTGTAGGAATTCGGTTTCAAGTTGTGCATTTAATTTACTCAAGGAAAAAAAGGGTGAGGGGAACCCTAATAAAATGACATTGCTAATGGATATGATTTTAAGCAGTAATATTTTGAATTGGATTAATGAAAACAAGTCCAAATAATTTAATAATCAAATGCTTTGTTTTAAAATGTATATTAATTAGAGTTACATAAAATCCAAATATGGGTATATGCATATGCTAAAAACTGAATAGATTATTGCAGATGTCATCAAGCCAGTGATGTAGCTATAAATACAACATATGTTTACATTTAGATCTAGATGCAGAGAAATCTACATTTACATACTAATAAATCTGCAACTACATACTTTCTTCACCATGAAAGATTTATTCTTTTCAAATGTTGTCATGGAACACACTGGATTTCTCTTAAACAAGTCAAAAATAATAATGTAAACACTTTCCATTAATGAATAATAGTATGTTTCAAACTTGATAGAAATTTGAATATTAATAAGTTATTTTAACTTATTGGCTTTCAAGTTTTTAAAAATCAATTGATTCTTGAGTACTGTTTTATATAAATTCATCCAAATAGCTTCTCAATTTAGTTGTAAAACTAAACATTTGTATGAAAATTAATGAAATATCAAAAATACATTGTTTCTAATGATATTATCAATATTTAACTTTAATGATATTAAAAAATACAAGTAAAATTAATAAAATCAATATGTTATCAAAATAAATCATGTGACCTTTTAAGTCAACATATCTAATTAATTGATCCTTCTCTCTATTCCAAACTGCTTCCTAATGAATATTTTTCATTGCATCATCCATTCCAATGAGAGTGGCAAACTGGAATGTGTAAAAATTGTTCATTTCATGTAATATTTCTCCAATTTAGTCAATTTTACTGTTTAGAATTGTTTCTTTCTTCAATTTGTCTTTGGCTAAGCAATACTAACACTTCCATGTCCCATTGTGTCTCTGTCATATCTTAAACATTATTTCTTCATCGTGACCAGCAATTGCCATAAATTTTTTGATGATCTTTTTTCCCATGATAAGAGACTCATCAAGTTGTTTTGTCTTCTAACATATTTTTTTTAAGAAATCTTCTGAGATATTCAGCTTTAAGTTGTATATATGTTTCTGTGTCTTTATGTTTAACAGGTCTAGTCTGAGACCTTGGGAACACCCACGTACAGGCTTCTAAATCCCCAGGGGAAGTAAACATATATGGCACACAGCTTGCTTTCTCATGGGATGATTTCAGCTCTGTGTAATAAAGTCACAGACCTAAATGTGAATATAGGTCCTGTCACAAACAGTCTGGCAAGTTATTTCACGTCTTTGACTCTTTCTCAACTATAAATTGGGTTTAATGATCCTTTTCTGCAAGATTATTAAGCTGATTAGAAAAGATTTATGCAAAGGACATGGTCACAGTTGATGCTGGCGGGTAGTTATTAGCTGTTGACAGTTTAGCTGGGTTCCCTCAAATATTAAGAAATTTACTTGCAATGCATCCACAGTGGAATCTACTAGAAGGGTACCAGAATGAGTGTCAATAAACCCAGACTCTTTCTTCAGTACACGAATCACCTTACCATCCTATCAATTTATAAAATTTGAACTAAATAACTAAAACATTTTTATTAAGCATAAATGTATATGATAGTCATGAAATCCCCTTGAAAACTGTTAAATAGTATAAAAAATGGAAATAATATACAAACAGGATTCCAGATTTCCAAACCAGAAGAAACATTTGTCTAATCCTGTGTGATTTAGATAGGCTTTCCCAAGATTACATAACTAGCTAAATACAACATTCATTTGTTCTATGTAAATTTACCTCTCCAAGGTTGATAGATATCTCTCTCTACACATAGCATGTATAGCATGTATTAAAATCTGACGCTGCCACAAAAACTGTACCAAGTTTAAATGAAGAAGATAGGCCATTGTATTCATAATGAGTTCCAAATAACAAAGTTGAAATCAGATTTAAAATGTGCACAACATTTTATCTTCACAGAAGTATAATGATTTTGGTTCAGGAGGGAAATATTCCAATTTTTTAAAAACACAGCATTATCTGAAAGTTAGGATCCTGCTTGGGTGTACCATTCTATCTTCTATTCTGACTTTTGCCCACTAGATGTCCCCAGTACGTCATGCAGAAGCTCTGATCTCAGATGAGGCCTTGTTAAACAGAATCTGCATCTATTGTTTCTTTTTGAAGTAAGTTCTTGAGATACCTTGTCAAATGATTTTTATTCCTGTGTTCATTTCATCCTCAAAATTAACAAGCTACTAATCTACAGAGAAATGCAACTATTTAAAGATTTTTGTCTAAAGGACAGAACATAACTTTGCCAATTTAAAAAGCAATTAAAGAACATGTATATGTTCTTTTCTGAAATGTGAAGAAATCAAAGACCTGAAACAAGTCCAAAATCCTTAGAGAAAAAGTTCATAGCCTTGAAAAGTAAAACTTTTAACACAACTTTTAATTGTATTGATTTCAAAGGGTGCATAACATTTGCACAAAAAAGTTCAGAAAACTTTGGTAACAGCAGGAGCCTTTTTTAATTTGAACTTTAATAAATTAAAGAAAAAAAGTAAAGGCTTGAACGGTCACCTAAAGCACCCCCTCCTAACACACAAAAACCTCTGTAACAAAGACTACAAGACTGAAATACAATAATAACTGCAACACGGTGATGTTCAATTAGAACGAGGCTTGCAAAACGCTGTCTTTTCCCCCCCGAAGCCCAGTGAGCCCGTATTATAGGAGGCTTCTGCCTGTCGGGAAAATAACACTCTCTGGGGTTGCTGTAGCCGAGTGCTGCGCTAGAGGGCGGAGAAGCTACTCTTCTGAAGCAATTCAATGAGGATTCCTACAAGGTTATCTCAAAATGGAAGCACTCAGGCAGCATGCTTCCGCCTTGCAGGGCAAGAGGTAAAAAGTTCAGCCTGTGAAGTAGAGCAGTTTATACCCCAGAGCAAGAGGGGGAAAAAAAGTACAAGAGCATTCTGATGAATTATCTGTTACTCGGAGCTAACGGGCTTCCCAGGAACAATGGCCAAGTCTAACCAGAGTTGACAGCCTCCATTCACTGCCCAGCACTCCATCCTGCTCTGTGTGGGAACAATGGGGCTTTCTCACTGCTTCCCAGCGAGTCCCCAGCCTTTCAACAAACCTTCTTCATTCAAGAGTCACTTCTTGATCGTGCTTTCTTTGATTAAAGCACTTTTCATCTCCCTAGTATTTTAATATTATTCATGAAGTATTCCAAGAATAGGGGTAATGTAAAAAAAAAAAAAAAATTAAAGCCATTGAGCCTTGAATTTATTTACTTTATAATAAAGGTTAGGACAGTCAATCAAATCATAAGAAACAACTGGAACACAATTTAGTGAGAAACTATGGGATTCTGGACAGAATTACTATGGCAGTTCATAGATGAGCATATCTGTGTCCTGGAAAAGAGGTGTTTGTAGCGGAGTGGGTGCTTGAACTAAATCTTAAATGATTCAGGGAACTGGGAGAAATAAGGGAGGCAAAATCAGAGACCAGATGAGAAATTACAAATGAAAGGACACAGATACAAAAACAACCATCGTATAAGCAGAAGACAGAGAGAAAAGACAGCTGGGCCAGGCATCCAAGGGATATGGACATGATGTCCAGTAGGCCTGATTGTAGAAGTTCAAGAGAAACAGGTCCACAGTTTTAAAAAGCAATGGGGAGCCATTATAGTGTCTATGCTGGGACATAAGGCAATAGAAGGAATGTTCTAGAAAATACAGTCACACCAGATTAGGCTGTCGAGGCAGGAATGAACAAGTTTACCAAAAGAGGTGAAGGATTCTCAGGAAACATATTGGTTGGCTATTAAAATAATCTGAGACATTAATCTTTTGACAATAAGGACCAAGACCAGAGAGTTTGTTGTTATATATAGAAAAAGAGGCAAATCTGAGAAATAAAGCTAAGTGGAAAATGAGATAAATGGAAGAAAAGTGTGGCCTAGACAGAAAGAGAAACTACTCTTTGTTTAGATCCTACCATTTAGCATTCTTCACCAGAAAGGAGAACCAATTTAATTGTACTTTCTATTTAGTATTCCACACAATGAATAACACATTTCAAGAAATGTTCCTATGTCATGTGGGAGACCCTGCTCGGTCTCTGCTCCTGCTCCCCACATAAGAACACAGGACATGGGGAGGCCAAAAAGAAACACCCACGGAGCCATAGGTAGGGAAGTCATACGACTATATTCTCGCTGGCGGCTGGGTTGGAGACACAGGAAGCAGGAGCCACACTGTCCGCAACCCTCACTGCACCACTTGCAGTCTCAGCCACCATCTTCTTGCTAGCCCCCATTTGCTGCTAGTGTAGCCACAGTAGTTATATTAGTGGCCAATGGCTCACTGGTTACAGCTGACGGACAACTAGCCACAGCTGATGGCCACCCAATCACAGTAGATGGCCATTTACTACCTGAGCCAGCAAATTTCAATGTGAGGCTGAGAGCCTAGAAACTGCACTCCTGGCTCTGTCCCCACACTCCACCCCTACAGGGTCTCGCCTCACAATCTATGTGACAAGTGTCTTCCGTGAGGGTCCCTGTGCAAGGAGCCTGGAGGTGGATGCAGTATCCTGGACACAGCCAGAACTCTCAGGGCACTGCCACTCTCTCTGGGCACAGCCAGACTTCCTGGGCTCAGCCAGGGCTCTCAGGGCACTGCCACTCTCTCTGGGCACAGCCAGACTTCCTGGGCTCAGCCAGGGCCTCTCAGGGCACTGCCACTCTCTCTGGGCCTCTCAGGGTACATGCTGGAACAACAGCGGCTCACAGTCAAGGTGCTTACATATTCTTGATGGCGGCCAGTCAAGATACAAAAGCAAATATCCGCCAGTTCCGCTACATGGTGGCATGTTCCCAAACAGTCAAGTGGTCCATTAAATTAGGGATGGAAGGCAATTCCCCATAGTCCATAGTCATTTGCCAGAGCTGTCCTGGGGGTGAGGGACGACCTTGACCTCACCCTCATCTCCCATGGAGGACTCAGCAAGCATTTCCTCCTGGGACTACAAGTCCTGCATCCAGGCTGCCTCAGCAAGCACTTCCCAGCCCACAGGGCCGCAACGACCTTTGCTTTCTCTGGCCTTTGCTGGTTGGAGAACTGTCCACGTCTTCCCACCCACGGGGGTCGAGCTCTCCAGCAGCTACTCCTCCTGGTCTTCCTGCGACTGAGCTTTCATGCACACAAACTGCTTCACCATCCTTCAGAGAGTTTTGGCAGGCACCGTGCCCTGCTCGCTGTGCCATTTGTCACGCGAGGCTGCCTGTGGGGTCTCAGCTCCTGCTCCCCACATAAGAACACAGGACATGGTGAGGCCAAAAAGGAACACCCATGGAGCCATAGGTAGGGAAGTCATACGACTATATTCTCGCTGGCGGCTGGGCTGGAGACACAGGAAGCAGGAGCCACACTGTTCACAACCCTCACTGCTCCACTTACAGGCTCAGCCTCCATCATTTTGCTAGCCCCCATTTGCTGCTAGCGTAGCCACAGCAGTTATATTAGTGGCTAATGGCTCACTGGTTACAGCTGACGGACAACTAGCCACAGCTGATGGCCCTCCAATCACAGTAGATGGCCATTTACTACCTGAGCCAGCACCTTTCTATGTGAGGCCGAGAGCCTGGAAACTGCACTCCTGGCTCTGTCCCCACATCCTATTTAGTGACTCTATCCCATAAAGAGATATTTTATGTCTGAAGACACTATTACAGCATCTTTGAAAGAGCCTAGAATTAGTAGTAGATCCCCCCAAATACCCTGAATTTCTTTCAAGGACACCTTTTATATAGTTTCAGGGTATTACATCATTAAAACACAAAATAAAAGCCTCACATAAACTAAAGCAACAATATCATGACAGTGTCTTATAACATATGAATGCCAATTACTATTTTAAATATGTTGCCTAAAGGGATATGGTAGTCTGCAGACCCAGCCTTAGAGGCCAAGTGATAAGTCAGGTGAAAACTATCTTCCATTTCCCCCTTCCCATTTGAAACCTTCATCAGACTCTGCACTGTTGCGGCCATAGCATTGTGTCTTCCTATCAGCCAGGAAATATTTATAGGGCAGCCATGACATGCCAGTCCTATACTATCCACTGGAGATTGAATGTTGAATATGACACAATCTATGCAATCTAGTGTCTTTTCCAGGCTTTCACCAAATTTCCTTCAGCACCCAGATATCAGCCACTTATTTATAAAATATTCTGTATAAAGTACCAAGTCCATACGAGACTTGAGAAAAAAAAACTATTACATGGTCAATACCCTCTGAAAATTTATAATCAGTAAATTATGGAAGTATGTAAACAGAAGCATTTGTATTACATGTTAATTAAGAATGTATGCTAAATAAGTTCGTGCTGTCGGAGTTGTTCGGGAGTTCACAGAAGGAATATGGCAGTTAGGCAGGCTGCCGCCAGGGAAAGTAAAAATTAAAAGACTAATTGCCATTTCCAAACTTAAATCACTTGAATAATTTTAAATATCTGCAACTGTGAAAAAGATCTGGAGCAGTTCAAACTGTTCCATTCTCATCATTATGTTAATGTCATGAATAATAACCTTTCATAGGGATTTTTCCAAATTTTTAATAGTTAAGTAAAAACTAAAGAGTTTCTGTAACAACATTCCCTTGGATCAAATTACTGAGCTCCCTAAATTCTAATACTAGGTATCTTTAATCATCTTGTAAACAAATCAATTCCCTAGCCCAAAAACCATGTTCGGTACAGCTGTATAAAAGGTAAAAGTGACAGAGTGTCTCTGTGCATATGAGTTTAGAGTATGTTTAGAGTGTTTTGTTTTGCTGGTTTTGCTTTGTTTTTCTTTCAATCCGATTTCTTAGAGGAGTGCCATCATCCAAGGACTGTGGAAGCACCACGGCAGTCAAACCAAGTTGCACTACTTGCCAGGGCCAGAGAGCCCGCAGCCATGAGGAAATGTGGAACACCTCAGCTTGAGGGCACTACAGGGGCGTCTTATAGGATCTGCGCTTGCATTCGGTGATGTTCAGGGCAGATACAAAGAAGCAGCCTTCACCCTAAACGGGGTGTTATCAGAAAGGAGCTGGGTATCAGTAATTTTCTAGGAATTAGGAATGAGTCTAAAGCAGCAGTTGCTCACGTTAGCCAGGAGAGGGAGGTGTTTGGTCATTTTTGCGTTTTGCGCAGGGTTTTGTTTCTGTCTTCTTCTTGTCAGAATCAGTGACCGCATGAGATGCCGGTGATGTTTAATTTCACTGCGTTAATGGATTTCACGTTTTTCCCTCCAAAATGTGTAAAAAATCCACAAAAAATAATTACAGCATTTATAGTTTTTAGGTAAATACATTTAAGGTGCTAAATTTTATTAAAATAAATGATGACCTTAAAGTATAAAAATGTCCTGTTCTTGAATAACACAAAAGTATAGAAAAATGTACATCTGGTTTCCTAAACTTCCTTTCTGGATCACTGAGCTCGTGGGGTAAAGTCGAACGCCACAGTCAGCGACTTGGAAATATCATTCGACTATAGTCCAACGTCGCAGCAGAAGTGTTAGGATAAGCAGGAGAGCACCGCACGTTAGCTGTTACTTCAGGCCAGCTGACAGCTGACAACTGTCAGAGTGGCTCGTTCTCAAGTACAATTTTCTGTGATGAAAAGATTGTCCATACAGCAAGAAAAATGTAAATCTTCAGAAGGAATTCTCCATTTTCTTCCCAACTCCCAACCAATGACAATTTGCTATGAATTCTGCTGGTTTCTAGAAATGTTTGCTTAGCAGTAAACTGGAAGAGCTGGAAACAAGAGGTAAGGATCATATTTGAAGTGATGGATTGCTACGACTACTGACAAGGCTGGAAGCAGTGGACACATTTCAGGGAACCCCTCCCTACTTTTCAGAATGTACTCCCACCATCGTGGCAGCTAGAGTTACACTACCTGACCCCTAACCTCGTTACCACAATTAAGTGGTCAGAGGTAGAGACCTGGCCCTACTGGACCAATCTGATTCTCTGTCCCCCACTCCCTGCCAGAAACTTGGGTTTGGGATTCACAGAAGCCAAATGAGTTCTACATGCAGTTGGAATTGTCGCAAGTTAAATCAGGATGTCTGTAGGTGCTCTTTTTTTCACATGGCCCGAAGACCACAGAAAGCCAGGCAATGGGAAGAGAATGAATCAAAACTGCAGAGAGAACCAGAGATGCAGACAGAAGGAGGGTCCCGACAAGTTTCAGTTCCTCAGGTAGAGAGGCATCCCCTCCTCCAGTTCCCCGTATCTTTATAACAAATTCTCTGTTTTGGTTTAAAGCCAACTCTGACATGTTTCTATGATTTATAGTAAAAAATTCTTAACTATCAATAATACGCAATTTAACACCAGGCTTAAGTGTAGAACAAACCACTGATTGTCACCCAGTGTTTGTATTTATTCTCTTCCCTTCTTTCCTTTATAGGCCCCTTTGGGTTCATGATTGCGAGATAGAGGATGAAGTTACCAGCTTCCTTTGTAGCTAGGCGTGGCTGTATGACTGAGCTCAGTCTAATAGGGTAGGAGTGAAAATTATGCATGTAACTTTAAGTTATCTCTTTTAGATGGGTAGCCTGCCTGAACTTTCCTCTTTTCTCAGTGGCTGGGAAATGGTGACCACTGGAACAACTGCCTTAGAGCAAAAACAAAAGCACATTTGCGATGACAGAGCCAACCCATCAAACCAATGTACCTGGTTGACCTTCAGGAGAAAAGATTCTACCATTATCCCCAGACCACCTGCCTAGCTGGACTACCAACATGAGAGAGAATGAATTTTTATCTTGTTTGTACCTGTTTCGTGATCTCTTTTTGCTACAGAAGACCAGTCTCCCCTAAGGAATGCAGAGAGGTTGCCATAACAGACCTTCAGAGAAAATGCAGTTAGCTGAGTGGAGGGCATGTGAGGTAATAATTCTCATTCCAGGATGAAAACTGACCCTCCATGTTATGTGATACTGATGTTGTTGATTAAATTCCTGTAGTTGTGGGGAATTCAAATGATATTCCCAACAAAGATGACAATGTTTTAGGAAAATTCTTCGCTGAGTCTGAGAATTTCAAAATGTGAAGCCTACTCTTCATGATAATGAAGTACAACGTGAAAGAGAAAAACATCAGTCTAGGATTTCCCAGCTGGAAGTAGATAGAGAAAACGTGTTTGATGAACTGAAATTGTTGAAGTCTAAATCAAGAAATGAGCAAATGTTCTGCTAAATTGAATTCTGCACATCACCCCTTGGTATGTATGTTATTGAGACTTTTATTAGGGAACTATGGGATCCTGACTATTGAAACCGGATCTGGGAGGAATCAGAGGAGTGGGGATACCCATCCTTCACATTCCTCTCACATATCTCTGTATCTACACCCTCTACATACATATCACAGTGCCTCTAATTGTAATGTTTAACACAGCATTATGGGGGAAAAGGGAGAAACCCAGTGAAAACTAGAGATGAAGGACTCTGAGACATGCTTCCTCAGCCCAGAATTTTGTAAACATTTCATGATTCACTGACACTCAAGTATTAGGAAAAGTTAGTGCCTCAGCACAAAAACTTCATGAATATCACTCATTTGGGTATTTGGGTTACTAAATTTCATTATGCAAAAGGCAAGGTGCAAAAGGTATGAAGCTTTAGGAAATGGGATCATGTTAAATGAAATTGGTAGGCAGTCCACTAAGACTTTATTAGATTGTGTGATGACTAATTTTTGTGTCAAGTTGGCTAGGCTATCATGCTAAGTCCTTTGGTCAAACATCAGTCTGGATGTTGCCATGAAGGTATTTTTTAAATGTGACTTGAATTTAAATCAGTGGACTTTGAGTAAAGCAAATTGCCTCCATAATGTAGGTGGGCCTCATCAATCAGCTGAAGGCTTGAAGAGAAAAGACAGAGTTTCCTAAAGAAGAAGCAATTCTGCCTCAAGAATAGGAACTGTGCCCATCTGGTTGCCTGCCCTGCAGAGCTCAGACTCAAGGCTGCAACAGCAACTCTTAACTGAATCTCCAGCCTGCTGGTATACCCGCTGATTGCCAGCCTCACAATCATGTGAGCCAATTGCTTAAAAACAACCTATCTCTGTTCTCTTTCTCTCTCTCTCCATGTCCATGTCCATGTCCATATCTATGTTTATCATCTCTATCTTATCTATATCTATATCTATATTATCTATATCTATATCTACATCTTATTTCTCTGTGTTAGATTGTATTTCTAGGAAAAGAATGCAATCCTAGCTTACTACAGTAAAAGTGAAAATAATACAAATACAGCTGTATCCTGATAATAATCTACCCACCGTTTCTCCCTGATCTTAGGAAATTCTTGATTCTAATTCTTTCACAATAGTAAATTGTCCAAACAACCAAGGAATGATTCTTCTTTCCCTGGAAATTTAGCTGTCCTGAATTTCTTCCCCTTGGTCTCTCAACCTTCTAAAGTGACCTTCATCTTATCTTACCGTAAATCCGTGCTAAGGAGGGAACAGGCTCCTGGCTATAAATTCTGCCTTTCCCCTGAGCTATGTGAAGATAGTGACTCTTGCCCGTGCTGTCTGAGGTGAAGTAGCTAAAACAGTCATTTCTGGGTCACAGCAAAAGAGAGAAGGAAATCATTTGGCCAGGAGGGGCATGGCAGCACCCATCAAATCACACCACAGAGGCCACTTCCTTTTCTGCACACATGCAGAGAATTATAATTGCTAGACTCATATCCAGCAAATGCTCTGAGCTCAATGAATTACAGGCCATTCTTAGAAACCAAAGTAGTTCCAACCAAGTACCTAGACTCAGAAGCCAAAAATATGTAAAATTTTGATTTGTAAAGGGACCCAGAAGCTCTAATCAGGCTTCAAGTAGTTTCAGTTTCAAAAGTACTTTCAGGAAATCAAGTTAGTTTGGATCTCTGGCAGGAGGGAGTGTTCCAAAGAAAGAGAATAGACAGTACACAATCCTATTGTGGAAGAATTCCAGAAACAGGACACCAATGTCGGTGGAGCCCAGTGTGAGAGCCACTATAAGGACGTTGTTTCTATTCAGTGAAATCGGAAATGGAGGGCAAAAAGAAGGTGAAGAAGAGTGGCATGATGGATATTAACAGGATCATACCAACTACTATGTAAGAATATACTGTGCATAAGGTGGGGATGGGCGTGGCAAGTAAAGAAATCAATTAAGAGACTTTGAAGTAACCCAGGTACAAGATAAGGATAATTCAGACCAGAGTGGGAACAGGGGAGTGGTGAGAAGTAACTAGATTCTGGATTTATTTTGAATACAGAATCAACAGAATTTGCTCACAGATTGGGCAAGAGAAAAATCAAGATGACTGAACTATTTTTCCTGAGCTACCAGAAAAAAGAAGGGGTTGTTAATCAGCATTGTGACTATGGCTGAGGTAGCTTTGATAGGAAGAGGGAGGATATCAGACGTTCATTTTGGACATGTTAAAACAAATATTAGACATCAATGCAGAGCTATTGAACAGAAAGTTGGGTAATTTAGTCTGGAGTTCAGGAGAAAGGTCTTCAGTAGAGATGTAAATTTGAGAGTCATCGCCATATGGATGGTAATTAAAGGCAAAATACTGGATGAGATCACCAAAGGGATAGACTGTGAGTGTAGGAAAAGAAACAAACGAAGGATTGACCAGGAAAATGTCAACTGGTTAGGAAAATGAGCACAAAACAAGGAGAAAGAGTGAGAACAAGATAGAAGGAAAACCAAAAGAAGTATAGCATGCCATGTCTAGGAGAGATATTAAAGAGGAATCATAGCCTCTGTCAAATGCTGCTCATAGTGAAGTAGAATGGAAGCTGAGAATTTAGCAGTGGATGTGGCCAAGTAACCTTGAGGAAAGCAATTTGGTGGCATCTTGGGCACAAACCTGACTGGGTAGTTGTATCACATATTTGAGAGAAGACGTGGAAAAAGGCCTTGAATAGTAATTTTTTCACGGAGATTTCCTGCAAGGAGAAGCAGGAAAATGTTACGGTAGTTGGCCATGCAAGTCAGAGTAAAATATGTTAGAAATATATTGGAAAAGTAAGAACGTGCTGTATGCTGATGAGAAGGTCCAGTAGAAAAGAAACAAGTAGTTGTGCAGCAGAAAGAGGAAAGAATTGCCGAAGGAGTCGACCAAAGGATAGGGGCCAATATTAGGTGGAAAGCTCGACTATGGATGGGACCGGACAATCTGAAGTGTCGGCTGGGACAGCATAGTGTACACACAGATGGGAAGGCAGTAAGGCTGGAAATCTGCATGTTCTCTTCTCATACATTCCTTTTTTTTTTTTTTATTGAAGTAGAAAACAAGATCATCAACTGAGAATAAAGCTGGAGGAAGGTATATTGGAGATTTGAGGAGAGAAGAGAAGGCCAAAAAGACCCCCACTAAAGGAACTACAAAGAAAATTATCTGAGAAGGAAGGTTTTGGAGGCTAAAAATGAATGATGAGCACAGAGAAGTTGTTAACAAGCAGTTAAATACAAACAAGCTTCTAAATAAATCATAACAATCATGTAATTTGGAGGCTTACAAATACAATCATCCCTCAGTATCTACAAGGGGATTGGTTCCAGGACCACCCCAGACACCAGAATCCACAGTTGCTCAAGTCCCTTATGTAAAATGGCGTAGTATTTGCCTATAACTTATGCACATCCTCCCATACATTTTAAATAATCTCCAGATTACTAATAATATGTAATACAATGTAAATGTTATGTCAGTAGTGGTTATACTGTGTTGTTTAGGGACCAACTTTCTGGAATTTTTTTTAATGTTTTTGATCCACAGCTGATTGAATCTACAGATGCAGAACCCACAGATACAGAGTGCTGACAGTGATTAAAGTTAAACGGTAATACTGTGGAAGAAAAACATAACAAGGTGAGGGTATGACTGATATGTGTATGTAAACACACAAGTTCGAGCATCATCATATTTCAAGTTGCAGTGATCGACAGAGCCTTTTAGAGTTACTTCTAAATAATAAATTTGATGTTACATTTGTTGATGATATCTCTAAATTTCAAGACAAAAATTCATTCTTTTCTCTCATTCTCTCAACCCCTACATTCTACATCCAATTAAATGTAGCAAAAATGCAGATAACTTTTTAAACTTCAGACAGTAGAGAAGAACTCCAAAAGAGACATTAGGGCTACTGGATTCAGCAATTCATGGTTACATCCTCCTGTAGTTTGCCTTGCCTCTTGGTAATGGGGTGTCCATACAGTAATTGCCTTTAAAACAGACAATGTGAAACCAAATGGAAATCAGACCACACCGAAAAACTTCCTGCTCCCTATCTTTATTCCCTACCAAGTAAATTAATTCTGAAATTAAGAAGTTTGTTTTTGTTGGCCTTTAAAATCCAAATAATTACACATTCCAACAGACCGAAACATTTTTCACACTTAATCTAAAATTTCCTTTTTCTTATACTTTGCTTACTTTCATAGTTTTACTGTTAGTTTTCTGTCTCTTACTTAAAATTGCTTAATGTTAACCAGAAGACCTCACTTCTGTTAAAGCTCGTCTTCTTTGGGCAGTGGAACTGTGACTCGCTATTCTCAATGTCTCTGTAATATTTAAGATTCTCAATCGTATGCATATTTTTTAAACAATAAAAAGAATTAAATCTGTTTTTAAATTAGAAGTCAAGAAATAAATTATACTTCCTGGGACCTCTAATATGACATTGAATACAAGTAATGATTCCAGGCCTCCTTGTCTTTGAAATTTATTTTAGAGTCACTAGACATGTGATTCAATGACTGTAAAGAAAAAAAAAAAATCCACAGCACTCCTTCCTGCTCAATAACTAAATTACCACTGTCGCGTGCTACTGTATCACGTGGTTAAGGATATTAAAGAAAACAACAACAACCCTGGCATCTACACATTTAGAGAATATGTTTGCATTTGTATTATTGTCACATTACTTTCTTGTAGAGTGTAGAGTTAGGGGAATACTATTTTGATACTGTGTTAACTGGAAGTGAAACTAACATTTAAAAATTCATGAGAGGAGTTTTTGTGTTCCTATATTCGTACTCAGAGGTAGAGTAAGGGTGATTGGAAGCCATGTGAGTGTGACTCAAATTCATATCATATTTGATCATATAGAAATAAAGCGCTTGTGATATATGGCTTTCTCTTGACTCAAAGCTTGATTTGCTAAACACTAATTTTGGTAATGCATCACTTTTAAATGAGTATAATTAATAATATAAAATCAATATTAGAGGTTTCAAAATTATAAATCCCACACTTAATTTTATTCAAACTACAATGTTTTCATTGATCTCCTCTGAAAATAATGCAATGGACTCTTAGCAAGTTGTATGTAGTATTCCATATACTCCATCATTAGTATATGAAAATGAATAAACGTGTGAGAAAGTCTGAATTTCTTTGGAAAGCTTAATTGATCAATCTTAGTTAAATTCAAAATAGATTTCTTCTAACATTGATCTGAACACAAAAAAAATATTTTCATTTCATATTAGCTTTTGAAATTTTTACTCTCCAACTGAATTTTTTAATACTGTTTTATTAAGAACGAAAACTTATTACAATGGACTTTCTTTCATTCAGCAGGACAAATATACTTATCTCTTTATATCATCATACACATTTTCATAATTGGGAGATTTGCATTTTTAATGGACAAAATAGTGAATGAATACCTCTTGCGTGAAAAAATATAAAGTGACCAACTTAACTGGTTCATAAGATAATAACAAAATTTGGATTGATCTGTTTCACTGGATTTTGAAGTTTTTGTTTCACTGAAACATCCATGCTAATTCAGTAAACACCTAGAACTTCAACAAAGTTAAGTTTCTGGAAGATGTTTTTATTGCTTCCTAATGAGACAGTAAAATGATTTCAATATAAATATAGATTTCTCCATGGTCATTTTTTTTAATGTGTCTTATAATCTTGTCAAATGATGGTCCAGAGTAATACTCAGATCTCCCCAAGTGTACCGAGACTCTGAATTTAAAAAACAACATGAAGGATCAATGTGTGTGAGAACTTTAGTTTAGTAAAAAATGTCAGTGACTTCCATTGCCACCAAAGATAAAGGAACAAGGACCAGATTTACACCCATACCTTAAACAACTAAAAAATAAAACAGAATATATGAAACAATGGTTTTCAGACATGGAACAATAGGCAGCTGAGAACAGTATTGCAGGAGAGAAGGGAAATAAACTACCAAGTTCTATGATTGCTTCAGCTTACTACTTGGAGAGAGGTTCCAAACCACAGCACAGAGAAAATCCAAACAGAGCCCAGAGCTCTCTCTTAATTGAGGAGACAGAAATGCGCGTTTGGGGAGCCCAGGGTAGTTAGATCTGCAGGGCAGAGTACCAGAGCAGACAGAGGTACAAAGAGAGGTTGCTGCTGAGATCTGAAGAGGGTGCCCCAAAGTCTTCAACTGAGGACTGATTAGAGCATGTATACCAGCAAACCACCTTTTGGTTGGGTCAGGAAGTACTGGAAAGGAGTAGGAAAAACAATTTCCAGAGATCACATACAGTTTGGAATGGTTTATGAAGATTAAATTCTGGGAACAAAAGAAACATTGTAATACATAGGGCATGCATCAAGAAGAGTCCTGGGAAGGATACGGTCTTACTAATAAAGACAAATTAGCCTTAAAGACTGCTCTGATTCCACTCGGCGAGATTAAAGCTAGTTGTGAAAGGATCAAAATGTTTATGAGCAACTTAACTACATCTCAGAGCAAAGCTCAAAAATGTTTCTAAAAATTACTACAAGCACCAACACTCACAATGCTGGCCATCCAGTGGAATATCACCAGACATGCAAAGAAGTAGGAAAACAGAAAGACCAATCATGTGGGAGGAGAAAACATTTAATAAAAACTGGTCAACAAATGACACAGAAGGCAGCAACTGTTAAAAGCATATCAAAACAGCTACTATAACCATACTCCATATGTTCAAGACGGTAGAGAAAAGCATAAGCCTATTAAAGAGAAATATAAATTTTAAAAACTTAAATGTAGGGGTGGTTGGTTAGCTCAGTTGGTTAGAGCACAGTGCTGTTGACGACAAGGTTGCCGGCTCGATCCCCAGATGGGCCACTGTGAGCTGTGCCCTCCACAACTAGATTGAAACAACTACTTGACTTGGAGCTGATGGGTCCTGGAAAAACACACTTAAAATAAATAAAAGTGTAAAAAAAACAAAAACCTAAATGTAAATTCTAGAAAATTAAAATACAGCGTCTAGGTAAAAATGACATTGGTAGTATAAATCCTAGCCTGGGAATTGGAAAAGCTTATAACTACAGGAAACACCAACAGGCTGGACAAATAGCACTGATATTCCTTATTCTTCAAGTAAATTAAGCAATGGTAGTGAGGATGTGGCTATTTTCTTTCTTTGATGTCATAGTTATAGTTACTTATTTTGTGTTTTGCGTTCCGTCTGATAATTCACTTTACCAAAAGTGATTAGCAATAATTGAGCAAAGAAAAAAAAGCAAAAACCACCTTTGTTCCTTTAATGTGTTAGCTAACCAATAAAATTTATAATGAATTTGCACTAGATAGGACTAACAGCAGATTCAACCCTACGATTAGTGAATTTAAAGAGAAAACAGTAGAAACTATTTAAAACTAAACTTACAGAAAAAGTCTGAAAAAATTAAGAGGACAGCAGTGAACTGTAAGGCAACTTTGCGTGGCTAATGCACACTAATTGGACTCACAGAAGGAAAGGGGAAACAAAAGTGTCTCTAGGTTTTGAAATCTGGTGTCTGTGGCCCATTCCTTGAAGCAGAGGATTAGATGAAATCATAAAGAGAGAAGAGTGATCCTGCCCTAATATACTGGTAAACAACACAGTGTTCACTAAACCTAGTCATGCAACAGACTTTAGGAAGATTGTCATTTAATTTTAGTTCATGAGGATTCAGCTACTGTGGCCATTCTTCATGTGATGCATGTCTTCCGTCTTCTGACAAAAATCTTCCCAAGTAGATACATGTACTGAGGTGGCCAATGAGGTGTGAGGGCAAGATGGGTCAAGTAGTTGAGACAGGCAGAAGAAAATTTTCTAAAGTCTGAAATTCTGTCACTTTCTAATACACTTTCTTTCCTTACTCTCTCTTATCTCTGTTCCCCACTTTCTTCAGATGGAGGCTTTACTATTTCTTGATATCTAATGAGGCTCCTATTCACACTGGCATTGGAAGGAGCACACAACTAACTCTCAGTGGGGATCGTGACTCTTGAAAGTATATTGGGGATTATAAGATTAATTCATATATTTTTTCATTCACCCCAAATCTTCTATGGGTCAGGCATTGTGAAATATGCTGGTAATATATTAGTAAGTCAGACACATTCCTGACCCATGGGAATTGCAGACTGTCTACAGAGATGGGCATTGACCTGATAATAACATTAACTAATATATAATTATTGCATATACCAACATTAATTATTTGCCCCAGCTCAATTCCTTCCCCTACAATCTATGATGTATTATTATAGGGGACCAGAGACCACTACAAACTCTATTTCCCAGAATCCTTTGCCAATTGACTTCCAGTAAGGTTTGGATAATGCAAGGCATTGATGTGATACCGTAAGATGGTAGGAGAGAAGTCACGGGTGGTCTTCTCTCTTGGTTATTTAGTCCTCTCTCTTTGCCTTATGGTGGTGTCTTTGAAAGTGGCTATGACCCTTCTGTGACATCCTTGGCCCTGATTTCCTCATTTCAGCATTACTAACCCATGCCAAATAATCCTCTTTGGCAGGTCTGGCACCTCATTAGGCACCCTAACAAATCACAAATACACTACCAGTCCGCATTACCTCACCTTGTTTTTACATTTCCTGAGTGTAGCCCACAAATATGACATTTCCCATATCAATCTTAATAGGCCCCAGTTTAATAGGGAAAGAAGCAGGATGTGGAATCAACCTTTTCACCACCTCTATAATGATTCCGCCTATTAAATTCACTCTGCTTGACATATCTAGTGTGATTTCTGATTCTCTGACTGATATACTATCATTTTAATTAATGCTAAATACTGGGTCCAATGAACATACATAATGGGAGATCTAACCTATACTGGGGAACCAGAGACAGCTTCCTTAAAGGTTAACATTTGAACTAAGTACTGGAGTACGAAGAGAAGTTAGCCAGGTAAAGGGAAGCAACCTCAGCCTCGTAGTCAAATGTCATATGTTATGTAAGCTGTCAGAGAAGGACTGCTCTCCCAAAGGCAATTCTTTGTTATGCAGTTGACATATTTCCATGCTGTATTATCCTTCTCACTGTGTCATTGGACCTACGGCAAGCCTGCCAGGGGCTCTACCTCAGAGGACTAACTCAAAGATTTCTTTTGTTTTGCTCTTTATTGTGATCTTATTTTAAACTCAGTGATGCTTTGCTCTTTCGCAACTCTAATGTCTTCACAGTCCTGGAGAAACATTTCCAGGGAGAATGTCCACTCATGAAAACTGTTATCATTCGCTTTTACCAGCATCTCCCAAGCACATTCCTGACCTGGACATCTTCAGTCCACACATTTAATCGGGAGCCTTAAAATATTGAAAAAGATTAGGTTGGCTGACTGAATAAACGCTTCTATATTTCTGCCTTTTTGTAACATTCCTTGAGTAGTGGCTGCCTAATTAAAATCTAGCTTGCCAGTAAATTAAAACTCCTTGTTATCCCCCAATTTTTGGTTAGTATTACTGATTTTTCCCTCTTGGCTCAGGCCCTGATCCACCCCGGCATCATGCTGTTAACTGATCCTTTAATTCTTTGTTCATTATGTAGTTTTTTTGTGTTAAAATTTTCAGGATTTTTTTAAAAAGATTGCATAAAAATATTATTTGTCTTCATTTCTGAGTTTGCTGGTTTCCCCTTAAATTTTGCACCTGAGGCAAGTACCCTCTTCTATTGGCCCTTGTCACACCCTGAAGGAATCGGGGCCTGTGCCAGGAGCAGAGTGGAACTGAGTAGTTCCAGTCTACACTGTCCCCAGGCTCAGTCATTGGGAGGACCAGAAATGCAAAAGGGAGGGAGAGAATTCATTCTCTTACAGCACATTCAAAGACAGGTCATTGAGCACATTTGCATACATAAATTTGAATAGTAGACACTACTCTTTCTGAAACTCATTACTTGTGTATAAAAAAATATATCACGGGTGGCAAAAACATTTTAAGATGAAGAGTTCATTTTAAAAATTACTTAAACTTTTTATCTGTCCTACTTCTGAGATTACAATCAACTCACAATTAACAAAGGACATTTAAAAGACAATAAAATGAGATATTACGACCCTGAGAAATATTTAATTTCATGTGGGCTTCCCCTGATTACACCTATCCTCAGCCTTGAATCTTTGAAACAGTTTGGCCACATAGCAATGGGTCACAAGTATTTGTAGCTCTCTCCTTAATATGATTCTCTAGAATTTCTGCTTGATTTCTCAGGGGCTTACTTTATGTTTCCTTAATGTCCTACAAATCGGACATCTTCCATATCGATGTTAGTAGGCCTCAATTCAATAGGAAAAGAACCTAAGATGTGGAATCTAGGCAAATCTCCTAACCGCTCCTTTTTGTATCGTTTAGTTCTCCATCTCTTCATCTCCAAAATGAAGGTTTTGAACTAACAGGTCATTTGCATACTTTGCCATTTTAATATCCTATGACCAGGTAATTCTGCTCTATATACACATTTTAGACCATATAGAAAACGTAGCTTAAGTGGGCCTTGCTGGCACTCTCTTTTCACCTCTGCTTTGGTGTGTAATGCTAACTTTTCTTTTGAAATATCTTCAACTAAAATTGATCACTTAGAAAATAATGTGGGGACTTCCAATTATAGCAAGAGTTTTGGTTTTATGTTAGGCCTCCAACATGTCTCACTTGATCTTTCGTATACTTTCTCATGCTCATGCTCTATTTTTAAGTCGTGTCCTTCTTTAATTATATCCCTAAAATTGCTGATCACAGGATGTTTTCCTTTTCAATGTAGAAGCTTCGCAAGCACATAAAAGAACTAGCATAGAGCTGCTTACCTTTGTTAACAGTTATTTTTCCTTTCCATCCCTTACTCCCCACCCCTTTTCTCTCTTTATTCTCTTCTTTTGTCTTCCTTGGCTCACTTTTCCCATTTTCTTCTCTTCCCCCCCCCCCATTAATTCTTTTTATAACAGTTGAGAAGATCTCAGATGTTCAGAACAAATAAGCAAGTACAAATAACATAAATTGAATGTATTCAATAGCACACATACTATATGTACTATATTCAGTACTTATGGAATAACACAGTAAGAAAAACATAGTCCACTGACTGAAATGGATTAGTGATTACAAATGATATGTTGTGACAAAATTCACTTAGTAGGGAATGGACAGTGTTTTGGGGATAAAAATCAGGAAACAGAAGGAAAACAAAATGTAAGATGGTGAATGTGGGGTTGGAAGTGATTGCAAGATAATACAAGCAAAAATGCCCCGAATACCTTTCCCTGTCTTTTGGAAGATTTCACTCCTCAACTCTCAAAATTGTTGCTTCCTCTTTGAAGATTTACTTGGACAACCCATGTTGAATTGTCCACTCCCTCCTCTGTTTTCTCACTTATATTCCAACATAATTACAAACTTTAACTTCTGTCACACCGAAAACCATTCATTTGCATCTCTTTTGTCTTCCTTTCCACCAAATACTAGTCTCCTTCAGCACATGGCTGTACATTATTAAACTTTGAATTCTTCATCTGGCATATATCAGGTACCTAGTTTCAAATTCAATGTCCCCTATTAACTATTCACGTAAACATACACAAGTTTTCAATTTTTTTTCTGAGCCACAATCTCCTCATTTATAAACTTAAGAAAATACTACTTTAAGATTGAAATAAAATAGCTAGGGTTGGGCTTTCCTTAAGCACTAGGGAATTAACTATACTTTTGTTTTCAAAATCCTCACATTTCAAAAGATATTAAACTGGATTCTGTGAAAAGAAAAAGCCTCTGAAGTGTGGTGAAGAAGCAAAACGCCCAATTTCTGGAAGCCGGATTCTTGAGGTCAAGTGGCACAAGAGGGCAGCAAATACCAGTGCCACGGACCTGGACCTCCGAGGTGGCTGGCCCCACACGGGACAGGACACAACTGGGCCCGAGAGACAGCAGCTTCACGTGGACAACTAAAGACTAACAGTTAAACCTATACAATGTTTCCTCTGAACTGTGCAAATCCTAGCATCCAAGAACAATCCCAAAAATGAAGAAGGAGACACAAAGTCACTGATACTAGATTTGGTGAGTGGGAAATGAAATTTTATTTTATTTCCCTCTAAGGAGAAATATGATAGCTCTTGTCTTTCCAGTATTTTTGAGCGATTTATTTAGTTTTACAAAATCTAATAATCTGAGGTTTCCTGTCAATGTGAGCTTGGGTGTTACAATACGGGGAGCCTCTGGTTATTTTGGGGAAGCTGAACCGGGGGTCTTTTCAGGAGAGCAGCTTGTTCTAACTAGAGAAACAGCTTTGTGATTTCTACTCTGATCTGCGGAAGAATATACTAATTGTTTCAGAAGACAGTCTGAGGAGGATTGTCAACAGCTCACATTTTGGAAATTATTCCCAAATATTTTTAAAGCGTATTCTCTAGAAGAAGCACTCTCTGTGTGATGCCACCCACAGATCTCTTATTATGCCGATACTTAAATTGTTTCAGTATCTCTTTATCTATTCTTTTCCACATGCAATTAAAATCCTTCTCCATTTTCCACTTTCATGTTCATCTTTCTAATAATAAGTGTGGCTCACATTATCATTTTTCCTGTTTGTCTCATAATATTTTTCTAAGGAATAACAATAGTGCCATTCAAATTGAACAGGTTTGACTACAAAAAAAAATTATGTGAAGTCTGTAAATGGGTACAGGTAATAAGCAAACCAACAGAAAACTATTTCTAAAATTCAATCCTATATTTGACACCTGCGCTTCTCCCATATAATGCTGTAAAAAGGTATTTCTGGCCCATTTCCCAACCTACAGAGTATTTTAAATGATTATTTCTTTACATCATTTCTCATTTGTAACAAGAACTATCAGCTAAAACTCAGTAGCTTTAAAGGAACATTATGGACAAGAAGAAATATCTAAACTGAGTAAGTCAAATTATTTAGTTGTGTGAAAAATTATGCAAATCTCTGAAGCATGTGCTCCCTCTTTTTGTCGGCCTTATGTAATTTAAGCAACTAAATGTATCTGTAGCAGTTTAACAGATTTATATCCTAATTATGCTCTCTAAGCAATTGATTCTCTATTTTTTAAAATACTCTGACACAATTCCCCCCAAAAGTGAAAGGTATGCTAAAGGAAGTTTTAATGATATCCAAAAGAAAAGAAATGTAAGTCTGAGCTATAAAAATATGTTATGAAGTTCTGTGCTTCCCTTGCTGAAAGGAGGCAGTGATGGATAAACAGTTGTTTTCCCTTTCTTCTGTGATAGCATACAACTATAAAATGTGATACCAATATCAAACTACAACAATATAAATTCTATTTTACAGCATTTTACAAATCCCCAGTAATATTACGTGAGTCGAAGAGGGCCTTTGCTTAATTGTACTTGTTTGTATTTTTGATATCTGCTCATATTAAAAATATAAAGTAGCCAAAAATTATAATCAAATAATCCTTCGTTTCTGTTCTTAAAATATTATAAAATGCTATGCTAATTTATTTATTATATAATTTATCATGCTTCAAACAATAATTAAAGTCAACCTTACAAATATGAATTTGAATAATCTGTATTTCTTACCATTTATATCTAATTGAAGTGATTATTTCACAAGTTTTTATTTTTAAATAACTCATTCTCTCCATTCAAGGGCTATGTGAAATAGGATTCAATATGATAAATGAAATGATCACTAAGTTGCAAATATATTTACTGTAGCAAATTATGAGAAATAAATGTCTTACAGTAAATTATAAAGTTCAAAGCTATTTATGCTCACATTAAGGAAATGCAATTTTCAGAATTTCATATTTATAATGTATACATCTTTATCAAAAGTATGTTCTATAAAATAACTTTCTTGTCTGTGCTCTTTTTATAAATAGGTAGATGATTAATAGATGACAGATAAATAGATTATATTTCTTAATTACATATATGATAATATCTTAAATCCATTCTTTGTAAACACATATATTGCATAAAATGAGATAAACATACTTGTGCCAATTCTTTATAAATGTTGGCAAAGTTTGAAACCATTCTTGCACAGTCAAAAGAGAATGATGTTATAGAAGCCTCACATATCAGTTCTTCAATTCACCATTTCCTTTTTATTCTAATTCACCACCAAAGCATTATAATCAAAGGTTACCAATAATTTTAAAATTAGCATTAAAAATTATGTCTATTTCTAACTTATAAAGTAAAATGTAAGTTAAAGTTTGCTTGTTTATAACACTTAACCACAAAATTAAGTTGAAATGTATAGTCATGTGCTTTTAAAGCCCTGGATATAAGTAATTTTATATTTTACGGTTATAATTAAATAATTTAGAAGAAAAACATTACCTTTGGTAAGGCTCAGGAACACAGTGAGTGAGAGTCAATCTCTCCATTTGCTTTTTATGTACGGTAAGCATTATCTTTCTGTTTACTCCTACTTCTCTAGTTTTTCTACTCTAAGGGAGGCCAAGCTATATAAACCATGATTTAGTTCCTCTTTTCGGCATTACATTCATTTTTCATACTTTTGACTATAATGTTAAAGAGAATAAGTAATATTTAACAGACCATGATTTGAATAATTTGCATTTGCAAAGAACAACCCAATTTTTTTATTTTCCTTTTTCCCCTTAATCAAATGTTTTATTATTTTATAAACTATATAAAAATAAACGTTAAGATAAAAACTGAGAGGCAAGCACAAACTGTGGTGTTGGGGACAGGCTCCCAGGAGGAAACAAATTATTTCTCTGTCACCTTCATCTGACTTCCATTTTCCTGGATTTTACAAACCCTCCTGGAGAACTTAACCAGTAAACCTAAGGAGGAAACACTGGGCTCACCACAGTCAGAGGCAAGTGAGTTATCATCCCAGAAAAAGTAACATGCTACACCTGTGTGTCTGTGTGTATATTTGTCAATGGGTAGGTATGAAAATCAATACCAGTGTTTGCCATTTTCAGCCATATTCCATTCTGACTTAACCGAAGGAGTGTCTATGGGACTACTTCTGGCCAGTGAAATGGTACGGCATAGTCCTTCAGTCCCCCCCCCCCCGCCTTTTCCAGATGCCTTGTTAATCGTGGAAGCAGGTGTTCAACTGCAGTGTCCACCAATCCAGGGGCCCCTCTGACTCTGATGGTCAAAACCCTGCTATAACCTATGCTGGGCGTGTAGCATAAATAAAAATAAATGACTTTATTAACTGCCGGGATCTGGAAGATGTGTTTGACCTCGCCAATCCTCACTTCTCAGGAGGTGAAGTTACAATTGCTCTATTCTCAGAAGCAGTGTATCATTAACTACCCACATGGAGAAGAACAAACTTCTGCTTACCCCTTGAGCTATGCTGCCTCTATATAAGATGTTTAGAAGGACAGCATGGTAAAGTGAAAAGAGGACAAGGCTTGGAGATCTGGAGAGTTGGCCGAAATAATGCCAATTAGTCAGTAGCAAAGTTTGGGCCCCTCACTAACTTGTTGCATTACTTTGGGTAGGTCACTTACACATTCTAAACTTAAGTTTCCCATTTGTAAAATGGGGTCAATAATGGCTTCTCTGTCTAATAAAGTTGAATATCAAATAAAATGATTTACAAGTTTTATGTGTTGCTCTTACTAGAGGGTGGAAATATATTTCATTCTTCTCTAAATCCCCAATCACCTAATTAAGTATTTTATATCACAATGGATAAGAAATAAATGTTTAGAAATTAAAGGCAAATTCTACTCCAATAATTATTTAAGCATTTAATTAATGTCTAACTCTGGTTTATAGACTAATTGAGAACATGTCTTTTCAGGAAATACTTTGTTAGCAAAGTGTTTAATTATTTTTAATGTGTTAAATACTCATTATTTACCACATGCCAGGTACTATTCTATGCACCAAAGGAGTAGATAACTGAACAGTCAGACAAATTCTTTGCTGTGATGAAGGAAACAGAAAGTGACAAGCAAAGGTTGTGTGTGAGAGCAGGAGAGGTCAAGAAAGGCCTCCTTGTTAAGTTGACGTTTGAGCAGAGAATTCCGTGAAGGAATGTAAACCATGCAGACACTGAAGGAACAGCATTCCAGGCTGTGGGCACAGCATGTGCCAAAGCCCTACAGCAGGAGTGTTCTTAGTGTGGTTGAAAAATAGCATGAATCAAATATATGGTGATGGAAGGAGAACTGACTCTGGGTGGTGAACACACAATGGGATTTATAGACGATGTAATACAGAACTGTACACCTGAAATCTATGTAAACTTACTAACAATTGTCACCCCAATAAATTTAATTAAAAAAAAATAGCATGAAAGCCATTTCGACTAAGGCAACATGAGCAAGACCATGAACGTGAAGAAGGAGGTCAAAGGAGTAGAGGAGGAACCAAGTTCACTGCTGGCAATGATGAGGGTGGTCAATGTTTTTCTGAACAAGATGGAAGCATTAGAAGGCTTGAGCTGAGGAAAAACATGATTTGACTTACATTTTCAAAGGATCACCCAGGCTGCTTTGTGGAGAATAGATTGTAGGAGGGCCAAATGTGGAAATAGGAAGTTATTAAATTAGTCCAGCTGACACAATTGGTTCCAAGTAGTTTGATATATATCGATTTATGTTTATATAAAAATTTACACACACACACACACACACACACACACACACACACAGGGTGCCAAAAAAAATTGTATACAAGTGGACACTTGGGTCAACATTGCTCAGGTAATAGTTTGCCCCAATCAGAAGTGTCTGGACGGTGATGGTAACAATTTTGAGCACCTCTTGTAATTGCAGAAGTCAAAAGTGACTTGTATTCATATTTTGTTATTGGTATATATTGAGTATTACAATACAGTTTTCCTTTCTTAAAATGTATATATATTTTTGCCACCATATATGTATATATATATATATATATATATAGAGAGAGAGAGAGAGAGAGAGAGATTAGATAGATATAGATATATAGATATATACATCAGATTTTCTCTCTGCAGCCATTCTCAGAACTATGTTACTATGACAAGAGTCAAACTGGAGAGACATGGAGTATTCTGCATGTGTAGGCGTGTTTACAAGTATGTTGAGTATGTCGGGAATAGCCTCATGATATGGTGAGGGAAGAAGGAAGGGCTTTGCATTAAGAGATGCACAAGAAGAGCGTCTGCATAGAAGACGGAGAAGAACGTGGAGGGGGAGGAAGAGGAGGAAAATTTTTATTTGCTAAAGTTGATTATTTTTCAAAAAGTAATTTTCACTGGGAAGATTGGTAATCAAGAAAACCCAGATAAAGAGAAAACCATAGAGGCAACACATAGGGAAAGAAAAAATGAAAAAGAAAACCCCCGTGGACCTATTGCTGTAGACATCAGAATAATTATTTAGAAAGAGCAGCCCACGAAAGGCAATGTAGGCATACGAAGTACACAGGCACATCAGCCTGAAAGTCGGAGATGAACCCCTAAATCAGTCAAATCCTTCATAAAACTTATAATTAACAGGGAGAAAAATGAACGGAGACATCATGAGATTACTGTGACACATAATTTTGCATAATACTCAATAGTTGCTGGTTTCTATTGTTGAACAAAATTTCCCTTTGTCACATATGACTGGCAGGATTATTACCAGGGTCTGGGTTGACAAATCTCAAATTCTCTACAGAACGCATTTTTCTAAATTTCAGTTAAATTTTAACCAATCAAAAGGAAACTCCTTAAAATATAGCCCAGTGGTTAATGACAGAGAAACCCAACCGGGACCCACATTCCCAAGCATTTCCAAGGGACACTTACAAATTCAGTTGCTCAGGCTGGTTGGGGTCCTATACCAGATACACAGGAAGAGGGCAGGGAGGCTCATCCTGGGAAGTCTAGGCCAAAAAACCCCAGGGCACAGACCCACAGTACTGGAGAAAGGTGACAGGTACTCTGAATCTCCATTTTGAAGTCCAGGCAGCCAGGAGACAGCAGCTGCTCCAATAGCTGCTGAGAACCTCTGAGACTATGAATGTTGGCACCAGCTCAGCCCCATAAACCACTGCTCAATAAAATTCTCTGGAATTTTTAAATATCTCTGATGTTTCTACTGCCACGACCAGCACTAAAGAGTATAGACTCAGGGTAATAAAGACCCCACAACAGTGTTTATCTAGAAACTGCCTACTTTTTCTCTAGGTGAGTGCTGAGTTCCTCTGATGCGCATACGCTAAGCTTCTACAGAGACCTAAAATACAGAGGCTTAAGCAAGATCATTTATTTTGTGCTTGTATAATCGTACAGAGATAAGAGGTGTCAGGACTGGTGTGAGTCAACTGCCACTCTCAAGAGGGGGTTTCCATCTCTGGGCCAGCGAGCCAGCACCAGTTTTGTCATCTTCTAGTGGCACACATCGCTTTCTTCCCGTCCTTTTGGTCAGAACTAAGTCTCAGAGGGAAACTGGAAAACAATGCCTCGTAAGGCAGCCAGGCATGCTGCTGAAAGTCAGGATTTCTTTTAATAAAAAGGAAAGAATGGATACTGATGCCATCGAGGAAACTCTGCCACAGGGGATTCAACGGGTGTCACAGATATGAGACGTGAGAGGAAGAGATTTATGAGGGTTTTTTCCCTCCCATTTATCAATGAAAAAACTGAAATATAGTTTATGAGATCTCTTTATTTATTCAGAAAAAAATCTGGAAATGAGTGAGTGACTTTCCTTGCTACCATTCACTGTAAAGCCAATGTTCATATACATGTTTCCCTTAATAATTTAATATTATTATTAAATTAATAATTAATAATAATAATTATTAAAATAATTTATATTATTTGTATTTATACAAAATACTGCTGGAAATAGTTTGATTCTTCCACATAGTACTTTAAAAATGGTCAGTGGTCCAGGCGTTTGAAAACTAAGAATTATAGAATATCCCATGTAAAACATAGCTGTAATTAAGCTCTTCATTTCTTCTTCTAAAGAAGAGACACATCTTAAATAAACATCTGCAGACCGTATCCTCAAAGGAAAACCCCTTAGACTGAGAAAAATTGAGAAAGATGCATGCTATCTAATTCACCCAAAATTATCACTCCCTTTAAAAATGAATGCATATAATGCCCCAGCTAGAGATTATATTAAAACCTTGATTGTTATTTAAAAGTAAATATACAAGAAAAGAGTTACCCAAAATAATTATGAACTTCTGTGCAATTGTAATATTAGTAATACCGTCCCATAATTGCCTGGGGTGGTCATAGGCATTTTACACACATTATCCCTAATTCTTACAGCACCTTAATGAAGATAATACGATCCCCATTTTAAATCTTAGAAAATAGAGGCTTAAAGAATTGAAGCATCTTACCCAAGGTCACACAGTGAGTAAGTGACAGAGCCAGAAGTGCAGACGAGTTCTGCCAGTGTTTAAGATTTGCATGGGACATGTGAAAGCAGCATTCCGTGTTGGCGCTGCTGTGAATTCAAGATCAAGTTGTGCTCCTTGGACTGTTTAAGTCAGACAATAAGCTTCTGGAAGTGGCCGCCACTTAAAATCACCACCACTTTTATTTTAAGTTCCCTTTCCCTGAGTTTTCTTTGGTTTTTACTCCATTGCTAACCATTTCCTTTCATATTTTGTTTCAGTATCTAGAGAAAAAAAAATCTAAGAAGTGTTCACTACAGAATTCAAATTTTCTTTTTTTAATATATGACTATCAAGCAAAGGCCTTGGCTGGCAGAGTATGAGAAACAGAACCCACACTGTGAGTTTAGACATGACCGACACCTAACTTCAGTGTGGCTATTTGTGGTTTGCTCATTCAATGGACCTAAACAGGGAACAGAAGAACATGAGCCAGGAATCCACCATTAGGTTATGTATACCATCTTCAGTCTACCACTATGATAATTCTCTTACTTTTTCTGTTTTCAATGCAACTCCTATTTGAAAGGCTGGTACAACTACGGCAATCGGGGAATTCATCTAACTTGCAGAGATAAAACAAAACAAGCAAATACCCTCAAAACAAAACTTTCTTTAGGAAGTAGATCTATTTTCATAAAGTAAAATCTACAGTGGAGTTCACTTTTTTTTGAGACAATTAAGACATGGACAATTGGTATTCTTCACTTCCCTGTTCTTGCTAATGTAGTTCCTTTTTATTCTACTTGGGTAATAATCAAACTAATAACAGTCTTAGTTCTTGTTAGAAAGTCCCTGGGCGGTGGTGAGGCAGACATTGGAATTAAACTGCTGACTCACTCTCATGTGACTGCACTGAAAGTCCTACAATGTAGGCGGTCTAGAAGAAAATTTCTATATCAAATACACTACATAGTCACAAGAAAGATGCAAACTTAGATTTGAGTAGACTAGATGGAATTTCCATAGGCAACACAATAAGCCTGAACTTCTAAATATAAAATCTAAGGTCCTGCTATACCTTCTCTGTGATGCCCAAAAATTCATGTCCACCAAGAACATTAGAATAGTGATGCCCAAAAATTCATGTCCACCCAGAACATTAGAATGTGACCTTATTTGGAAATAGGATCTTTTGCAGATGTCATAAGTTAAATGCAAACTTAGATTTGAGTAGACTAGATGGAATTTCCATAGGCAACACAATAAGCCTGAACTTCTAAATATAAAATCTAAGGTCCTGCTATACCTTCTCTGTATTACCTGAACAACTTGTTACAGGTCTTCTGAGGAGGAGGCTGGAGGGACAGGTGGCAATAAAATGGTGCTGCCTTAAAAGGCTAAGAAATAGCATTGAGTGTAAATGAACCAACCCCAATGGCGCAACTATACATTTGCCCAAATGCGGTAAAAGGAAAAGAAGGGGTGAAGCTCTATGAAAGCATGGTATAAGTCATTTTCCCCAAGCCTTTGGCCGTCTCTCATGCTATCCATATTAACAGATGATCAAATATCAGCTGGTTTAGGTGGGAGAAGATTGATATCACTCTGAAGCACAGGCACTAGTGAAATGCCAGCCAATTTCAGACTAGTCAATCTTTTCATTGGCATTTGGAGGAACTGATAAGACATGCTGTTCTTATTCTTGCCCACTTGCCCCATCCCCACGCCAGGCCCTTCTCTGCTCTGTTTTGCCTTGCTTTGTGCAAGAGCAGAGGCTGACTTACTGTGGAGCTAGTGAGCTTTCAGCTTCAGGGCCCTTCAGGAGTTGCTCCTTCCAAGCCTTGGCCTAAGGTAATTTTTAATTACCTTAGCAAGATCCAACCCTCGATCCAACCCTGCCCAGGAGGGTGAATCCTACAGACTGTCAACTGACATGATAGGCAGGAGAATGGCCCCTCCCAAACATGTCCACATCCTTACCGTAGATCCTATGACTATGTTCTTACACAGCAAAGCAGGACTCCATCTGCCATTGCAGGCTCGGAAGATGGAGGAGGGGAGCATGAGCTAAGGAATGTGGGCAGCATCTAGAAGCTGGAAAAGGCAAGGCAAAGGATTCTCCCCTAGGACTCCAGAAAGGAACAAGTCCTGCTGACACCTTGATTTTAACCCATTAAAACCTCTGTAGGACTTCTGACGTACCTTGCTGTAAGATAATAAATTTCAATTGCTTTAAGCCACCAAGTTTGTGGTTATGTTTACAGCAGTGATTAAAAAAATAATACACCAGGTTTCTGATTGGATTTGGCTAATGGGAAGCATATGAAGGGAGTTGGGAGACTGGGAGGAGAAACGGTTTCCTTACTGCATTCATTCTACCTGCCCGGAGCCCAGCGCCCTGGCAAGGGTTTCATCCTTGCAGATAGCATCCCTGCCGCGGGGCCCCCTGCACTGCTACAGCTCTTTGCTGTCCTAGGGCACAATTCCCACTGCTTGCCCCTTCAACCTTAGAGCTGCTAAACACTTCTCTTGCTTATTTCCTTATTCTACCCAAACCTCATAAATGGTAACTTAGTGGGTCGAATAGTGATGCCCAAAAATTCATGTCCACCCAGAACATTAGAATGTGACCTTATTTGGAAATAGGATCTTTTGCAGATGTCATAAGTTAAAGATCTTGAGGTAAATCATCCTAACTTTCCTATTTTTCTCATTTTTTTAAAGGCCATTCCTTTCACCACTATGGCTAAGGCATAAAGCTCAATGTCCTAGAAAAGAAGAAAGTGATAAGAGCCTAAAACAGAAAAGTTAGTGTTTCTCTTTGAAGCTCAAAGTTTACATGATTAAATCCACAGCTAGAGAACACTCCTGAAAGTCAGGCTTTGCTGAGAGAGTAAAGAATAGTCTAAAATCCAAAGTCTGTCATTGCAAATCGTGCTGTGAAGTCTGACTATAAAACTTTCCTATGAGACACAAGCAGAGAAGATTCAGGAAGGTCATATGTGCCTATCAGTTTCAAGTTGGACGATTGGGAAGGTGCATGTTGGGGATGGGGGTGGGTGGTGGGATGGTTGGGAATAAGGAGAATAAGGGAATAAGGGAATCAGGGAATAAGGAGAGAAATTTAGAAGAGACAAGTCCAGGGTAAGGAAGTTACAGCTACCTGAACAGGGTCTCAACCCAGTGGTTTATAGAGATTCTGATAGAAACTCCAAATAAGTTGAGAATGCATCTGAGAGCAACCAAGCTGGTGTTTCGGTTCACACTGTGGAGAAAACACTAAAGCAGCAAGGGCAGAGAAAGGGGTCCAGATACATGGGCCTTGGTTTTCCTGCATCTCCCGCTTGCCTCCCGAGTAACAGAGAAGTAATGCAGAAGTTCCCATGTGGGGTAGAAGGTAGATGAAGTGAGGAGCTGAATGAGTAGGAAATGAACGTACAGCACAGAGCTCTGAGGTCAGCTTCCCATGTAAAGGATTGAATTGGAGTCACAGCTAGACCTTAGAGGATAGGGATGGTTGGGAGGAGTCAAGATAGGACTTAGCCAGATGGGGGAAGTTACCAAGCCCACCAAGAGCAATCTCTACACCATGTCGATGCCAAAAGACCAGAAGAGAAGTTTACACCAGCTAAAAACGAACAGCAGCAGTGGACATGGAGTCTTCATCGAAGGCCCCAGTGCACAGCAAGTTATACGGTAATGTGTCATCAAAAGACTAATGTTGTTGGGTGATGAGTGGAATTATGGGTAACTTGGTTTCCTTTCTATAGTCACATAAATACAGTTTATCCAACAAATAGTTAGTAACACTTAGAATGCACCAGGCATTTTTCATCAGTGAGCAAAAGTGACAAAAATCAATCCCTGTCTGTATTTTAGATAAATACAATGTAAAAGCAGATTATAACTAGAAAGAAAGCAACTTTGAATATTTTTAGCTAAGTAAGCAAATATGTCTTTTCTTGCTTGCGCTCTCTCCTCATATATATGCTTTTCCTATTTATTTCCCCAGCGTTCTTTCTCATTACGGCTAATTCTTCATTTCACTCATAAGTTTATCCAAATTGCCTAAAGTTTATTGAGTAACAAATATCAGTATTCATACCCCATATATTAGATCCTTAAACTTTTAATAAATTTAACTTAAACAAAATTATTTAAAAATGAATTATTATTAAAACCTAATCAAACTTATTTTCACATTCTATCATACCCACTGCGTTACCACCATCATAACACTCATACACGCAACACATAACATTAAAATTAATGTAGTAAAAAAAGTTATGTGCAAATCAAGTATATTTATTAAAATAATTATTACAGTTTTATATGAATGTGATATGAGGTAAAAAGGAAATTGTACATTACAGAATAATGAAAAATATTCCACTAGTCCAGTAGATGGCAGCAAAACTCTTCCATACTGTTAAATTTCCTAAGCATTGTCTTCAATGTCTTCCTACTAGGTTTGACAGGTTTTACTACACAAAGAAATAAAAATGTTTAATTGTTACCTCTCAGAGGAAGAGACTCCATAAACATCAAGATTTATGGTGTATTGAAATGAAAATTTTACTGGTTAGAGTAAATTATGCTTCAATTCTTTTTTTAAAACTAACAGAACTATTTTATTTTTCAATTCAATCCAAAGACTTTGTGACAACTATATATGCCAATAATATTCTAGGAGTCTTTTATTTTAACGAAGTTGGCTCCAATGGGTAGAACTTGACATGGAATCAATAAACACCAGCAACATCAAAAACATCAGGCTGTAACCTTCTTCATCTCTTCTCTCACCAGTCTCCTGTCATCTGAGAAAAACCTCCCTCTTTCTAAAAAGTTACTTCTTGACTACAAATTCAAGCTTAAAAATCATCATAACAAACATTATCAAAATCACTCTACTTGTCTATAATGTCCTAAATAAAACAAAGACATCCATTCCCTTCATCCCCAAATTCAGGTGTTATGGAATGCCCAAGTCTATTCCCAAGTTCAGGCATGGGAGCCCCAGTCTGTCTTGTCCCTGCCTTTATCAATATCCTGGAGTGTAGCAGAAAAGGTTCCAAACAGGAACAGAATTATACCAAGTCCAAGGATCCAAAGTACCCATAGAGCAATCGTTGCCTGTATAGTGAAAGAAATCCTGAAACATAGGCAGTGTGATAGTCTACCTCCCACAGTGGCTGGCTAAGTGCATAGTAGATACGGACTGTTGATTAGAGGAGCAGGCTGTCCCATTTTGTGGTGACTGAGGTGGGTAATGGACAAAAATAGCTCCTAGCCTCTTAAAAGGTGTCCTTCCCAAATGTTCTTCTCTCAGTCCAACAGCAAGTGTCTTTTCTGTGGGTAAGGATCAGACATCCAACTCTGTATCTAAAAACCCTTCTTGAAAATTACAAGACATATTAAGAGAAATTGAAGAAGACATAAAGAAATGGAAAGATATTCCATGTTCATGGATTAGAAGAAACCAACATAGTTAAAATGGTCACATTACCCAAAGTAATATACAGATTTAATGCAATATCCATCAAAATCTCAATGACATTTTTTAAAAAATCATCAGATTTGTATATAGTCACAAAACACCTAGAATAGTCAAAGCAATTCTAAGAAAAGAGAACAAGGCCAGGGGTATCACACTCCCTGACTTCAATTTATGTTACAAACCAACAATAATCAAACCAACATGGTACTGGCAGAAAAGCAGACACACAGACTAATGGAACAGAATTGAGAGCCCAGAAATAGACCCACGTATATGTGGCAAATGATTTTTGACAAAGCCAAAAACATACAATGGAGAAAAGAAAGCCTCTTTAATAAATGGTGCTGGGAAAATTGGAAAGCAACATGAGAAGAGTGAAACTAGACTGCTATTTGACAACACACACAAAAATTAACTCAAAATGGATCAAACACACAACTATAAGATATGAAAAATAAAATGCATAGAAGGAAACGTAGTTACCAAACTTATGGACCTTGGTCTTAGAGAGGATTTTATGAGTTTGACCTCAAAGTCAAAGGAAGTAAAACCATAATAAATGAATGGGACTATATCAAACTAAAAAGCCTTCTGCATAGCAAAAGAAACCATCAACCAAACAAAAAAGCAACCAACCAAATGAGAGAAAATATTTGCAAATACCTCAATAAGAGGTTAATATCCAAAATATATAAAGAACTCATACAACTCACCCAACAAAAAACAAACAAGCCTATTAATAAATGGACAGAGAACCTGAACAGAAACTTCACCCAAGAAGACATACAAATGGCCAACATATATATGAAATGATGCTCAACTTCACTAGCTATTAGGGAAATGCAAATCAAAACCACAATGGGATACCATCTCACACCTGTTAGAATGGCTATTACCAATAAGACAAGTAAAAACAAGGGTTGGAGAGGCTGTGGAGAAAAAGGAAACCTCATATACTGCTGGTGGGAATATAAATTGGTACAGCCACTATGAAAAACAGTATGGAGTTTCCTCAAAAAATTAAGAATAGAGTTACCATATGACTCAGCAATCCCTATTCTGGGTATCTGTGGCCACACAGCAGCCTACCATCTGTCTCCTTCTACCTGCCCCCAAAGAAAGGAGACGGATCCTTTCAGGGACTTTGCTTCTCCTTTGTGTTTGCACCTTATGTCTCCCTGTTTGGTCCCAAAAAGATGGCTAGTCAGCCAATGATGAGTAAGATTCCCACAGGGGTAGGGGGACAACTCAAGCCAGGTGCAGTCGAGTGGAGACCAACAGGAGAACCCATGGGGTTTATAGAGGTGGATACAGCCCCCCACCTTCCCCAGGCTAAGGAAAGCCTCTGTCTCAGTGGCTACATTCCTTCCCAAAACCTACAAGGGAAGAGATTCAATGATGTGCTCTCCATTTATTCATATGCATATAGGTTTTGTCCCTTGGGGAAGTACATACATCTTAGGACTTACCGTTCAGCTGTCTGCAGGCAAGGGTGATTGGCTTGAATCAGTTTCCCATTATGATGTATAGGATTCACAGATCTTGAGATTGACAAGCTTTATCCCTGCCTAACTAATAAAAGCTAATGCATTGGCCAGATTAGGCACCCCAGCCCAGTCTTTGAGGCTGCGGGTCCCTTGGCCCCGCTTAAACTCTATTCACGGCTAGTGTCTTTTCTTAACCCTGCGCCACCCTCCTCGCTCCCCACAACCCTTGTTGTATGGGATCCTATAGGTATCTACCAAAAAAAATTGAAACATTTATTTGTAAAAATAAATTCATTGTAGCATTATTCCCAGTGGTCAAGACATGAAAATAACTGGTGTCCTTTAATAGATGATTGGATAAAGAAGCTGTGGTACATACACACAATGGAAGACTGCTCAGCCATAAGAAAAGATGAAATATTGTCATTTGTGACAACTTGGATGGATGTTGAGAGTATCATGCTAAGCAAAATAACTCAGGTGGAAAAAGTCGAGAACCATATGATTACACTGATATTTGATATATAAAACAAAACAGCGAATGAACAAACACGACAAACAAAAACTCATAGACACAGAAAACAGTATGGTGGTTATCAGAGGGTAAGAAGGGAGGGAGGTTGTAGAGGAAGGTAAAGGGGATCAAGTATATGGTGTCAGAAGGAGAACTGACTCTGGGTGGTGAACACAATGCAATATACAAATGATGGATTATAGACTTGCACACTTGAAACCTATATAATTTTTTAACCAATGTCACCCCAATAATTTTAATAAAATTTAAAATATAAAATAAAATAAAATTTAAAAATGAATTCCCTTCCTCCTAACCACCCTAAGTCCTTTTCTTGGCCTTAAAATACTGAAAACAAACAAACAAACAAATAAAAAAACATATCTGCACAGTAAACAGAATAATTAATATATTGTATAACGTGAAAATCAATGGTTTCCCACCCCAATACTTCCCTAATCCCCCTCACCAGAGGTAATCAGTCTTAGTACCTCCAAAATTTTTTCTGATAATTACTACCACAGTAATGAATGGTATGCTTACGTTATTACTTTTTTTTTTTAATTTCATCAACTTTATTGTGATGTCATTTTCATCCAATAAATACACAGCTTTTAAAGGCACAGCTAGATGAGCTTTTGACAAATGAATAAGGTGTGATCAAAACATATGGTGAATGTTTAAATTTAAAAAATTAATTCCAGTAAAAGACACATTGCCATTTATCCCCCTCAAAATACTCCCCGTCATTTCACATGTATTTATCCCATCATTCTTGCCTCTCTCTGAAGCAGCTCTGGAAGTCCTCTCTTGTGAGTGTCGTTAGTTGTGCTGTTGTGACTGCCTCAATGTCCTGAATCATTTTAACTTTGGGGAAGAGCCAGAAGTCGCACGGTGCCAGATTTGATGAATAAGGTGGATGAGGACATGCCATGATGTTTTTATCTGACAGAAATTGCCGTACCAGAAGCGATGCGTGACACAGAGCATTGTGTGACACAGAGCATAATATTCATGATGGAGGCTGAAACCATTTACCCATTTCCCAGGCTGCTTTCTACACACATCATTTCTTAAATGCTTTAATAAGATCATAATATTCAGAGTTCACCGTAGTGTCCTGGGTACAAACTCAGCTTACACAGTTCCATCAAGGTCAAAAATCACGATTAACATCTCCTTTTCATTGGATGGTACTCGGCAGCAGCATTCACCGTGCTTTGGGATCACACTCTCATACATCCACTTGTATTAAGATGTGGAACACCCTACCTCCCTAAGTTTCCTCAGGCCACATCTAGTCAAACTTTTGCATCCCAACCGACCTCTGATTGGACTTTTATCACCATCGTTTAATTTTTCTGTTCTAGAATATCACATAAATGGAACCAATTATGATTTACTGTTTTGGGTCACATTTCTTTTGCTTGACATAAGGTTTTTGAGATTCATGGATGTTGTTGCCTGTATCAATTGTTCTTTCATTTTTATTGCTGACTGGTGTTCCATTGTATGAATATACCACAAGTTTTCCTCACTCTCTTATTAATAGACTGAGTTGTTTGTACTTTTTTGGCTATTAAGAAAAAAGCTGCTATGAAATTCCTGTACAAGATTTTTGTGAATATATATGGAAATCTCTCTTGGGCAAATACCTACAAGTGTCCATTAGGAAACTGGGATATAGGGTAAATGCACACTTAACTCTTTAAGGAATTGCCAACCTGTTTACCAAGGTGTTGCACACTTTTACACTCCAAAGAGCATTATGTGAGGGTTCCAGTTGTTCTATATCCTCAGCAACACTTGATATTGTCAGTATTTTAAATCTTACTCATTCTAATGTATATAAAGAAGTATCTTCCTTAGGCTTATTATACTATTATTTTTAAGCCTCCCCTTAGTTCTCCAGATGACTTGAATAAAAACTTCTACATAGGTGAGCTGGGGCATGGTGGCTGTACCACATGTGAGTATGTAGAGGTCCACAGGCCTAGAACAGCCAGATCTTGGCTACTCACTTCCAGATCAAAGGGCCTCACCCGTTTACCTCAACGTACAATACAAATAGCATTTTCAATCTAAGCCACGTGAAATAGCCTGAGAAGCACTTTAACACATATACTTAAGCTTCTACTTCCATCCGGTTGTGTCAATTCTCATCAGAATCTCTTGCCACTTAGCTAGTAATTAGCATCTCTTCAATTGTATTGCTCCTCTTCTTTCTTTATTCAGGGAGCAAGGGAGGGCCAAAGGCCACAGTGAAGCAAGCATTTTCAGAGAAGATTCAGTAGTGGGCTTAGAAAACACCCACCAAATGAGTCTACTGCGTCCTCTCATTAAGCATGTGACTTATCCATGGTATGAAACATGAAACCTGGCAAAAGTTATGCAAATTTTCATCACAATGAGTTAGCCCTAAATTACTCTTCGCAAGAAGGTCCATGAAATAATCAATTTAGAGAAGCTTCTTCCTCCTATTTCTATTTTATAAATGTTGTGCTATGAAGTGTACATTTAGACAGGATGTGCCCTTGTGACTTCCTAAGCTCATCTATATACCCCTCGAAAGCTCTCTCCATCATGAGTTGTCGCCTACGAGCTACAGAGTCATGGTTTTATGGAAAGGGACTGACCACGTTCTCACTGTGTGGTGGGGACGCTTCTTCGGAAACATTTCATGTCGGGTTCTTTTCTTACCTTTGGTGTTTATAAAACCCACCTTGGTAACCCTGGATCAACAACTGCCTTGTGACAACCGGACTCACTCCCTGTGACATTGCTGGAGACCGTGTTTGGTGTAAAGTGATTAGAACAAGTGATGTATTTGTTCCTGGAGAAAGAAGTTTCATTATCACGAAACATCAGGCAAGAATGTATTTATTGGTTGTCCCTATGGAATTATCTGATGAGCTATAGCTTCTGAAATGAGAAGATTTGCCTCAAGTCAGTCTCAACTGCTTCCTGGATTTGTTTGTTTATGTTTATGTTTTCTTCATAATTTATTGAAGTGAAATTCATGTACCATAAAATTAATCATATTAAAGAAATAATTCTGCAACAGTACATTCACAATGCATGCAACCACCGCTTCTGTCTAGTTCCAAAACATTTCCATCATTCCAAAATGAAGCTTCATACCCATTAAGCAAATTCTCCCCATTTCTCCTCCTCCTCTTCAGTCTCTGGAAATCTACATTCTCTATGATTTATCCATTCTGGGTATTTCACATAAATGTAATCATGCAATATGTGACTTTTTATGTCTGGCTTCTTTCACTTAGCACAATATTTTCAAGGTTCATCCATGCTGTAGCATGTATCTGTGTGTGTGTGTGTGTGTGTGTGTGTGTGTGTGTGTAGTGTGTATATATTTACCACAATTTGTTTATCCATTTATCTGTTGATGGATATTTGGACTGTTTCCACCTTTTAGCTATTATGAATAGTGCTGCTATGAACATATGTGTGCAGTTAATTATTGTAGAACCTATTTTCCACTTTTTCAGGTATATACCTAAGAGTTTAATTACTGGATCCTAAGATAATTCTATGTTTAACTTTTTCAGGAACTCCTTTCCACAATGACCAAACTATTTTACCTTTCTACCAGCAATGTAAGAGCATTCCAATTCCTCCACATACTTGCTAACACTTAGTTTCATTACTATTATTATATTATTATTATTATTATTATTATTATTATTATTACCATCATAGAAGATGTGACATGGTACCTCATTGTGGTTTGGGTTTATGTTCCCCTGATGACTAATGATGAGCATTTTTCATGTGCTTTTGGCCACTGTGTATCTTCTTTGGAGAAATGCCTATTCAAATCCATCGCTCATTTAATTGGAATGTTTTGTTTTTGTATTGTGGAATTGAAACAGTTTTTATATACTCTAGATACTAGTCCCTCATCAGTTATATGATTTGCAAATATTTTCTCCCATTCTGTAGGTTGTCTTTTCACTTTTTTATAATATTCTGTGATGCACAAATGTTTTTAATTTTGATGAATTCCAATTTATCTATTTTTTCTTCTGTCACTCTTTCATTTGGTGTCACATCTAAGAAGCCACTGACAAATCTAAAGTTACAAAGATTTACTCCTCTGCTTTTTTCTCAGAGTTTGATTGGTTTTAGCTCTTATATTTAGGTCATTGACCCATGTTGAATTAATTTTTGTTTGTAACGTGAAGTATAGGTCTAACTTCATTCTTTTGCATGTGGATATACAGTTGTCTACACACCACACATTGAAGAGATGAGTTCTCACCTATTAAATGGTCTTGGCCCCTTTATTGAAAATCATTTGGCTGAGGGTTTACTTTTGAACTCTCAGTTTTATTCCATTGGTCTGTATGACCAGCCTTATGTTAATACCACATTGCGTTGTTTTGATTACTGTTGCTTTGCAGTAAGTTTTAAAATTGGGAAATGTGAGCCTGCCAAGCTTGTTCTTTTTTTCAAGATTGTTTTGGCTATTCAGGGCCCCTTGCAATTCCATATGAATATGAAGATTGGCTTTCCCATGTCTGTGTGGTGTGACTGAAGTCTTCGTTCCTTTGTCTTGGGTTCAGCTAATATTTTTGAGAGCAATTGCCTTAAACACCAAAAGCAAAAACAAAAGCCAAAAAACCTTTTCCTAATTTTTGCAGATATGCTATGTTATAAGGCATTCCTTCTACACTTAGCCAGGCTGTTCACAGCTCGTCTTAGACACCACTTCCTGCTTACACTGAACCTGGATATCAGCCAGAGGTGAAAGCTTAGGGTCTTCTATGGTGTTTTCTAAACATCTGGCCCACCTTGGGCTATGCGTAGCTTTCTAAATTCCCCAGTGTACCTGGGTGTTTTTCCATGCCCTGATTTCTCACAATAAAATTCTCCCCAGCTTTGGTTCCCAGGCTTTGGCAGTCTGTTGTGTCTCAGCCACCATTGTTAGCCTCAGCTGACTGTGGGTTTTTCATGGCCTCATAATGTTTCCAAGCAACACTGGCCATTTTCCCATCCTGAGCGACTTCTAACTTAGGCAAAACAGAGACCCTGCAACAGTGTTTCAGGCAACCCCCCCAGACAGGTTAGAACAGACAAACACAACGACTTGCCTATAAGATGCACCCTGTTCCCTCTGGAACCAGGGCCAGGGTACTGCACTGGGTAGGTCGGCTGCCATCTTCAAGAACACCACCAAGCTGAGGAAGGGGAGGGCAAGGGCATGTAAAAATGCCACAAAACTTTCCTGTCACTGTTAGACTGCCTTTGTTTGTTTGTTTGTTTGTTTTTGATTCAGCATTCACCAAGTTTATGTAAACCTTTGACTGCTTTCCAAAGTTCCCACAAAATTGGTTAGGCCAATTTCTGCTTGTTTTTTGGTGTTTCTGTGGAGAGACAGGTGCTTGGAGCCGCCTACTCTGCCATTCTGCTAACATCCCTGGATTTGTTTTTAAGGACATGCAAAGCTTGGGAACATCTATTTGGAAGCTCCCATTGTGGTCTGCATCAACGAGATAATCAAAACCCAGTAGGAGGCTAGTCATAAATTCAGCTTCCTAGAGTATAACCCATCTTCCAATATGTAAGGAATTATTTTTGTCAAATTTGGTTTACAAAAATGACTAGAATTTTAGTTTAGATGCCCTTGGGTGTTTTATAAGTATTTGTTATTTTTAAAGATCATGAATAAAAATAACTCAGTTAAAATCTATTATATACCTAGTCAGTACACCTCAAAAACAATGATTATAGGGTATGCTACTATTAAACAGAAAATTGCTACAATCCAAGGGTAATTTGTGGTTTGGAAGACAATCGATTTTATGTAGTCAAAATTCCAGGTTTATATTTCATTAATATCTTTATAAATGTTCGTAGAGTATAAACTTATATAAATGAAAGCATAGCTGCTCACATATTTAAAAAGTAACAAAAATGGTATTTTGAAGTTCCTGTCAAATATTCAGTCTCACTGGAATCTCACAGGAAGTGTGTGAAGGAAGGGTCCCAGGGCAATTATCCTGGGGCATTGGGAGTGTCTCATCAATGTCATCCTGATCTTGTATCTAAGAGTGGTGAGCTATGGAAAGCAAAAGAATATGCCTAATTGAAGGCTATTTTAATTGGAACTTGAAAAAGATGAGACTAGCCACTAGAGAGAGGAATAAAAACCAAGGAAGATATACAAATATTTTAGTGTATTTCTTGGCCAACTTGCACGGGAGACTCCCTTCTCTTCAGTAGGATCTTAATTAATAGTTGTTTTTGTAGGACAGTGTGCAGAAAGATCTAGAACTGTAAGAGAGAAATATTAGTCAAAGGGTTTGTTTCTTTATTTTCTATTAAGTTTCATTTATTTTCTACTTTGATGGTGAGGGTCAATTTTTTATTTCACTTATGAGAAATGAAAAGCACTCCCCCATCTCCAACATCCCTTATCACTGATCTTAGGAGAGACAGACAAAGAGACAGAGGTTCATCTATTATATTATACACAAGCAAGCAAAAATAATTTCTTACCACAAGGAACAAGATTCAAGAATTTGGTAAAAACCTCCCTTAATTGTATTTCCATCTATTGCTGTCACTTAGATGAATTATTTTTGGTGATTTGAATCATCCAGGTGTTGTACAGCTGTTATTTGAAGAAAAGTTTTGATACTAGAATTTTCTTTTTTTTTTTTCCAGGGAGTAATTGAATCCCATGGGAACATGTGTAGGTGTGAGTCATTTTTTTTCTTATATCCTGTTTTGCACTCTGTTCTTTCTATCATCTTGCGGGGTTTTTTCTGAGATGTTTTTTTCTAGTATGTCTTTGATACCTTTCTTCCTGCCACCTCTCTTCTTTCCTTCTAGAACAGGTATCATATAATGGGCCTGTTGGATTTACCCTTTATATCTCACTTTTTCTGTTTGAACTTTTTTACATAAATATCTAACAAGTTTACCCCATGCATCTTCAATAGTTCATGGTGGCAATGTTCCTCTGCACATTTCTCTAAGGTCCTGGGAAATTCCTCTTCCAGCTGCCCTATGGACACTGTGACACTTCCCAGTGCCATCTGGGATCGTGGAATAGTTGTCTGACTATGCTGACACTCTTTCTCCATCGGATCCTAAAAAACCATTTCCTTCATCCTCCATAAGAATTCACACCACACTAGTGAAACTTGAATAGCTGGTTCACTGACAGATCAGAGCAGTTTCATAAAGAACTGTAAATTCCAATTCTAGGAGCTTCCCTTGAATGTCACAAAGAAAGGAACCCAAAGACTTAGGCCTTCATAATGAAGAAATTCCTTGGGGTACCCAACTCCAACCTTTAACCAAGCTTATGTACCTTTATGCTTGCATCTGAGATCATGGGAGTGAGGAATGCATAAGAAAACACACTCCAAAAGACAGCTATTGCACTGAGATGATAGGAATATGGGGGATTGCATTTACTTTTTCCCATTTTCTAATATTTGAATAATGTACTCAATATTAATTTCAAAATAAACAAAAAATCTAAAGCAATTTTTAAAATAAAAATGTAAAGCACATCAATGTTTAAAGCTTGACAGCCAAATATTCAAGATTTTATATGTCCTCCTTTTGTCTAGATCAACTTCTCTGTCCTTCGGTCTTATATTCTCTATTTTAAACAGAAGTTATCATTATAAAGCACCCCCAAAATATAAGATATTGGTGTTTTATGGTATTTCTCAGCTCCTGTGGCTTTCCAGCTCTTGATCTGAGACCTATATGCCCAACAGCACCTCAGTCCTTGGGACAACGGTATTTTGTGTAAACTCTATCATTTGTTCAAGTTTAGATAAACTATCTTAAGAGGTTCAGTTGTTTAGAAAGAAAAGTTCCTTGAGAAAAACACAGGGGAAAAAATCTCTAGTGGTGAAAAACTATCAACTTGGTCATATGTAGGCCTTAGAAGACATAGCAGAGAGAACTGCCATATCTTAAAAGGGCAGTGAAGAAAGCCATTGCCCAAAGCCACTGCAATTACATCCTTGATTTGAGTTATAGAAGGAGAAATCAATTAGCAGTCATTGTAGTTATGAGGGCAGCTACCTCTAGAAGTCTATTACTAAGAACTTTACCCATCTTTGTTTCTATAAATAGAACTTGAATAAACACATGCCTTACAGGTTAGAGTGCTAAGTGGTACTTTTCAAGTACAAAAATTAGTCAAAACAATTCATACCTCAAATGCTTGTATTTACTTATTTTTCAAATAGAAATTATTATTCTCATTTTACAGGTGAGGAAACCAAAGCTCCGAGAGCTATCTATTTTACTTGAACTCCCAAACCTAATAAATGTGAAAGCTAGCAATAAACCCAGGCTTTTGATTCTAAGCCTTGTGGTCTTCCCATCCTTCTAGAGACACTATTTCTTTTTTTTTTTTTAAATATAATTGACATATAACGTTATATTCATTTTAGGCATACAACATAATGATTCAATATTTGCGAAATGATCACTACGATAAGCCTAGTTATCATTTGTCACCATAAAAGTTAAATTTCTTGGTGTTTTTTTTTTCTTGTGATGAGAACTTTTATGCTTTAATCTCTTGGTATGATTCAGGTATGCACTACAATATTATGGATTATAGTCAGCATGTTGTATATTACATTTCCCATGACTCATTTATTTTATAATTGGCAGTTTGTATCTTTTTAGCCCCTTCACCTGCCAACCCCGAACCTTCCTCCCCTCACCTTTCTGTTCTCTGCATCTATGAGTTTTATTTTGCTTTGTTTATTAGATTCCACATATAACTTCAATAATGTGGAGTTTTATTCTGCATCTATGAGTTTTATTCTGCTTTGTTTATTAGATTCCACATATAACTTCAATAATGTGGTATTTGTCTTTCTCTGTCTGACTTATTTCACTTAGTGTAATTCCCTCAAGGTCCATCCATGTTGTTGTAAATGGCAAGATTTCATTCTTTTTTATGGCTGAGTAGTATTCCTGTGTGTGTGTGTGTGTGTGTGTGTGTGTGTGTGTGTGTCTGTAAATGGATGAAATTCATCAATCCAAAGACAGAGAGTGACTGAATGGGTTTAAAAAAAGACCCTTCTGATGTAAGAAAACACAAAGACTGAAAGTGAAAGGATAGAAAAAGATGTTCCATGCAAATGATAACCAAAAGAAATTTGAACCGGCTATACTTATAACAGACAAAATAGACATTAAAACAAAGACTATAATAAAAAACAAGAAGGGCATTAAACAATTATAAAATGATACGATATTATCTTTTTATAATTATAATATATCCAACAAGAGGATATAATATTTGTAAATATTTTTCAGTCAACATAGAAGCACCTAACTATATAAAGGAAACATTAACAGACCTAAAAGAAGAAATTGACAGCAATACAATAATAATAGGGGACTTTAATACCCCATTTATATCCATGGATAGATCATCCAGGCAGAAAATCAATAAGTAAACATAGGCCTTAAATGACACATTAGATCAGATGGACTTAATAGATATATACAAAGACACCATTTTAACGATAATGCACGCAGAAATTTGATCTCAGTGGAGACCAGCCTTATGAATAAAAACTGCTAAAGGATGTGTTGAAAAATTCTAGGTAAAATCTCCTACTCCATTTTCTCTCACTACACAACATATTTCTTTATCTTTGCACTCAGGTCAGGAGGAATTTAACTGAGGTGAAAGGAATAATTTCTCCCCTTATCCATTAGTAATGGATATCAAAATAATATTGGAAGCTTTTTCACTATACTGATGCCTGGTCGTTCCTTCCTTCTCCCAAATTCAGATTTGATGTGTGGAAAACTAGCACCTGTGTATATTGGAAAAGTTCTCCAGGGGGTTCTAAAGTATTACTTTAATACAAGAACAACTGTTTCATAAGGATTTGTTGATGGGTGGTTGAGAGTAAATTATATTTTTCACTTAAAATATATTTATTATCAATCATGTATCGGGCACTATATCAGGTACTGGTAACACACTGATGAAAAAGTGGGTCATGGCTACTCCTTCCATGGAGCTTACATTTTATTTTATTGTAACAACAATACTGTTCTATTCATGGGAGAGAGAGTCAAGAATCAACAGATAAGAGGGAAATTGCAGAGAGGACAATAAAGATAAATTACCCATGCCTTAAATATTAGGAAAATTAATTATAAAGAAGCAAAATAAATATTAAGACTTGAGAAATAGAGACACTGACTTTAAGAAGTAATGCCGTTCTAGTTAAATCCAACTTATTTAAGCACCAACCCAACAGATGTGTTATAACAAATTCCAGATATTGTTAAAACATAAACGCTGAAGACAAAAAAATCACTGAAGCTTGAAATAAAGGAGTGGAGGAAAGAATATTGACATAAAATTCGGTAAAGTAATATTTAGATTGCCCAGGAGGGATAAATGTCCTGTAAAAGAAAAGGATTATTTAAAATACCGCTCTATCTAGTGGACAGTTCGTAATTGTCATCATGAAATAATAGCTGTTAAGATGGAAAACTGAATTAGACAAAGCCCTAAGAATTGTACACCAATGATTAAGTTTGTTTTGAGGGAGCAAATGACTACTTCCTTAGTACTATTATTTCTTTGCCCTGATTTCCACTATTTAATTTGGTATAGTGGAGTTCTTCTCATAATCTGGCCTCTTCTTATCTCTCCAGCTTCATTGCCTCAAATTCACCAGGTCTCTTCCCCTCTGCACGCCCAGTAACCTGGTCCTACTGAACTACTTATAGATTCCCAGGTAATCTATAACCTATCATGATTACTTGTTTTGCATATTCTCTTCCCTCTGCTTAGAAAGATCTCTTACCTTTATCTTGGAAAAGAAATCAGAATATATTAGTTTGCTAGGGCTGCTATAGCAAAGTGCCACAGACTGGGTGGATAAAACCATAGAAATTTAGTTCCTCAGTTCTAGAGGCTGGAAACCTACGATCAAAGTGTTGACAGGGTTTATGGCTCACATATGGCCATCTTTTCCCTGTGTCTTCCCGTTGTATTCTCTCTGTATCCATGCCCAATGTTCCTCTCCTTACAAGGACACCGGTCATAGTGGATTAGAGCCCACCTTAATGACCATGTTTAACTTAATTATCTCATTAAAGACTAACTCCAAATACAGGCACATTCTGAAGTATTGGATATGAGGACTTCAACTTTTGAGTGTGGTAGTGGGGACAGGAGTCAGCTCACAACACAAATTCTTACTGTGTACAATACAGAACTTGGTAGTGATTTCTCTGGGAATCCTTCATCTTGAATCTTTCCATCTCAGGCTGAGTTACGTCTCCTTCCCAGAATTCCCAAAGCAGGATATACACTCCTCTGTCACATGAAAGGGTCTGTTTTCTTCACTCTACTCTAAGGTGTGTCTTTATTTTCCTTATCCCAGAACCTATCCCTGTGCCTGATACATTCTAACTGTGCAAGATTCTTTGTACCTTTATGCTTTATTGAAGTATAAGTCCTCTGGCCTGGTATTGTGATACCATCTCATTTCCTGAGATAGGAAATATAAGATTAGCATGTTTGGGCAATAAGTTTTATTTTGGTATGTTAAGTTTAAGAGATATCTAAATAGAAATATCTAGCAGTGAGTTGGAAATACAAGCATGGGCTCAATAGAGAAAACCATGCTATAAGTATGAACTGGTGAATGGATAAGTTAAAGAGAACATGTAAATGAGAAGAGCGGCACGGAAAAACCATTAAGAGATGACAAAGTATTTAAATAGATGGAGAAAGAAAAGTGAAGTGAAAAGGTCAGAGAAGTAAAGGAGACTCAAAGATTGGTTTCAGTTTCCGTTTACTCTGTTTTTCTTACTAGAAAGACTGGGACTTTGTGGTGAGCGGATTTTCCTCTGTGTTGCCACCAGGGGTCTCCAACCTTCTGCAACGTCTGTTAGGCGAGCTCTCAAGTATTTTAGCCGTGATTACAAGGGCTTTCGCGGCAGTTGACATCCATTGAGCAAGAAGACCTGGTGCTCACAACAGCAGCGGTTCACTGGATGCCAGACACTCCTGATGGAGCTGAAGTTCAGCGGGTCCTTCAAGTGATTCACCGTCCGTGCTTTACGGACCTCTATGTAGTCTCTTATATTGGCAACCTGGTCACATAACACATGAATGAGACATACTCTGTCTGTTTCAAGAATTGAGACTGGTTATCTGCTTAGGACATCCTGAAGCTCCATATAAGGTGAGCCCCCAAGCAGCCTGAAAAGAACTGAATGTTCTAAAAACAAATTCCATCATGCTAGAAACTGTTTTTCCCCTCTAAAATAAAGAGAAAAATAAGTCTGTCGCCTAGAATTGAGAAAAGGTGAGAAAAAACTGACAAATGTTTACTTTTTAAACTTTTTCCTTTGTCTAATTATTACTGTGGACATCATTTCTGTCATGACAACCTCCAACAGATTATAATGCAATTGAGTAAGTTATGTGTATGTGTACTTTCACATTGGACTTTTTAAGTTCTACTAAAATGAAAATAAATGTTAATCACACAGGAAAATAGAAAGAGCACAATATCCCCTGTGTACTTCCTACAGCAATAACATTTTGCCATATTTGTTTTTTTTATATATGTTTTCTTTGGAGCCATTAGAAAATAAATTATAAACATGCTGCTTCAACCTATCTACTTTAGCATACACTTACAGAAAATAAGAGCATTCTTCTACTTATTGAGAGTTTTATCACCACATCTAACAAATTTAGAAAACTTCCTAATGTCATCTATTTCCCAGTCTGTATTTATGTATCGCCATTTGTCTCCTAAACATATCTTATAGTTCCTTTTATTTTCAAGCCAAGAGCTAATCAAAGACCAAGAATTGTATTTGGTTGTTATGTCTTCTTTAAAGCAATTGCCACTTCCTCTTCCTTTTTCTTTCATGATACAGTTTTCAAAGAGATAAGTTGTCTTGTAGAATATTACATATCCTTGATTTTTCTGTCCATTTCCTTGTGGTATCCTTTAAATTAATCCTCCATCCTCCATATTTCCTATACACTGGAGGTTAAAACTATAGGCTGAATTATAGTCAAGTTACACATTTTTCACAAGAATAATTCCCAGGTGAGGCTGTATATGAGGTCTGAGAATTCAGTTCGTGAACTTGTTGCAACGATGTTACTAACCTTTTTTCAATACCAGATGAATTTGTACCAACTGGACAGTTAACCAAGTTTACTATTTAGAAGTGCTGAAAAGGCTGTGTAAAAAAGTTAGACGAGGGGTGGACACGGGGCTCAGTTGGAGGGAGTGCGAGCTCTGGGCAACAGGACTGCCGGTTCGAGTCTCACAAAAGCCAGCGAGCTGCACCCTCCACAACTAGAACAAAGTCAATGAGAAGTAGCTGAGCTTCCACAAGGGATGGTGGGCTGCACCCCCTGCAACTAAGATTGAACACGACACCTTGAGCTGAGATGCCACTCAGCTCCCGGATGGCTCAGTTGGTTGGAGCACGTGCTCTCAACCATAAGGTTGAACCGTCAACTCCCACATGCAATGGTGGGCTGTGCCCCCTGGAACTAACAGTGGCGCCTGGACCCGGAGTTGATCTGCGCCCTCCACAACAAAGATTGAAAGGACAACAACTTGACTTGGATGGAGCTGATGAGTCCTGGGAAAAAACACACCATTGTTCTCCAATAAAAAATCCTGGAAATACACACTTTTTCCCTTCAAAAAAAATAGAAATTTAAAAAAAGTTAGACAAAAACGACCTGAACTTTTCGCCAACAATTCATGGCTCTTGCGTCACGACAATGCACCAGCTCACAAGGCACTGTCTGTGAGGGAGTTTTTAGTCAGTAAACAAATAACTGTATTGGAACACCCTCCCTACTCACCTGATCTGGCCCCCAATGACTTCTTTCTTTATCCAAAGATAAAGGACATACTGAAAGGAAGACATTTGGATGACATTCAGAACATATCAAGGGTAATACGATGACAGCTCTGATGGCCATTCCAGAAAAAGAGTTCCAAAATTGCTTGGAAGGGTGGATTAAGTGCTGGCATCAGTGCATAGCTTCGCAAGGGGAGTACTTCGAAGGTGACCGTAGTGATATTCAGCAATGCCATATGTAGCACTTTTTCTAGGATGAGTTCGTGAACCTAATTGTCAGACCTCTGCAACACTGTGCAGCACACTGAAAGTCACATAATATCTGATATCCCATTATTAGTGATAGTAAATGTGATTCCTACATTACAGGGGAGACCAGCTAATCTCTCTGTTTTAAAGTTATATTTTTTTCTTTTGGGACCTGCACATAATCTGTGTTCCCCATCAACTTTTCACTAATGGTTTTAGAATCCAGTAATTAATGCTACTGTGATAGACAGAATAATGTCTCCACAAAAATATTCACCTCTTAATCCCCAGAACCTATGAATATGCTACATTACATGAAAAAAGAAGTTTTCAAATGTGATTAAGGTTAAGGACCTTGCCATGGGGTCCTTATCCAGGTGAGTCCAATCTAATCTCCTTTCTAAGAAAAAAAGAGAATCTTTCCTGACTGTGGTCAGAGAAAGAGCTGTGATGGTAGAAGCGGGGTCAGAGAGATGCCACATTGCTGGCTTTGGAGATGGAACAAGGGAAATATCAGCCAGGAATTGAGGCAGCCTCTAGAAGCTAAAACAAACAAACAAACAAGCAAGCAAATTCTCCCGGGACCCTCCACTGACACCTTGATGTTTAGCCCCGTGAGACTCCTGTAGGACTTCTGACCTATCGAATTGTAACATAATTCATTCATATTTTTTAAGCCACTAAATTTGTGATAATATATTATAGCAGCAATAGAAAATTAATGTACCTACCTAAATCAATTATTTATTAAGGGATGTGAGTAAGAGTGTGTATTGTGTATGTGTTTTCTACATCAATCATATTCCAAATCATGTGTTCCTGAATGTTATACCTGGTCTATTTTATTAAACTATAAACACAGTCATGGCCCATCTGTAGTTATACTGTGGAATGATTTTTACTAATTTCAATGTGATACATAGAATGGGATTTTTTGATTTTTCAAATATTCCATGCCTTGTCTATCAAAACTTAGCCCTTCATTTTATAACAGCAACATAAAGGTAAGCCAGGAAATATTAATTCCTGGAAAGCATCATCCTCTTTAAGCATTCTTTAAAGCAGCATCAGTTAAAGAATATTTCTTATATGGAAATTTTCCTGCATAATGCAGTATAGAAAATTTTAGAAGCTTTATGAACAATAGTTTCCTCTTTCTTACCACATCCTACTCTGTCTCAGGAGACAAATGTCAACAGTAACCAAAAAGAGCTGGAGTGGCTACAGCAGTATCAGAAAAATGGACTTGAAGATGAAAATTGTTCCTACAGACAAAACGGACACTTTATCATGATAAATGGATTAATTCATTAAGAAGATAAAATAATTACATCTGTCTATATCTATATCTACAACTATATCTGTCCATCTATGTATATATATATATATACATATGTACATGTATATATATACATATACACACATATACATAAATCCAAAATACATAAAGCAAAAACTTCAGGATTGAAGGGAGAAATAGACAATTCAACAATAATTACTGGATCCTTCAATACCCCATTTTAAATAATGAACAAGTAGGCAGATCAACAAGGAAATAGAAAATTGATCAACATTATAAACATAGTAATAGAGAACATCTGTAGAACATTCCCCAAGGATTACAATATATATTCTCAAATGTACATGGAACCTTCTCCAGGGGAGATCATGTTTTAATAAACTGTGCTACTTTCCTTTTTTTTTAACTTCACACAAAAGCAATTATGCTGTATTTTCTGTACTTTGTTCCTTCTTATCACCATGGGTTTATTAATTTGAGTAGGTATCATATATGTGATTTAAAACTCAAACCAATGCAATACAATATACTGAAGTCTTACTTCCTCCTCGTTGCAGCCACCCTATGTTACCCCTACCTCATCCCCAAAAGGTAATCACTTTTGTTAGTTTCTTTTGAATCTTTCCAATATAAGCAAACACAACTGTATTCTTACTTCCCCCATTTTTTAAATTAAAACTTATCACATATAGATCATTCCATATCAGAAAGTATTCAGAGCACTTTCTCATTCTTTATAATTACATACATAATATTCTATGATGAGTATCTACCATAGCTTTTTATAACCAGTGCCTTATTAATGGACACTTGGATATTCTCTAATATTTTACTATTACAATGTTTCAGATAATAACATATGATTTTTTTATGTGTGCATATATTTCTGTAAGATAAATTCGTGTGAGTTGGACTCTTGGGTCAAAAGGGAAATACATTTGTCATGTTGATAGGCATTACCAAATTGCCCTCATAAAGGATGTACTATTTTATACTCATACCAATGATACATAAGAGTGCCCATTTCCCATCAGCTTCATTAAACTTAGATTTTTGCTAATTTGATGGTGAAAAATTTGAATGGTAGTTTAATTTGAAACTGTATTATTATGAGTAAAGTTGTACAAGTTTTTCTTATGCTTTCTGTAAGATATCTTTCATTTCCTTTGCACGTTTTCTCTTAGATTATTGATACTTTTTAAAAATTATTCCTTAGCATCTTAATTCTTAAAATTGCACAAGTAACAATTTTTCTCTCTGATTTGTTATTTGTCTTTTCACTTTGCACATATGATAGTTTTGACATGAGGCATTTTTTCATGTAATTAATTTTTTTAAAATAGTTTTGAATTTTTAATCTAACTTAGAATATACTTACCTAATCCAATTTTATATATATAAAAAAAATCTCCTGTGTCTTCATCTAGTACTTAAATGATTTCATTTAAGTCCTTGAGTTTTTATCGGTATTTAGTATAAGGACTGGATCTAACTGTATCTTTGTTTAAGTGGAGCTACCTAGCTGCCCCAACACAACATTATATATAAGATTCATCATTGTCAATGCATATAGCTATAGTTCATTCATTTTAAAATTTGAATACCATTGTGTGAATATAAACAACTTACTTATCTCCTCCAATGATAATGAACATTTTGGTTTTTTCCAGTGTTTTGCAATTACGAACAGAGCTGTTGTAAACATGCTTACACATATCTCATTTTTAAAGTCTGTAGCACTTATTGTCTATCACTTATAAGTTGCATTAATTGAATCAATGAATTGCTATTTAACTTTTCCTACTACTTACTCTCTTCACACTAGAACTTGAGAGAAACAAGGTCATCTAATGTTTTGGGGTTATATACCGTATTGACTATGAGCTCTCAGTAGGAAATAAAGTGATTTCAATTAGATTGAATGTGATTAGTAGACTGCTGTAGGCAGTGTAATGTATCATGACATAGTTTATTTCCTGTTAATTCTCGAAAAGCAGAAGCAACAGGAAAAAATTAACTGTATACATATTTTGAATATGTATACGTCATACTTTTGAATATGTATACATATTTTGAATATGTATATGTCATTACTTTTTAAAGTTACAGAGAAATTAAATCTTAATAACAAGAAGCAAACAAGTCAATTAATTCATTCATTTTTTATATTCTTGGAATTTCTGGTGTGTATATGAATACTGATACAGCTTCTGTGATCTATCAAAAACAGATGAAATACGATGGAAATTCCGTTGCACAATTTACTTTTCACACATCCAAAAAAAAAAGCAAGTTGGCCTTATTTGGCATATCTCTCACATCATTATTTTGACTAATCCATTTGTTTAAATGACAGGCATCTAAGAATTACTACATCCTCTTTTGGTAGAAGCCTTTCAGAATGCATTCCAGGCTAGGTTTTTATCCAGGGCTTAAACGCCTGAGTTTTAAGTGAACAAAATCTGCATCTCTTTCAGCGCTGTAATTGATTTTCCCCCTTATCCAGCTATTACAGCAACATGACATTAAAATAATCACCAATCGGCTGGTGCCATCCCTTTTTAGGACTGATTCAACTTATGAAAAATAAATTAGTAGCTTTTGTTCACACTGAGGCTTACCAGAGACTCGTATTTATAGTACAGCTAAGAGGCAATCTTAAAAGTACACATTTCCATTAGCCATAATATATTAAGCTCTCAGGAAATGGTATACTCAAGGAAAGGCAGTTTAAAAAATGAGATCTTGTATAAATTTTTAAAGTAAAAAAAATTATTAAATGACAATATAGTAGAAGAATGTTTTACTATAAAGTAAAATGAGTTTAACTATTAAGTAGTAATACCTCATCAGGGCCAGGTGTTGTGTTATAATTAATGTGAAATTAAAAGTATCCGTGCTCTTTGAGCCTCGTAGGAACTGCATATAGCACGGTACTTTACATACAAGCCAACTGCTCTATTTCTGCACTAAAGCACTGAACTCATTACCTACAAGAAAAATTATAATTATATTCTTTAAAAACTAAATTGATGCTATTGCTAAAAGAATGTAAGACAATGGATGATATTTGTTTAAATTTTGTGTCATACTTCTCTTAGTGCTTTCAGCTACTATAACAAAAATGCTATAGACTAGGTGGCTTAACCAACATTGATTTCCTCACAGTGTTTGAGGCTGCTAAATTCAAGATCAAGGCATCTGCAGATTAGCTGTCTGATGAGGGCGTGCTTCCTGGTTCATAGCCTGCAATCTTCTCCCTGTGTCCGAGTTCTCTGGCATCTTTTTTATAAGCGCGTCAGTCCCATTTGTCAAGGCTCTGCCCTCATGACCTAAGCACGTCTCGAGAGCCCTACCTCCTAATGGCATCATTGTGGGGATTAGGTTTCAGCATCTGGATTTTGGGGGGACACAAACATTCAGGCTATAGCAGTGCTCATGGTTCTTTATTCACAGAGTGTTTCCACAGTGCTTTTGATCACTAAGCAAAATGTAAAAAGCCCTCAGTGCTTATTGCTCAAAAGTATTCCACCCAGGAAGCATGCTGCTCTAGATAGTAATTCCATAAATACTACTCAGCACTCTCTGAAAGGAAATATTTCAGAAATTATCCCTCTCCAAACCCTTATTTCAAAATACAGTAACTGGGATCAGCCCAGCACTAAAGAGAAGCTTTCTATTATCTCTGGCTGTTCTAAAACAGTGGCCTAGAGAAGGCAATTAAATTGAGGATAGAGGAGATAGACAGAGACCCCAAATTGTTGCTATGAGGTAAAAATCTATGGCTACAAGCTAGAGATACAAAATTTTACATTGCAAGCGTGGCAGATTGTGTTTTCCAAAGATGTGGTATCTCCCATACCACATTCTTATTATGTGAAACTGACATTCTTCCTATTGCACAGTGAGGTGTATGTCGAGTGGACCTTTGTGACTGCCTTGACCAACAGGGTCAAAGCGATGCCATGAGACTTATGAAGCTAGGTTAGAAAAATGTCATGCACTTTCACCTTGCTCTCTCGGGATATTAACTCTTGGAACCCAGCTAACCAAGTGTGAAGAAGTTCAAAGTAGCCCATATAGGAAAATCACATGGAGAGGCCATTTGTAGATGTTCTCGCTGATAGTCCTAGTACAGCCATCACCAGAGGACACATGCACGCATCATCAGATGATTCTATCCTGCAACCACTGAGTCACCCCCAGGTTTCAGGTCTTTCAGCTAAAGCTCCAAAAACACAGGAAACAAGTCTTTCCTATGTCTGGAGTCTCCAAAACCACCCTCAGTTTCAAGGATTGCATAGCATTCACAGAACTCAGAAAAGCTGTCATACTCATGATTATGGTTTATTACAGTGAAAAAGTACAAATTAAAATCAGCAAAGAAAAACGGCACACAGACAGAATCTAGGAGATATCAGGCATGAGTTTCTACTTGTCTTCTCCCAGTAGAATTGCAACACTGGCACTGAATTCTCCCAGGAATGCTGTGTGACAATGCTCATGAAGTATTGTCCACCAGGGAAACTCATCTGAGCCACTGTGTCTAGTGTTATTGTTTGCGGTCATTCACACAGGTGTGGAGTGCCTGTCTGGTGGACCTCAGTTCTCAGTCTATAGCTCCTCAGGTGGTCAAACTGATCTGGTATGCCCTAAGTTTCCACATATACAAAGACATTTTTATCAGGAAGGATATTCCAAGGGTTTTGAGGTTATCTCCTAGGAGCTAGTCAGAGCCAGTCTTTATACAGAATACGCCGTGCTTGGAATATGCAGAGTCTGCTGAGTTAACCCTCTACTGCACGTAAGGTTAGTTCAGAAAGATGTCGGGTGCTTCCACCGGGCTCCCTGGGATATTCACTCTTACAATTCAGCTGCCATGCTGTGAGGCAGTTCAAACCAGCCCATGCAGAAAGAACACATGGAAAGATCATATGTAGATACTCCTCTGATAGTCCTGCTCAATGGCCAGCGTCAACCACACGTATGAAGCCACCTCCATGTGATTCTGGCTCCCAAGCACTGTGTTATCCCTAGCCTTCAACACTTCCAGCTAAAGCCTCAGACATCATGGAAAAAGACCTTCCCAGATTTTCCAACTATGTTCTGACCAAATTTCTGGTCCACACAATTTCTAAGTCTACTAAAATGACTGTTTCAGGCAATTAACTTTGGGGTGGTTTATCACAAAGCAATAAATACTATGACTGCTTTTGGATAATAGATGTAGAGTGCTGCCAAAAAAATTGAAAACGTGGCGTTGGACTTGGGCAGAAGTGAGAAGAACCTCAGAGGGCTCTCAGATGCTGTGCAAAAGTTTAGAGGATTTCTAGGAGACAGATGAAGCTAAGGGACTAGAGGAGGCTGTCAGCGAGGGCTTAAAAGGAAAGTAGGGAAATTTTACTAGAAGCTGGAGGAAAGCAAGCAATTGTTATGTAGTGGCAGAAAGTTTGCCACCAAGACTATTGTCTGCAGCAATGTAGAAAATAGAAAATACCTAGAACTTAATGATTTCAGACTATTAAAAATGCCACCTTTTTACTGCCTGAATTTATGATAAAATGTGAGAAGAAAGATTAATTAAAGAATGCACTGTCAACTGAAAGGGGATTTGTACTTTCTGGATTCAAAAGTCAAATTGTTTTTCATATCCAGCATTTCCATATGGCAAATGTTTTATTAATTTAAGAATTAAGATATGACTTCTGAGTAAAGATTAAGTCCAAGGTGGTATGTAAAAGCCTTTGTTAAAATTTTAGAAATATCTAACACAGGGACTCATATGACCTTTCAGACAGACAAAGGCCCTTCAAGGATTTTAAGAGTGTGACTCATAAATCTGCATTTAAAAGAGTTTCTAAGAATACTAAAGAATACTAAATATGTTACCTCATGGAAATCTCACACTGGGAGCACAAGATAGGGAAATGATAATATAAAAGAAATTTGTAGGTGTGGCTTTGGCATAATAAAATGCATTATACACTGATACATAAGAGACACACAAGCTTTTTAAAATAACTATAACAGCTTGTACTGAAAGGAACAGGGTTAGTACAAAATGCAAAGAGACCTTTGGACTCCCAACTTTTGCATATAGGAAGAAGGGTAAGAAAATGACTCAGATGCAAATATGGAACATTTTTTATGAGAAAGGAAGAGTGAGTCAGAAAGCAGAACCAAGGTCCCAGAGAGTGGAGCCAAGGTCCATGTAGAATGATGTCCAAGGAGTAGGAATGAGTCCTGATCAAGAAAGTGACAACGTGTTCCTAGCTGGATTTCAGAATTGCTCTGGAACAGTGACTGTTATGTGCTTGCAGTCCTACCCATTCTCAAAAGGGATTGTATATAGCAGATATTCTAGGACTGTCCACTATTTGTTGAGTGTGTGTGAAGGACAGATATGTTGTTTCTTTACTTCATAGCTTTTCAGAGCAAGAGGAGTGGGACTCAAAGAGCTGTACCTGATTAATCAGATCTCAGGAGCATCAGCCTCACCTGGACTTGGTTTAGATGACAGATGCTAGACTTTTAACTGAGGAGACTTGACAGTCCTAGAAGACTAAACAATTATATTTGGTAAGTGGAAAGGATGTGAACTTTTGTTACAATAGGGCAGGTGGTAGATTATATTTTCCAAAGAAGTTGCAACAATATCTCTCATCCTATATATGTACTCTTGCTAAACTGATTTTGACACTCCTTTCATCAAGACAGGGTGTGTGTCTCCCGCCCCTAAACTTGAGCAGATCTTTGTGATTACCTCGAGCAATAGAGCATGATGGAAGTGACACTATATGTGTGACTTTCACAGGCAGAACATAAAAATGCTATGAATTCCACCTCACTTTCTCAGAACACTTGCTTTTGCAACCCAGTCACCATGCTGTAAAGAAGCCCAAGCCACTCAGAGAGGCTATGTTCAAGAATACCCAAGGCCCCCACCTGCACAGGTCACTGAGGTCCCAGCCAACAGTCAGCACCAACAGGCTGGTCAGGTGAAGCCATCTTGCAGTGCTCCTGTTCAGCCTTCTCAGCTGATGTGGTATACAGCAGGGGCAAAGGATTCTTGCCTTTCCTGCTCAAGCTGCGAATTTGTGAGAAAAATAAATGTTTTGTTGTTTAAAGCCACTAAGTTTTGAGGTGGTTTCTTATACAATAATAGCTAATAGATTTATGGAATCATTTAAAGCAGTGGTTGTTAACTGAGGTGATTTTGCTCCACAAAAAACAATCTGCAGACATTTTTGGTTGTTACAACTGGGTAGGGTGCTACTGGTATCTAGTAAGTCAAGGCTAGGGATGCTGTTAAATACCCTATAATATGTAAAACAGCTCCCTACAATAAAGAATTATCTGGCTCAAGATGTCCTGGGTATCATGGTTGAGAAATACTGTATTAAAGTTCCCCTGAAATAAGAGTGACAGGCATATGGTTACCTTGCATTTCAAGCCTGGTATAGGGGGCCTATAGCTCATCTCCTTTTGTTATCCCAAATACCCCAACACTCCAAAAGGGGCTTTTATGATAGCACAGCTCTCAAGGAGAAAAATCTCAATCAGTGAGATTGAGATTTTCAATCACTCACCTTAGGGGCCAATGGATAAAGAAGAGCCTCCAAGAAGTAACAATCCAGTACATTTAAAATGGAAGATGAATACACTGACAATAAAGTTAGTTGTGATTCTGCAACATATAGTGTTTGCTGTGGAAAAATGACCACTGATTACTTCTGTTTTTTCCAAGCAGGAGCTTTATTGTGTTATGGTGCTTTCATTCCTCCACTGTAGTGGGTTCAGTAGTGTCTTCCCCAAATTCATCTCTACCCAGAACCTCAGATATGACCTTTTTTGGAAATCGGGCTTTTGTAGATATAGTTAGTTAAGATGAAGTCATACTGGATTAGGGGTTGAGCTCCAAATCCATTGGCTGGTGTCTTCGTGAGAGAAAAGAGAGAAGTATTCAGACATAGACACACACAGAGAGAAAACAGCCCTGTGAAGATTCCTCAGGAAGGGCTCGTGAGAACTGCGCTTCCTGAGTTCTATCCTGATTAAAGTTTGTCTGTGCCCTTCATACATGAAAGTCACTTCATATAAAGTCCTTGGCTCACACTGTCTTTCTTGAATATCTTTATTATGTTACTCTACTTTCTTCTGATCTGGAGAATTACTGTAGAAAAATTCTGCTGATAATTTAATTTTCTTCCCCTTATCCCTCCCTAAACTTGCATGAATACCCAAATAAATTTTTTTTTCCTATTCTTCAAAATCCAGGAATTTTACTAGAATATGTATTATGTTGGTTATTTGGAGTCAATATTCTCAAGTATACAGTGTGATCTTTCAACATGTAGTCATAGATACATACATACATACATACATACATACATATATATAAAACCATATATATATATATATATATGGTTTTTTTTAATTCAGGAAACTTTTCGTGAATCATAGATTTTAGTATTTGTTTGTTCCTTTGGTTTGTTTTACTTCTTCAGAGATTCCTATCACCTTATGTTTGATCTTTTTATCTTATTTTCAATATTTGTTACATTCTCTAGAATACTTTATATTTCTTTCTTCATTTATTTTTGATTTTTATAAAAATTTTCTTCTTTTTTCTCCTGTTTTATCTTCCATTATTTTTAGGCATTATTAGTTTTTTCCCCTTGTACTCTTTTTAGTTTAGTCTTCATTTGTGACATACTGTTTTCTTCATCTGTAATTCTTTCCTGAGGTCTATCTCCTCACTTCTGAGTTTTAAAAATTCTGTTTTGTATTGTTCTTTCTTGGTATGCATTAACTTTTTAATATCTTTTAGCTTGTTTTAAAATGGTAGCTTACATTATCGTTCTGTTTTGTGGACACATCTTTCTGATGTTTTTCCTTATTTGTTAGGGAAGTTATTCAGCTCTATTTTCTCGTTTTTTCTTATGACAATTTGGTATTGGATTTGACCTTGACAATTTAGTCTTGCTCATTTTTATGTGATATTAATTTTCCTGAAATTGTACCATAAGGCAGTGTCAGAAAATCGTGTCCAAATTCAGAAAGCTCCATCTTCCCTTGTTTTTATGAAATGTTAAAAAATATATATGGAAAGAGATCCAAGACGGTAGAGTAAATAAATAGTGTGCCTGCTTCCTTTTGTGAATGCATTAAAATTACAACTAAGTTATAGAACTATCAACCTAGAGAACCATCTGAAGTCTGGATTAACAGAAGTTTTATAATAACGAATATAAAGAATATAAAGAAAAAGTCACATCAAGACTGGTAGGAGGGGCAAAGACACAAAATGAGCCCCAAACCTCCGTGTGGTAGTTGAGAAACAAGAGCGATATCTCAGTCATGGAGTTTCCCCGCTGAAGAGCGAGAGACTCCAGCCATACACTGGCCTCCTCAGCCCAGAGTACTAGTACCAGGAAGAGGAGCTCCCACAGCATCTGGTTGTGAAAAACAGTGTGGATTGCCACTGACCAGATGGGATGGAAGGCAGCAGGAAACCCAGGCATGCTCTTAAAGTGTCCACACACAGACTCACTCATAGACACTGACCTCAGGCTCCAGTTGAGGGGCAGTGACTCAGGGACTCAGAGGCACATAGAGGGCAGACTCAGGTATGGAGTCTTTGGCCCTAGGTGGGTGGTGACTGGCACCAGTTTACTCTGAGACTTTTGCTGAGTAGCTCCAGGCTCAACACTGGCACCAAAACAAAGTCTACATTAACCTGGTGACCACAACTCTTCTTACTTTAGTGACTCCCTGAGACCCTGCCTCATCCAACTCTCGTACCACATGAGGGTTTGTCATTGGCTGAATGTTAAGACAGCTGGCAGGTGGCAGCAGGACTTGGGTACCCTGGGATTTTGCAGAGCTACCCCAGGCCTGGTACTGGTGACAAATGTCCTTGGTTCCCAGCGTGGCCTCTCCCACATGCCAGAGTTAACACAGGCAGAAACAACTACAGATCTCTTTGTAGCTCCTACCAGGTAGCCCCCAGCTGGTCACAGGCAGTGGGTGACCTGGGCCTGCACCAGAGCCCCTCCCAAGAGGCCCCAGTGTCAATATACTTGGAGGTTGGCTTCAGACCACAGCAGAGCCCCACAGGTGGCACAGCCAAAAGGTGGTCACAATAGGCACCAGAGCCCACTGAGAGGCATCCCATTCGATGGGGTAAGTTGCCCACACTGAGACTGTAAGCTGTGGACAAGGCCCAATCCCACAGCCAATCATCCTGAGGGTCAATCTCACCCAGTGATGTGCCAATAGCAATCAAGGCTCAACTACAATAGGAAGGCACACATAATCGACACAAAGGACACTCCTGGAGCACCCAGAACAGGTGACCAGGGTGACTGTGTCAGGGTCCCACAGGCTATCTACTATATAAAGCCACTCGACCAAAACTGGGAGACATAACCAATCTACCTAATACACAGAAACAAACACAAAGAGGCAGCCAAAATGAAGAAACAAGGAAAGACATCCCAAATGAAACACTAGAAGAAAACTATAGAAAAAGAATTAAACAAAATGGATGAAAGCAACCTACCAGAGACAAATTTCAAAGCACTGGTTATAAAGATGCTCAAGAAACTTAGTGAGAACCACGAGATAGCAAACATTGAAAAGGACATAGAAACCATAAAAAAACAACCAGTCAGAAGTGAAGAATATAATAACTGAAATGAAGAATGCACTAGAAGGAATCACCAGAAGACGAGATGAAGCAGAGGACTGAATCAGTGATTTGGAAGCGAATGTAGCAGAAAACAGCCAATCTGAACAGCAAAAAGAAAAAAGAAACCAAAAAAATAAGGAGTTTAAGAGAACTCTGGGAAACATCAAGCATAACAACATTCGCATCATAGGGGTACTAGAAGGAGAAAGATAGAAAACAAGGGATTGAGAACCTATTTGAAGAAATAATGACTGAAAACTTTCCTAACTTGGTCAAGGAAATAAACATACAAGCCCAGGAAGCACAGAGAGTCCCAAACAAGATGAACCCAAACAGTCCGACACCAAGACACACTATAATTAGAATGGCAAAGGTTAAACACAAAAAGAGAATCCTAAAAGCAGCAAGAGAAAGGCAATGAGTAACTTATAATAGAGCTCCCATAAGATTATCAGCTGATATCTCAGCAGAAACTTTGCAGACCAGAAGAGATTGGCACAAAACATTTAATGTGATGAAAAGAAAGAACCTACAACCAAGATTACTCTGCCCAGCAAAGCTATCATTTAGAATTGAACGACAGATCAAGTGCTTACCAGACAAGAAAAAGCTAAAGGAGCTCATCACCATCAAACCAGTATTACAAGGAATGTTAGAGGGACTTCTTCAAGATGGAAAAGAAAAAAAAGATCAAAATTATGAAAATTATAATAAAATGGTAATAGCTACATATGTATCAACAATTACTTTCAATGCAAATAGATTAAATGCTCCACTCAAAAGACATAGGTGGGCTGAATGGATAAGAAAACAAAACCCTTACATATGCTGCTCATTTCAGATTGAAAGACACACACCCATGGAAAGTAAAGGGATGGAAAAAGATATTTTATTAAAATGTTAACAAACAAATAAACAAACAAACCCCCCCAAAAAAGCTGAAGTAACAACACTTATACCAAACAAAATAGACTTGAAACCAAAGGGTGTAACAAATGACAAAGAAGGACCCTATAATCCACTTCTGGGTAATTATCTGAAGAAACCCAAAATGCTACTTTGAGGGGATGTGTGTATTCATATGTTTATTGCAGCATTGTTTACAATAACCAAGATACGGAGGCAGCCTCGGTGTCCATCGATGGATGAATGGATAAAGAAGAGATGGTGCATACATACAATGCAATTTTGCTCAGCTAGGGAAATGAATGGGTTCTTGCCATCTATGGTGGCATGGGTGCGCCTGGAGGGTATTATGCTAGGAGTATGTCAGACAGAGAAAGACAGATGGAATGTAATTTTGCTTATATGTGGAATCTAAAGAACAAAATAAACAAATAAACAAAACAGAAACAAACTCATAGATACAGAGAACATTTTGGTGGTTTCCAGATGGGAAGAGGGTTGGTAATGGGTGAAAAAGGGGAAGGGATTAGAAAGTACAAACTGGTAGTTACAAAACAGTTATGGGGATATAAAGTAAAGCACCAGGAATATGATCGATAATATGGTAATAACTATGTATAGTGCCAGGTGAGTACTAGTCAGGGAATCGCTCCTTAAATTACATAAATGTCTAATCACTATGCTGTACACCTGAAATTAATAGAAAATAATATTGAATGTCAACTATAATTGAAAAATTGAAAAAGGGGAAAAGGTGAAGGGCAATGACAGATTCAAATTTCCAGGTATAAAACAAACAAGTCATGGGGAAGTAGTGTACAGCATGGGGAATATAGTCAATAATATTGTGATAGCATGGTGTGGTGTCACACGGTTGCTGGACTTATCATGGTCATCACTTCTTTAGGCATAGAAATGTTGAATAACTATGATGTATACCTGAAATTAATATGATATTGTATGTTAGCTTAATTTAATAAAAATCTTTTTAAAAAATACAGCATGCTTTTGGGAATTCCTAACTCTGTTCCCTTCTCTGGCTATTGAGCACTTAACGTATGACTAGTGTGACCGAAAAGCTGAATTTTAAATATTAATTAATGTCCAGTATTTAAATTAATGTAATTAATTAAAATTTAAATAACCACATGTGGTTACTGGCTACTATATCAGAGAATGCTGCTCTAGCCTTTCACTTTCCACCGCCTCTTCTGCGCCATCCTACTCCCTGCATGCAGTTTCTTATTGTGGGACCCTCTCCTAGAAGTGAGTCCAGGAGGGTCAGTTTTGAGATCTCCCACTGATGAGATTGCTTTAGCCCCTCAGTCATTCTTACTGTTTCAGTTGCTGTTAGAAAATTGGCCTGCAGTATTTTAAAATGAATTATTGGAGAAAAACATCTTGAGTGTCTGGTGTCCATCAGACACCACTGTATTGTTTCCCTTCCTATCCCCACAAATTGTTTATATGTACATATCTTGTGGCTTTTGGTGGTTTGTTCTCACTGCTATGTTTTGGGGTTTATGGAGATACCTTGTCACCTAGTTTTGTTGTAAAGGTTTTATAAGGATTTTTGATATTGCTAATTAGTTGGTCTGTTTTTTGTTGTTTTTTAATGTGAGTTTGAGAAAGATTGAAAATTATGCAGCCCTCACCCCAGATTCCTAAAATGCTTTGAATAATATATTTTAAAATGGGGTTTTACCACTAAGAAAAATGTCATGCTCATCATGGAACTTCTTTTTTAAAGGAAGGAAGGAATCCCTATGGAACCACTATTTTTGGCGTATTTTCATGTTCTTTTTACATGGTATTTTGCAGAGTGGTGAGCACAATGTATATACAATTCTATATTCTGTTTTGTTACCGTGTTTACTATTATAAAAATTCTCAAGTATTATTGTTCAGAACTTATCATAAATCTATCATAGGGATCATCCATTATTTACTTAGCTAATCCCTAGGGTTTTGTCAATAAAAGCTTTTTTTTTTAATAGGTAATAGTTTGCTCTGAGATGTAAAACAATGTGTAACCCTATTCAAGCTGCTAATGAACAATAATATAATGGCTATATCAGCAGCACAGGAGTTCCTCTAACAGATGTTAATAAATGATTAACATCTCTAAAGAGGGCTCCTGGGACCACATTAATAATCAAGGAAACAGATGTAGGCATCTCTATCTTGAAAATTTACTTCATCTGGTGTAGAAAACTTTCCATTGGTGTTTCCTTTCCCTAGTGCTTCTGTTTACCGTGTGTGCTTGTATGCACATGTGTTTCTGTACATGTATGTGTGTGTCCCTGCGCATTTATAATCAGTCATCTGTATCTCTAGCCCAGATCCTACTTTTGACCACCAGACTCAGACCCAACTGCCCTTGCAAAATCAATACATGCAAAACTAAACCCATTATCTTTCTCAATCTTCCTTCTCTTCTGTTTCTAACCTTAAGGAGTGAGGGTCATCTACCATACCAGTCACCCAGAATAGGTTCCCAAGAGTCATTCAAGACTCCCTCCCTTCAAACCAATGCATTAATTCCAATATTTTCTTTCTCTTCAATAACACTGATTATTCCTTCTAATTCCCCATACCCATTGCTCTACCTTACTTTGGCCATCAAATTTCATGTGGGATATAGCTAGCATGCTTCCAGTTTACCAATGATTTCATTTTTGTTAAATCCAATGGGCATTTGACCCTCCTCTACAATTTGACATTGTTGATAATTACTTCTTGAATCTCCTCTCTTGGTTGCTGGGACTCTACTCCAGTTTTTTCTTTCTTACCCTCTAATTAGCCTCATCTCCTTTCTGTGCTTTTCTTGCTCAGCTTTGCTCAGTTGTACTAACCAATACTGTCTTATTTTGCAGTCTCTCATGGCTTTCAATCATTTAACTATGTAGGGTATTGACTCCTAAATCATCATTCCAGTTCAGGTTTCATCTCTAAGATTTATATATAGATACTTCAATATCCCAGCCTCAAACCCATGATATTCAAAATCCATGATATTCTTCATCCCTACTACCCCCTAAAGAAAGAAAAACTAAACAAAATCCTGCCCCTCATCCTTTATTTTCTCTTTACCTGAAGTATCTAGATAGATGATCAAGTCAGAAACATGTGTGACATCTTCTACTCACTCCTGTGTCATCAACTACCAAGTATTATCACTTCTAACTCCTTAATATATAGCTAAACACTTTACCAGCTAAATAAGGACTCACAGTCCAAGCCTCCTAACTTAGTACTTATCTACCTCAATTTTATTTTCTATATAATTGGCCCTGTAATGAGTCCAGATAGAAATCACTGAATTTCAACTTCCATCCTTGGCAATGATACACATAAACAGTGTGCTGGGAGGGTTGGGAGGAAAAAAAGAAAGGGCAGAATTTGAGGTTTAAGAAAAATGTTTCCAGATCTTTTTCTTACTGTCATCTCTGAAATCCCACCAAATAAGCCCAGAATTTATGTTACAACATTCGTTTGATGCCTTATTTAAACTGTTTTACTGGACATTTTCCATCTGTTAATCTCCATGAAAGAGACCAAATTGCCTTGTCACAAACCTCATGTTCATTGGAGCTTACACTGGGTAAACTTTGTAGAGGCCCAAAGTTTTAGGACGGTTTGGGAAAATGGGATGGGAAAGTTTTACTTCAATTGAGTGACAAGAAAAATTCATGATCCATTTTTGTCATTCCATTTTTAGTTTATTAATAGGATGAGGAAAACATTCACATTATAAATCAATGTTCTGTTGAATAATGTTAACAAATAGCCAAGTAAGCAAAGGGTTGAAAGTGTTGGCTCAAATAAATTTTGGGTGTTTCTGTTACAAAATTTCCAGAGGCACAGAGGAGAGACATTTGGACCCAAATATCTACTTTATTTGGGACTATTTTCATTTTAAAAGTAGATGCCAGATTAGGAAATCACCTGCCGTCCACTCATTATAATCTTGTCATAACAACAAACTGGAAAAAAAAAGAACTCTTCTTTTTTACTTAAATCAAAAAGCTGTTTTGACAGTCCCAAATATGCTGGAGACTTTGCTTAAAGACTTATGAGCACTAGCTCTGCCCCAAGAGACTAAGAAAGCCGGTAGATTCTTGCCCCTCTGGTGTCCTCAGTTTCCTGCAAAATGAGAAAGCTAGACTCAATAATCCCTAAATGCCGTCCGAATCCACCCATCTGAGAGTATTCATTGCAGTCGCTCCTGAATTAGGCCATGGAATGGATCCCGTGCAGTTGCTCCAATGCTGCTCGTTAGTCCTACGAACCTGCTTCATCCCAGCACAAGACACATGAGCAGCCTCACCCCATCTCACGTAGCAGGGACAAAGAACAAGCCTCTACTTCCAAAGGAATGGCCCAACCTGTCTCCGAAGTGATTCACATCATCCTCATTTTTGAATAATCAAAGGCTCAGAAAATATATGTAAGAATCTTCACTTACATGAAGATGTAAGTGAGTATTCATGAGATGAGGATGGTCCTTGCCAGTATTTGGGATTATGGAGAAAGCCTTTGAGAAAAGGCCATACCCACAACTCAACAGTGAAATTAGGGTGCCTTGACCATCACAGTGATCCCTAAGAATGTTCCTAGCAGCTTCTCTTTCTCCTTTCCCTGAAAATAAACCAAGAAGCTAATAGCGAGATAAGTACTCCCCAGGACACATATCTAAGGTCCAAGAGAAACACAGGTAGAAGCTGCCAGGATGGAAAGGGCTCTCCCTCATCTTCAGGGGCAGGCAAGGCGGGCCCCAGCTCCTTACAGGCTGGGGACCGACGCCAGCGCCTCGGCGGGACCCAGGGCGGGTCCCCGAGAGCTCCCGTTGGGGCCCCGCCCCTAACGCGGCCCCGCCCCTCACCTTGCCAGCGCCGCGCTCGGGCCGCTAAGGTGCGTGAGGCGCTCGGTGATTGGTGGCTGCCCGGCGCCGCCAGGCTGCCATTGGCTGTGTGGGCCTCTTTGTTCCCGGTCCCCGCCGCAGGCCGGCTGCCGCGGACTGGGCAGCGGAAGTTTCGCTGCGCGGGACGAGTGGCTGCGGTGGCGGCGCCGGACAGCCGTAGGTCCCCAAAGTACCCGCGGCGGAGCCGGAGGCCGGACCAGCCCGGGCGTGAGATCCCGGACCGGGCGAGGAACCTCGGAGCCACCGACATGGACCTGGCGGTCAAAGTGAAGAAGGTAGGGGGCGGGCTGGCGGCCGCCTCACCTGCGCGGGGCCCCGCCCCCAGGCCGCGGGCGGAGCGTGGGGCGCGAGCCGGCCGCGGGGCTCGGGGGCCCGGGCCTGTACCCGCCCCCGGTTAACTCCTGGAAGGCGGCGCGCGAGCCGGGCGGCGCAGGGCTTTTCCCTCCGGTCCGACCGCGTCCGGCGGTTGGAAGTGCCTGCCGCGTTCGCACCCCGGCCCGGCTGCGCTGTGCCTCCCGAAGAGACGGGCGTAGGTGCGGGCGCGGCCGTGCACCCGCTTCCTGCCGCAGGGAGTTCGCGTTGCGCCTCTGCCCCGGGAGCGGTGCTGTGACTGTGACGGCTCTGCCCGCCGCCCCGCAGGACAGGGCTGATTTAACGCACTCCGCGCCCCGCGCCCGCGAGGACTGGGGAGGCGATGATGGTTTTTCTTTTTTGGTCATTCATTTCTTGATTTCCAAAGCACTGCCTCCCTCGTAGGAAGTTACCTCTCAAAGAAAACGTTCTCCCTCGCTGGCAGCTCGCCCGAAACGGTGATTGTCAGCAGTGCCTTTACTGCCCGGTGACGTTTCCCGCGTGGCTGTCCCGCGTCGGGACCCGCCGCCCCATCTGGGAACCCCACCCCCACCCCGCGTTACGGGAGCCTCAGGTCCCCTGCGAGGAAAGGGTGGGGACCAGACTGTGAGTCAAACGGAATGCGGGTGTCACATTCCAGCGTAACGTTCTGTGGGAAATGTCTCATTGCAATGAACTGCTCATATTTACTTTTCGGTCACGTTAAGCTAGCTGTCTCTTATCAAACAGGGAAGGAAGTTTTGCCGAGAGAATAGAACCTAATTTTCTTCTCTTGCCCATCATAGTTGCCAAGGTTGCTATTATTTCATCCTCTAAAGACAAAGCTCCTGATTTGAGCATTAATTCTGTTCATGCTCAGAACTGGATTTTTGAAAATGTACAAAATTGCAAAATATTAGGTTAGGAAGGTGTTGAAAAATAAAAACTGACAGTGGGAAAACAGTTTGTCGCTTATGACTAGAACCAGCTTTCAAAAGGGAACCCAAGGACAGGACAGATAATGCAAAATTTAAGAGTAACGTGATTGCATTCTATTCTCTTCCCATTTGGTTTCTTGTTTCATTTGCTTTTAAACGACACTAATATTTTTTGTTAATCTTGCTTGCCACTAAAACCATTTTGGTTGCTGCTCAGCCTTCTGTTGATGAACATTGTTTATTTTGTAACAACTACTTAATGTAGTACTTGTCTAAAATTTGGGGGGTGGAAGTCTTGTCGTGCTTACAAATATTGATTCAAAAACTTAAAAGTTAACATCTTTTGGAGGGAGGGCTGAATAGGTGAAGCAGGGAATTTTTTTTAGGACAATGAAACTATTCTCTATGATACTACAATGGTGGACACACGTCATTATGTTTGTCAAAATCCATAGAATAAATAACACCAAGAGTGAACCCTAATAAGAACTATGGACTTTGGAGGATAATGATGTGCCGATTTATGTTTATCAGTTGTAACAAATAGACCACTGTGGTGTGGGATATAGACACTGGTGAAAGCGGAGTGGGTTGCAGATATACGGGGATTCTGCCCTTTGCTCAGTTTTGCTGTGAACTTAACAGTGCTCTGAAAAATAAAGTGTATTTAAAAAATAAATAAATAAATAAATAAATAAATAAATAAATAAGTCATCCAAAAGTGATTTTGAAAGCATTTGAGACAAGGAAAAAGTAATTCAATGGAAGAAAGTCTAGTTAAGAATGACATGTGCTTGCAAAGGAAATATCCAGACATTTATAAACAATTTCCTTAGTTTCAAAATGTAGGTTATGATAAACAATGCTCTTGATATATAGTGTAAATTTTTCTCTTCCATCTTCTCTTTACTTTAGAAGGTTATCTTTTCAACTGAGAATCTTATTCTTCTCTGTAATCCTCTTCCTTTCCTTCCCCACTTCCCCACCTCCATAAATTTAAAGCTTTTGCAGAAAACTCCATGACAATAATAAACCCTCTAGATGTGGTAGCCAGTAAATTGGAAACTGCTAGAAAACCCCAAAGATGTCCAGTTTGACTGTCAACCGTGCCCTCTCTGTGCCTTCGTAGGACCCTAGACAGACCTGATGTTCTGTGGATTCCATACAGAGTTTCCCAGCACAGGGTTTAGAGGTCCCAGGGATACATTTCATAGTCTTAGCAGTAATCTAAAAAAAACAAAAATAAATACACACCCCCAAAAACCCACCTTGCCTTCCCTTTAGAACTTTAACATACCAGAAGAAGAAAACATTACAAGATTATCTCTGACCTTCTAGCAGAGCCTTCTCACCCTATTTTGGTACCTACATAGTTTTCAGGTGTCTCTTCTTTTTGACTTGGTTATACAAGAAAAGCAATCGTTTGAATGTAACTTTTTAAAAGTAAATAAGCTAAAAAAGCTAAATAAAACTAAATTTGACTTCTGTCTGAAAATATGTGGCATTGTTTCCTTCTAAAACCTTATACTGTTTATTTCATCAGGAATTTTCCCCAGGCAGATGAAAAATGTTATTTATTTTTTTTCATTAACATTTTGTGTAAGGAGAATTAAGGTGTGTTGTCTTTATTCCACAACATCCTAGGTGGATGATCCTATTATCGGATTCTTGTTTCATAAAAGGAGAAATTGGTGTCCACATCATTTGCACACATTTGGATTAATTACCAGTTAAAACCCACCATCACAAAGACAAGGGATTTTATAATTAGATTTTGCTATATTTTGTTTTGTTTGAAGTAAGAGAGCTGTTGCTAGGATGTGGTAGCTAGTTTGGTTATACAGAGTTTTTGTTTTAATAATATTTTAGACTAGAATTTGACTTTTATGTCTTTGCCTTGTCTTCTAAGTTATGCGTCTAGATCTCATCCTCATGTCTTCAGTCTCTTCATTATAATTGACTTTGTGTAAGTAGAAGCCTATGTCTGCTTGGAAAAAAACAATGGCCTTTGAGAAACAGAAACAGAATCTCATTTTGTGGTGAATGGTAAATCATGGCCCACAGCCAGTTGTTTTCCTCTTTGCTTTCTGTGTTCCTCTCCCCTGAGAATCACTTTTTTTTTTCTTCTTTAAAAACATACCAGAGAGCAAGAAAATTCCAGTAATATCCGTATACTGCCTGGAATTGCTGGAAGGCTTTTAATTTTATACCTTATTCATTTTTGCCTTTATTCTAACTTCTGTCTTTTGATCCTTCCTAACATACTGCATTTTTTTCTAGTACTCTTTTCTTTGTTTCTTTCATTTTATTTTTAAAAGCTGTGCATTTTAAAGAGTACAGGTCACTAAAAGTCCCCTTTCTTAGCATCCAAACTTGTTTTAAAAGCTTCTGTCATTAGCCGAAACAAAAACAAACAAACAAAAAAACCCATAGTGAAGCAAGTGATTGCAGTTGGAAAGAATACTGAGCCACAGATATTTATGTTAGAAATTAGAATGAGCCTTTTCTTTTTGGTAGCCCCTGATTGAAGTGGAAAAGGCAAATAAACGGTGACTTAGATGGGCAAATCTATAGTTGGATTTCTGCTTGACGCCGTTGGAGGGAAATGGGAGAACAGGGCAAGGTATTTCCAGGGTTTTGTCTTAGGGGCAGTTACTTAGTCTTTCGAAACCAGTACAGAAGAAAGTAAAGTAGTCTTCAACTGGACTTTGTTCTCTTCTAATCCACTGTATGATTCATTACATTAATTGGTTATGAAAAGTCACTTTCCCTAACTAGCCCCAAATGTTGATTTGAATAGAATTTGAGTAGGTTTTCTATTGATTTGGTTCCATTATACTATGTTATGAAGTAGAATTGGGGATTTATATCTCAACTGGTTATTAGCTGTGTACCATCACCTTACCCTTGACTTTGCATGATTATCTGCAATACAGAAGTTTACTCATTCTTCAAGGTACCCCCCACCATACACCATCCTCCGTGAACTCTTCTTGTCCTAAGCTAGATGCCAGATCTCTTTCTTCTGAATTACCAAACATGGGATCTGTAACTCTTAGAGCCCTCTTAGGACACTCATCTCTTTGTCCCCCTAGAGAAATGGATTTATATCCTATTTATACATGCATAGTTATTTTGTTTGCCGTTCAAAGCAATCTTATGAAGTAGACTTTAGCCTCATTTTAAGGTTAAAGAAACTGAGGCTTAGATAGGTTAATCTGAAACTGGCAGAACCTAACTATGATCCTAAACCATAGTCTTCATAATTCCTGCTCCTTCCATCATACCACCTAGCCTCTGAGGCCTGTTATTTCCCTCGCTTGCTCACTAAATGTATGGTAAGTGAATTATCTCAGTATTAAAAGAGAAATAACATAAGGTACATTTCAACATTTTTATTTGTTTAAAGAAATTATATTGGAGGAAATGGTTTCTATTCCAATAAAATTGCCTCTCTACTGGTGTTTTATATTTTACTTATACTTTATCCATGTTGTCTGTATGCCCTTTAGTGTAAGTTATCATTGACCTTGTTTGGACAGAGACTGAGTCTTGGAAGACTCTCACAGGCAAACAAATTCCATAAGCTCCAATAATATTCTGGACCATATATCACAGGAGTCTTCCAACTTCCCAGCATTTGTTGGGAGCCCTGGTAATGCCGCCTCCTGCTACTTCCTTGGTCCTGAACAATAATGACCCTGCAGTTGGCTCTCTACTTTGGGATTTCTACCTGTGACATCTGAAACTGTATAGGGACACTCATGGTTGTGCTGTGGAAGAGTCTGTTCTACCTGTTGAACTGCAGAGTAGACAGAAAGCCTCCACATAACATGGTACACTAAACCTCTCTGCCCCAGCCGAAAAGAGCTTCAAGTGCCCTGAATTGGCAGACCAGACGACTAAGAACAGAGTAGTTAAAAAACAACAAAAACAAACTCAACTCTGGGAGAACTGACTTTTGTTGTCATTGTTTTAACTTTCCCATTCTTCATACAAAAAGGTTTGTTAAGAAGCACTGGAAAACACCAAAGTGATCAACTATTTCCTGAGGCTCTCACTAAGCTCCAGGATTGTACCTGTAGTGTGAGCATGGAATTAACAATGGACCACAGGGAACAAGCGTTACTCTGAGGGGCCTACTTAGGAGAAAGAGATTGATACATTGGTGATCATTCTCAATAAATTATTATTGAGTGATAAATGATAAAAGAGGACTACTTCCTATGTTCTTTTTCTGAGAACTAGAAGTAAGAATACAGTTTGGCCTGATGTTTTTAATACAAGTCTTTACAAACCAGATCACCACAATGTGTTCAGCAATCAGAAAAGGACAGTACGTATGCAGTATGGAGAGAACTATAGTGTATGGAAAGATCTTCTGTAGTACATCAGCTGTCCCACTTCTGTTTATCAATATGATATGGTTAAAAAAATCACTGGGCTGAGAGTCAGCTGATCTTATCCACTCTAGTTTTTGTAATGTTGACTACTTTGGATCTGTTTCCATATCTATAAAAATCAGTGGGGGAATCAAGTGATTTCTAAGATTTCTCCAAACTCTGTGACTCTTTGACTGTGGAAAATATTGTAAATAGTCTACAAATATTAATGTTCCACAGCGCTTAAAAATTATACAAGTCAAGAATCTATAAACATATGTGTGATTTTAATGAAATGTCCTAGTATACTAACTGAATAATTTTTTTCATAAATCTTAGCTATTTTTCAACTTGTTTTTACTTAATTAGTTCACCTTTTTAATATTGTAGACATTAAGTTTAATTAATTTAAATCTGTAGTATGGAGATTCAAATGCTCTATTAGCCTGGGTCAAATAAGCCTAGGAGTGATGTATTACTTTCCTTGGTATTCAGTTATACGAAAATGAAAAGTAATGGAGCTTTTAAAAAATCTTTAAAAGTTATCTCTTCCAAAATACAATGATTCGTTTAAGAACTGTGTGAGTACTTTATGTGCCAAGCATTGTTCTAGATTCAGGGGGTCTGGTCTGAACAAAAATCACAAGGTGCCTTGTAACACAACTTACACTTTTAAGAGGAATGACAGAGTAAAACAGTAAATGACAAAGTCAATGATAGAAAGTAAGCACAACTGGGGTTACACCCATCGGTGACTCTACATGTCAGCAGTTCACTAAACTTCTGACACAAAGAATGGGCAATTTTAGTGGTGATTCTTAGTTCCTGGTTTTGCAAACTTTGTAATCAGGAATTCTTATTTCATGTATATTAAGTAATGGCAAATGGAAAAGAAATGAGAAAGCAGCTTTTATGTACTAGAATATGCAAAAGCTCATAAATGGATAAGGCTATAATAATTATAATCTTATACCTGTAAGTACAGAAAATGTCTTCCTGATTACAAATGCCTTATAAAAGAGTCAATCTTGGGTTGTGTTTCCTGTTTGCAGTCATTACTAATTTTTGTTTGGTAACTACTGCCATGGTAACTGAAACTTTAATATTTAAAAATCTGTTTATTAGATCATTAATATACAGTACATACAGGAAATCACTTTGCTTTTTACAAAGTAAAAAGAGAACAGTATATAAATTATGAATTATGAAATAGACTTTTTCGAGGAGAGGAAAATAGAAAAAAAGACTAACCAGATGGAAAACACGTTTCAAAACCTCATAGATTTTCAAAATTTTAGGAAAAGTAATTTGGTAATTGATAAGTTCATCTATTTTTTAAGTGAATATTAAGATCTTAAAATTTGCCTTAGGTACTGTTATTAGAAATTAAATTTAGATCTTATGCTTTTCAGCTATCCAGCTTTAATCAGATTGAGAGTAGTTCCACTTGTGTTTTCTAAGCACCCGATCTGTAATCCCTACTTAAATAATAGGAGAGCAGAGAGATGAGGAGATACAGGACTATAATTTTCTAATGCAAGTTCATGCTATCACCCTAAAATGGCTCTCAATTGCTTTTCTCTTTCTTCCTTCTCAACTGACCATATAAGCACTATTCCTTGCACAAAATATTTGGGAAGAACAGAATGTAGTAGAGGAAAGGTCCACAGCACACTCACTAGGTAGAATGAGGAACAGTCCTGTAAAAATGCTTCCTGTTTCTGTCACACTGAGTACACAGCCGTAAAAATTGGTTGATTCCAGGTGTCACTGCCTTTATTTTGCTCATACTCAAAAAAGGAGAAGATCGCAGTTTAAATTACCAATTTCTCTGATCCTTAGGTAGTCTGCTAAGAATGGGGGACTGCTCGGGTTTGAGTAAAGCTTAGAGTGGGGAGCTGTCTGAGAAACTAGGCAGTGAGGACTGCTGAGCTCGCATTTGCTAAGACAACAAAGCTACTACTATATACATATATTTATTCTCTGAATTGGTGAATCATCCTCAAATCATGAATGATTCAGCCTGTTCATTATAGTGACATTCTGACCACCATGCAAAACGGTAAAAAGGTAAGTTTCCGTGTGGTTGTTGCAGAACTTTTTATCTGAACAGTGAGTGTAGAAAAACAAGAGGCTGAAAGCCTAGCACAGATGCCTTGGTGCTGAGTCCATTAATAAGTCTGTAGCCACAGTGACCTTGCCCTTGCTTTGTTTGAAGATAAAGTGATATCATGTTTCATTGCAAAATGATCGTCCAGATGTTAGCTGGAGTTTTTCTTTCTATGAGTCATGAAAGCCTTGATAGAATGAGTCACAAAGTAAAGGTAAGGAATCTGTTTTTTCCTTTATGGGGTGGGTACTGACCTACAGTAAAAATAACTGGGGGAAACAAAGTAAAGTTTCCCTTTGTTTTTCATAGAGAATATTAAAAGGGCCATTTAAATGTAAGACTACAGATTCTCAACCCCATTTCTCTCAATATCACCAGTTGACTGTGTATCCCCCAAAACACTGTGATGTCAGCTTTGGCAGATAAAAAAGGCAGGCAGGCAAGATAGCTAGTGGGCAAGGTGGATATGTAAAATTAACCACAGTGCTAGATAGAATGAAATAAATGCTATAATACAGTGTTTCTCAAAATACCTGTGGAGTGGAACTGGTATTTTAAAAACTCAATCTGTCATAGGCTGATATTTTTAAAAACACGATAAATAGGAGTTGCTAAAAAGAAAAGACAAATACAGGACTAATTTTTTTAAAAAATTATTAAGTGTATCAGGCATAAAATTATTGTCAGATGGTTTAGTGATTCCTCATTGTTTCCTCTCAGTTTGTCTCAGCACACAGTGTGAGTAGCGCTGCAGTGATAGGAACACATGTCACTCATGTGAGGTCTCACATGCAGAAGTAATTAATGTCAATTGGGTGGGTTTGGGAGTATTTTATGGGGGAAACAACATTCGAACTAACTCCTAGAGGATAAATTTGATTTCATTAGGCAAAGAAGGCGTCCAGGAAGAATTAATAGCATGAATCCAAAGAACGTGGCTGCGGAAAGTCAGTAAACTCTTGGTATTCACACCCTTCCATTTTCAGTTTTGACTCTTCTAAAATGATGCCAAGGTGTAGACTCAGCAGTAATTTGTCCTTCTCCAAGGTCACAGGTTTGAATTAAGGAAGTGTGTCTCTGAGCTGGTGCAGGAGCCTAGCTTACAGCTATGGATCTGTACATCTATCTGAATCTTGATTCCTATTTATACACTGTGTCATCTCGAGGTGGAGGAGGAAATGCCACCCTGGGGCCAGCTGATGTGGCTCGGCTTGGCTCCAGGCTGTGGGTTGGCACCATGATGATCCCTTGTATCTTTCATCCTCCTTAGATCATTGGGTACCTTACGCCAAAGGCCAGAGCACCAGAGGGCATTGTATGGAGGTTGATGATCTACTGTGGAATCCTGGGCTCAGTTCTTAGCCCTGGCACCTACTTAGCTCTGTGAACTTGGCCGTTACTTAACCTTCAAACCTCAGGATCCTTATCTGAAAATGGGTTACAGCCATCTCTCTCACAGGGGTATGAGGATAAACCATCTGAACATGGACGACAAACAGATGTATCATGATCGTAATCAAGAAATCCAATATAGTGGGAGGAAAATCTTACATAGATCTTCAAACCATTTAATAAGCACCTGAATATATCATTAAGAATTTTATGACAACTTGTTTTCAAGAAATTATTGATACTTGGTACTTTGTTGGGCACAAAGAAATGTTCATTTAAAATTCAATAGTTTGAGTGTATTAAATTATGGGATTTAATTTTTTCTTTTTATAATTTGCAAATTGTATTGATTTTAACTTTTTATGATGAAAGTAAACATAAGTAATTGTTTCCAGTATTTGTTTGAGTATGTACCAAAGCTATATTAATTGGGTTTTCTAGAAGAGGCATTTGATTTAACATTACCAGATATTCTGGTCTAGGTTAGCGAACAGGTATGTTTTCCTGAATGGCATCTTCCTCAGAGTTTTTGTGGTAAATTGCAAGAATGACCATAATTCTTTACAGCACCTCCTATTGAGAAATGGAGTCTGTTTTCCCATCCTTTGAATCTGGGCTGCCAGTAGACTGTAGTGGAAATAATGTATGTGTACTCCAAGCTTGGACCTTCAGAGACGTTTTTGCTTCTGCTTTCCTGGACCCCTGCTGCTACCATGTGAACTAGGCTGGCTCAGCCTGTGGGAGGATGACAGATCACGTAGAACAGATGAAACATCTCAGCCGAGGCTCCTCTAGACCAACTTCCAAAGTGACGGCATATGCAGTGAGCCCAGCTCAGACCACAAGCACCATCCAGCTGAACCCAGCCCAAGGGGCCAGACTGCAGAAGCATGAGCAGAATATCATGAACAGAAACTAGAATAAACGGTTGTTTTAAGACACTGTGTTTTGGTTTTTCAGGCAACAAATCATACCGTATACCCCTCTGTTACTTGGATGCAAGTCTTCTCTGCCATTGAAAGCTTTGGAACGGGCTTAGAGCAGGCTTTCCCCCTCAGAATCACCCTTGTAGCCCTCTGTACATGCAAAAGAACAGAATCGGGACACTGCAGCTGCCTTGATACCACTGGTCTCTTGAGAGTGGGCCCTCCTTCTAATCAGTCCTATCTAATAGTGATGTCTTTATTGTTCCATCAAGCTAAAGGAAAATTAAAATAATATGCAAGTGAAGTTGGATATTAGCTGTAAAAAAGTGGTGTATGCATGTTTTCAAAGTTATCTATTTCCCCTGAACCACTGGACAAATCTAAAACGTTGTCTTTTGTAGTGAAGAAGTCCTTGGGCTATAGTCTAAATATAGAACAAAAGCTTGTGAAATCAGACCACTTCTCTAACAGATATCAAAACATGGGTCAAAAATTTTTTAGGGTTCTTATGTGTACACACCACACCGTATAAACATAGTTCATTTTTTCCAGAGTAAGGGATGGAGTGAAAAGTCTAGGCAATGAGTGAATAAGCATAAGACATCTGGCAAGAAGTTTCCTGCATCTCTCCCGTCCTCTCTCCATTTACAAGACCCCTATCTGTGTTGTAAAACTTTCTTCTAAATGCCTCTAATGCCAATTGTCTTTTTGAACCCCCCTGCCCCGCATCTCGATTTTCTGTGCCTTCTCTCCATTGGGTTTGACTCTCCAGGGTCCCTGGATCCTCCTACTCTCCTGGTTACCCTCCTCGAATGGCTTTTTAGCCAGTGCCACAAACCTTTCCCTTCATTCTCTGCTCTGTGAAAAATGCACCTGTACTGTCCTCTTTTCTTGCGGGTGCTCTGATTAGATAGTTAGGAAATTAGTGGCAATAAGTTATTTATTGTACAGTGACTCTCGCCCATCTGTTACAACAGATTACTCCTAAAGAAATAATACCTTTGCCCTTAGGCCTCACAAATGATGGCAGTAGTCGTGTTTGGGGTACACACAATCTTAATACAGGCCTCCATATTCAGCTGTGAGATCTCTTTAGAGCCAGTTGGAGGTAGTAACACAAGACCAAATTAGGATTGTTTGTCATGGTCTAAATTCTTTTAAAGGACCCCTACAGATGCCTTTGGAATAAAGTTTTTAAAATCCCTTTTAGAACTAATAATGGTGAGAGCTGAGGGCTGTGTATAAAATATAAAGCATGTGCCCTTGCAGAGTCCTCCTGTGGAGCCAGATCTCAGCCCATTCTCATTAAGAAGCCATTTCAGCAGCAGTCATAGCCTGTTGTGACATTTTTATAGCCTGCATTGTCTTTCTCAAAGTCACAGATTCAGGAGGAGGCCTTTTCTGAGACAGAACAAGGTCTTCCTAAAGACATTCTAAGCAACTTATTTTCTGCAATAGTATAAAAAAATTTAATGGTAGTCAGTTTGGAACATGTTTATAAGGAACCAGTATAAAATGAACAGACAGAATACATTTCTTTTTATCATTTGCTTACTGAAAGAACATGGATTGTTAAAAAAATCTAAATTGTTTTGCCCCTAACAATACTGTGAAGATACATTAGGTTTTGAATAAGTAAGCAGTACTGGAAAAGTAGTTACAAACTGCTAACTATAATACTATCTAACTTAAATAGTCATTTGCTTCCTACTAACATAAAGTAGTGCTGTATTTGTTTTCTTTTACTAAATTTGTCACCAGATAGATTTATGTAATAGCATAAAGTTTATATAAATCTTTTTCCATTTTTTATGTTCATTCAGGAGGAATATGGCATGTTATACAAATTGTGAAATTTTTCTCTTAAATGTATTTCTGGAAATTTCTTGTTAACTAAACCTGATATTTTATATTCTGGTTTGTGACTGAGTTCTATAACAAGTTCTATACATACATATATGTGTGTATATACGTGTATACACTATGTTGAGATGGGTAGAGAATAAGGCTTAGAGACTAAAAACTAGTTCTACCCCAGTAAAATAGGAGCAAAGTTCTATTTTACTATCCCCGTTCAGATGATGACATTTAAATATTTGAAATGGAAAAAATAAAGTCAAGGGTCGGTAGGTAGATAAGCACCCCCTTGTACTCTTCCTTTTGTAATACCCTGTTTCCTCAAAAGTAAGTCTTATTTTCGGGGAAACACGGTATGACTGTCTCATCACAAATCACTTAGTCTTTGGATTTAAAGCCAAAAGAGGAAAAGAAGTTGTGGTAGGCAGCTCTAAGATGGCCCCACTGGTTTCCCACCTGTGAGAATGCATGTCCCATGTATACCCCTGCCCTTGAGTGTGGGTTGGATCTGTGCAATGGCTGCCAAAGCGTATAACATGGCAGAAGCGATGGTATGTCACTTCCAAGATTAAAGACTGTGGTTCCATCTTGGGTGCTCTCACTCTCTGGGTCTCTTACCCTGCGGGGACCTGCTGCCTTGTCACCAGAGTGACCTGTGAGAGCTTAAACGGAGGTCTCCTGCCAGTTGAGCCTTGAGAGGGTTGCACCGCAGCTGACCCCTGGTTACAATCTCTGGAGAGGCTCTGAGCCAGCAGCCCACCAAGTTAAGCCACTGCCAGCTGCCTGACCCTCAGAAACTGATATGACAAATGTTTGTTATTTTCAGCTACCAAGTTTTGGGGTAATTTGTAACTAACAGATTTTGCATTATAAATCTAGAAATTTAGTGATTTGAAGAAGAATGAAAAGAACGGTATTTCAGGTTTTGGCCACTGCAGTAATGTGTGGAATCTTATATAAAGTACAGCAAATTATTGTCAGTACTAGTGATAAGCCTACCTATTTTGAATAAAGATTTTTCAACTCTGAGATTTGATTTGTTCATTTGTATTTGGTTGTTTTCTTTTAACATTTTTCTCTTACTATAACATTGGAAGAGACCTATTTTGCATCAGGACCCTGGAGTTTTTCTTTGACTCACACCCCTTCTCCTAAGGGCCCTTTTTGTGTGTGAATTAATCACCTCAAGGCTTCCAATGTTAGTGCAGCTGGTGTGCAGACGTTCAGGTTCTGTATACTCAGTCTCAGATTTGTCTAGCAAGGAGGAGCTCCTGGCCAGTGACAAATAGGCAGTCTTTCAGATCAAAACCTATTATTGTTCTAGAGAAGTTACTGATGAGGAATATTGCTCATTTAAATTATTACTTACCTTCAGAGTCTCTTTTTGGAAAAAAAAACTTGGTGACTTTGTAGTTAAGAGTTCAGGATTTGGAGTTAGAAATGCCAAGATTCAAACCTCAGTGCTGCCACTTGCTAGCTGGGCAATCTTACACAAATTAATCTCTCCAAGTCTGTTTCCTTATTTGTGAAATAGGGATGGTAGCATTTTCCTATAGGTTGTTTTGAGAAATAAATGAGATGATGCGTGTATTGTGCCTGGTAGGTACTAGCATCGTAGCATGTGGTGGTGGAGGTATTTTTACTACCACCTCCACCATCATCACCAGCAGTATAATTAGAAATGCTTCAAGGTGCCCTACCCAAACTAAAATTAATGATTTTTCCTAGGGGAAAAAAAAACACTAGCAACTACTTGTGATCTTTGTCTAATATGTTATAATAGTTATTGAGGTTTTATAGAGGTCTTAGTTGATTTGCTACAACCTGGTTACATCTGAGACCATGGTATAGACAAATAGCGTTTGTGATGGTCCCTGTGTCACTGTACGGCCTCAAGAAATGCAGGGGCAGATTGGGGGTGGGGGGAGGCATCTATTTAATTACTTCCAGAAAACTGACCCAGTACCCCCAGAATAGAATTTATTCTAAACATTTAGGCTAAAAGATCACTCGTTTCCTTTCCTTTCCTAGCAGGATAGTCAATGTGATTTTTTTTTTTTTACTACTGTGTGTGAACAAAAAGATGTCAGTCCATTTGACTCACAGTTCATTTTATGATATAGATTCATGTAGGGCTCTGGCTTTGTACTTCATTCACTGAAAAGCTGAAGGAATATGAAATGAATCTTAGACTCTGCAATGAAGAGTTGTATTCCGGTTTGCTTTCTGGATAAGAGGTATTGACAACTAAAGACCCTTAGTTGATTATTCTACTCATGAGCTATAATCCGTTAGTCTTAAGTTAAAAATTCTCTTTCTTTCCACTTAAAAAATCAAGCAGATTTACTGAGTATCTGTGTAACCCAGGTCTTTTCCTGTGGTCAGGCACTGGTGGTTAAGAACAGGCATTCTGCCACGCAGTCTCCTTGGGCAAGCTCAAAGGCCTCTGCTACAACTTCTTCATCTAGATGAAAATGTAGATATAATTAACGTACTTCACTTTCTCATAGGATTGTTATGAGGATAAAATTTGATGATCCATGTAAAAAACTTAGAACCGTGCCTGGAAATATGAGTGCCTGATAAATAATACTGTATTGCATATTTGAAAGTTGCTAAAAGAGTTGATCTTAAAAATTCTCTTCACAAAAAAAAAAATTGTGTTTAAGGCGATGGATGTTAACCAAACTTATTGTGATTATTTCACAATGTAGACAAATGTCAAATCATGTTGTATACCTTAAATTAATATAATGCTATATGTTAATTATATCTCAACAAAAAAAGAAAAATGAATATTTGCTCCTGCTACTATCATCACCCCTGCCAGAGCTTGTGCATATGTATGTGTGTGTGTGTGTGTGTGTGTGTGTGTGTATTTGTGAGGAAAGTAATGGGAGTTCCTTAGGGTTAAGATACTGTGTTAAAGAGCATTTGATAATTAAAACATGTAATAAATAAAACTGTCATTTCTATAAGTCTCAGATGTTAGGAATTCAAATATAAACAAGAAACTCATTGTCTAATCCTGTAAACTGATATGTAAATAGTCATGGTAAAAAAGGATTAAATAATCAAATTTGTGCCAAGAATGATGGGAGTTCTGGAGAACATTGCACAGAGTACTGAAGAAAGGTATCAAAGAGTAATTCAAATTGGGTCCACAGGGCGTAGGACTTTGCCAGGCTGAGGAGAGGGGAATGAGATCCAAGCAAAGGGGAAGCTCCTGCAGAAGCAGATGGGTGGTGGGGGAGATGTGTGAGGAGGGGTGGAGGGGAGGTGTGTGAGGAGGGGGTGGTAGGGGAGGTATGTGAGGAGGGGTGGTAGAGGAGGTGTGTGAGGAGGGGTGGAGGGGAGGTATGTGAGGAAGGGATGGTAGGGGAAGTGTGTGAGGAGGGGGTGGTAAGGGAGGTGTGTGAGGAGGGGTGGAGGGGAGGTGTGTGAGGAAGGGATGGTAGGGGAGGTGTGTGAGGAGGGGGTGGTAGGGGAGGTGTGTGAGGAGGGGGTGGTAGGGGAGGTGTGTGAGGAGGGGTGGAGGGGAGGTGTGTGAGGAAGGGATGGTAGGGGAGGTGTGTGAGGAGGGGGTGGTAGGGGAGGTGTGTGAGGAGGGGGTGGTAGGGGAGGTATGTGAGGAGGGGATGGTAGGGGAGGTGTGTGAGGAGGGGGTGGTAGGGGAGGCGTGTGAGGAGGGGGTGGTAGGGGAGGTGTGTGAGGAAGGGATGGTAGGGGAGGCGTGTGAGGAGGGGGTGGTAGGGGAGGTTTGTGAGGAGCAGTGAAGGGGAGGTGTGTGAGGAGGGGGTGGTAGGGGAGGGGTGTGAGGAGGGGATGGTAGGGGAGGTGTGTGAGGAGGGGTGGAGGGGAGGTGTGTGAGGAGGGGTGGTAGGGGAGGTGTGTGAGGAGGGTGGTAGGGGAGGTGCGTGAAGAGCAGTGAAGGGGAGGTGTGTGAGGAGGGGGTGGTAGGGGAGGTGTGTGAGGAAGGGGTGGTAGGGGAGGGGTGTGAGGAGGGGTGGTAGGGGAGGTGTGTGAGGAGGGGGTGGTAGGGGAGGGGTGTGAGGAGGGGTGGTAGGGGAGGTGTGTGAGGAGGGTGGTAGGGGAGGTTTGTGAGGAGCAGTGAAGGGGAGGTGTGTGAGGAGGGGTGGTAGGGGAGGTGTGTGAGGAGGGTGGTAGGGGAGGTGTGTGAAGAGCAGTGAAGGGGAGGTGTGTGAGGAGGGTGGTAGGGGAGGTGTGTGAAGAGCAGTGAAGGGGAGGTGTGTGAGGAGGGGGTGGTAGAGGAGGTGTGTGAGGAGGGGTGGAGGGGAGGTGTGTGAGGAGGGGGTGGTAGGGGAAGTGTGTGAGGAGGGGTGGAGGGGAGGTGTGTGAGGAGGGGGTGGTAGGGGAAGTGTGTGAGGAAGGGATGGTAGGGGAGGTGTGTGAGGAGGGGGTGGTAGGGGAGGTGTGTGAGGAGGGGATGGTAGGGGAGGCGTGTGAGGAGGGGGTGGTAGGGGAGGTTTGTGAGGAGCAGTGAAGGGGAGGTGTGTGAGGAGGGGGTGGTAGGGAAGGGGTGTGAGGAAGGGTGGTAGGGGAGGTGTGTGAGGAGGGGGTGGTAGGGGAGGGGTGTGAGGAGGGGGTGGTAGGGGAGGCGTGTGAGGAGGGGGTGGTAGGGGAGGGGTGTGAGGAAGGGGTGGTAGGGGAGGTGTGTGAGGAAGGGTAGAGGGCGGAGGTAGTTGAGGAGGGGGTGGTAGGATGAAAAGGCCCTTCACTGCCTGGTAAGACTTGTGCCAGTCACTGAGCTGGTTGAAGAGCCTAACAAGCAGATTGTTGTGATCATCTTTAGGTTTTATTATTGGGAGCAGCAATGTGACATCATACAAAGGGAGCGATCAGTTAGGAGAGAATGGTCCCCGGGTGACATGACAGAAAATTGAACATGAGCAATGGACTGGAAATGAGGGAACAAACTGCCATTTTAGAGAGAGACCTACAACTCTGAGAGCAGCATAACCATGACTTCACAAGGATAAGGAGGCCAGGCATTTTCTTCATTCTTCCTCTCACGCATTTCAGGCTTGAGAAAGGCTTGAGAGACAGGGAATTTTGTTCTTATAAGCAAAGAAGTACTTATTAGCAATTTTATTAGAAATGATTAATAGGCGCTCTTAATCACAATAAATTATATTTTCACCCAAGAAAGTTGGCAAACTATATAAAAGTTGAAGGGTGCTGCTGTTTTCATATTTAAGTCTGGTTTTCTGTGTAACTTCCCTCTTTGTTTTGGTGCTACAAGTCTTGGTAGAGATTGGAAAACAGCAATGAACTAAAAATTAAAACAATTTAAAATCTTGAGTCAGATTAATCAAAATATACTGATTCATGAGAGGGGATGTCATAGATTACACTAGGTTTCTAAGACAGCCATTTGCTGAGAGGAATTATTTAGAAATGTAGTTCCATTGTCTAGAATATTCATTTGCGTGAACAAGATCTAAAATGCTCTATAAGTATAATAGGAATATATATGTATATACATGTTTATGTGTGTACGTATACATGGATGATAGGTAGATAATAGACGTGTATATGTACATACATGGGGAGAGAGGGAACATATATGCATATTGCATGTAATCTACCTTGGTCAGCTTCATTCCAAGATGATTAAAGAAGTTTTAGTAACACTCGCTTGTTTAGTAACCACATATGATTCCTTGGCCCAGAGGGAAATTGGTTATAAAAACAGCATGATCAGATGATCTCACCGTGAATACTGCATAATATCTTCCAGACCCAAATCAACTCAGACCATGTTTGAAATACCATATTTTCCCGACCCTTCCTTCCTTTTTCTTTACAGTATCTGACATACAGTACCCTTTTCTGGGTCAGAAAGGTCACCTGAAATGTTGCCAACCTATCTGGTTGCCTGAAATTATGAATATGGAGAAATTGATTCCATTCCCATTTCTTACTCTAAAATAAGCAGAGGATAAGCGTGTTTGGAGGCACAGGTCATGGGGATATAAGTTCAGTATCTGGAGCCTATACTTAAGGATGTTTAAAAAGTTTATTTTTCTATGTCTAGTGTTACACGAAAAAAATATTGTGGTCATTTTTATTTTTTAAAAGGATCTTGAAAGGTACTCCCAAAGCCTGACTATAGTTTTTCCGAATATAGTGAACCCAAAGGACCTGTTTCCTTGGATATTGAAGAAGAAAAATTAATCTGTCATATCCTTGTATTGATGCTGGCCAGAATGTGTTACTAAAATTATATGAAGTAGACAGCTTTGGGACTTGTGTGCTTATGAAAACCATGTGCTTTTAGGCACCAGGTTGACTCTGCCGGGAATACCATATCATATTTGCTGTTGAAATAATTACATGCAACAGAGCTGAGTCTTAGCCCTTAAATTTTAATTTGTTTATTTCCTATGTGTACTTTATAAAGTACTCTTCCAAACTGAATTCAGATGATTCTGACTTATAAGAGCCAATAATATACTAGCTTTCTCGAATAATTAGTTTCTATTTGGTGTTTAAAACATTGAGCAGATGACCATGTTGAATAACAAACGAGGTGAAGTTAATCTGAAACATGATTTGCAGCCATAATTACAGAATTAAGAGGTATCTTGGAGTTGATCTAGTTCAGTTCCTTCATTATCTAGATGAAGCCCAGAGAAGAAACAAGTGACTTCTAAAATCACTGAACTTGACAGTGACACCTTGGGACAAGACCACAGTTCTCCTGATTGTCCATCAGTGATCCTTTTACCTTTTCACAGTTCTTGTTTTGTTAGTTCTCTAGTATCTATAACCATGGTATTTTTAAAAATTGAGGTGTAATTGATACATTTCTGTGCAGTGCTTGATCATTTCGCTTTCTAAGCAAAATGTTGCCTTAGCTGACAGTTTGATACTCTCTCCTGCTATATCCCAATGGAAGCAGTTCTAATTAAAAATAAACACCCAAACAAAACAGACACCTACTTTTAAAACCATTGCTAGCAGCTAAAGCAATGAAAAAGAGAGAGAGGCTCCCTAGCCTCTCCAGCATCCCTGCCCACGTTCCCCAGCAACCCGGGTCTCTTTAAATAACACCTTCCCTTTTCTTTTCTCTCACCAAGAATGCTCCAGCTCAGAGCCGTGGGCAGAAACTACCCTACAAGACGCAGACGTGCAAGAGGAACAGTCGTGGCTCTTGAGGAAAGCAGAAGCTGCTGACCACGGGGTGTGGTCTGTGTTGAGGGTTCAGACAAGGGAGGAGGTGTAGTGAGAAGAATTCTGTGTCCTGGACGACAGGAAATCCGGAGCACAAAGTGAAGGAGGGAGAGAAATTGGCTGAGCTCTTGGGGCAGACAGGGTTCCAGTACTTGAACTAGGACTGGGAAGAATGCAGGAATCCCAGCTCCTGGGACCTCTGACCCCAGGGGTCTGGGAAGAGGCCCTGAGAAACTCCCCGGGCTGTTCTGGCTCTGAAACAGATTTTATCAGAGTAGAATTAGTGTGTTTTCCCTCACCTGACATGTTTGACTTGTTGAGGGGAGAATAGCAGATGCCTAGATGCCTAAATTGGAGTAGGAACAGACGCAGAAGAAATTTACCTCACAGTGGGAGAGGATGTCTGCTCTAGTGCAGTTTTATCATATACATTGGATTTAACAGGACTAGAGAACACGATAGAACTCTAGATTATAATTCAGTCTGGAACAAGGCAATCCAAACTAGCCTGCGAACACTTGTCTTTGTTGTCTAAGTGACATTGTGCTTTTTTATCTTAACAGGTTGATAAAGAGGGTAAGAATCTGGAAGAAATCCCATCCAGTAATGTGGCATGTTACAGATCTCAATGCTGAATGTCAATTAGGTTTAAGTTTTATAGCTCTATATTTGTAGCTATAAAATATTTCTGTAAATGCAATTCCCCAAGGAAACTAAGTTCATTGTCAGTCTGAAACTCTCAATGCTTTAGCTGCTAACAATGGTTGTAAAACTAGGTGCCTGTTTTATTTGGGTGTTTATTTTTAATTAGAACTGCTTTCGCTGGGTTATAGCAGGAGAGAGTATCATATTGTCATGACCTCATTCCACTTTCTCATTTACTTGTTCTCTCTTTGGGATATTTTCCAAGTCCCTAACTTGTCATGTCCGAGCATTTGGTGACAAAAGTGTGTGTTTCACAAGGTGGGGAGATACGCTTGCTTTTAGGTGGTCACAACTGTACTGGAAGGAGGCTATATGTAGATTAAGTTGACCTTCCTGGCAAGGCGGGGGGTGGAAGAACACTGGAGCAGTGCTTTCCAGAGCTTTCCAGAGCAGGCTGCAGAACTATTTTCTCAAATTACTGCTCGTTTCAGAGTCAGGTCTCCTACTCTCCCTGAGAGTCCCCCCTCTGAGGTTTGGGTAGCACAGATCACAGGGGCTCTTCTCCCCACCCCCATGGCCTGCCTGGCTTTTGTCTAGCACTTCCTTCTTACCAGTCTCATCCTGTCTCTGCGAATGCCTTCAACTTGGTGTCCCAAGACGGTGCCAAATGCTTGAGGAAATTATTTCTTCATTGGGAAAAGGAAAGGCAAAGGTGGGGAAAAACCCACTCTGCCTGCTGGCCCTGTCACCTTCCAAGTGTTCTTAGGTGTCCTCGGCTCCAACGTGCCTTCTTCTGCCACAGGCTTTGTGTAGGTGCCCCGCTGCCTTGAACAGACTTCTCTGCCTCTCTCTGAGTTCAACTCTGCGCATCCTTTTGACCACAGTTCCAGCGTCACTTATTCAGGAGAGCTTCCCCAACCTCCTGACAGATTCAGATCTTCCCTATAGAGCTCTTCCAAACGCATCCACATTTAGAGGTGTTGCCGGAGGCTTTGGGGGCTTGTAGTGCTTTTCCTTGCAGCAGAAGCGAGCCAGGGAATCTCTCTGGAAGACTGAGGTCTGCCCCCAGGGCTCAGAGCAGCCTGATCAGATGCGGAGTTTCTGGTTGGCTTGCTGCTGACTCGCTGTGCACCCTGAAGGGAGCAGATCATCTGCTCTGCATTTGTCTCCTGGTCTCTTACACGGGGGCACCGAGGCCTGTCCAGTACTGAGGAGATGTGGGCACTTGAAGAGTAGATGTTCATGGACTACTACCAGTTTTAATCATTCTAACAAATAACCTGATGACTATTTTAAGAAGATAGGTAGGAAAGAGGTAGGAACTATTTTAAGAAGATAGGTAGGAACCAGGTAGGAAAGAAACTACTCAACCCTTTCCAAAGCTGACTTTGAAAATCAGCAGTAAGCTACACTGAGGCCTTAGTGTAAAATATCTGCTGACTAATTGAGGTCCCAGTTACATTAGCTGAGATTCCTAATTTCATTCAGAAACAGAGAACAAGATGGGATTGTTTGTAGTATTTTATTACGCCCAACGTTGCTCAGACCAGGAAATTCAGATTTGAAGGCAGGCAAGAATTTGTTTAGATAGCCACTTAATTTAGAGGCAGAAGCACACTTACTCCTGGTTATTTTCTCAGCCAGTAAGTGATTGCTTCAGGATTTACACGTACTTATGCACACAGAAGTTTCTGTGTGTGTATGCATGTTCTATCATGAGATAAAATGTATTTCTTACTGTTAATTACAAGAGAGTTTAAAAGCACTTGATTTAAGATGAGTTATGTGATTAAGCTTTAATAACAAAATCTGAATTTTTATTTGGGATCAGAGTTTAGCAGGTGCACAGAACACAGTATGAAGCCAATCTATACACCAGGCTGATTCAGGATTGTTAACTGTCCTTAATGGAAAACTAGAAAGGCCATGAAAAAAGAATACGTGTACCTTTTTAGATTTGCTGTTCATTTTACTGTGGATATAATGGAGAAAACTTTGTGGAGCTTTAATTACGCCCCTTAGAAAAGACCAAAAAACCCGAAATAGCCATCATCTCTCTGTCTTTTGCTTACTTAGCCCACTTTATTTCTGGACTGTGAACTGTGATCATCAGTGACAAGGAAACAATTTAATTCACGAGATTAAAAAAAAAAGTGTTGTCTACTGTTAAAGTTAAGTATACAATTTAGAGAGTTGTAATTCTTTTAAAAGTTGGTAATGTAGACATGGCAAAGCTGATGAAGTTCACTTAAGGCTGGATAGATTTTATCACCGTTAGAAAGCATGCTTGAGATAGTTCCACTTAAAGTCACATGGGCTCCCTAAGCAGCTGAGTGGCCAGCTGCTTTTGAATATGCCCTTAGTTATGGGAAGAGGATGTGGTAATTTTCTTCAGAAAAAAGGAAGGGCTTCATTTACACTTCAGGGCATGGTCAGGCTGATCTGGCAAGGAACAGGCTGCAATGTGGTTTTGAGTGCCTATTGACATGTACAGCCTAGTAAGGTTACTGTAGGTGCCATTGGAAAAATCTGTTACTTGTCTGGCTTGAATACTCCAGGCACTAGCAGATAACAAATTGTCAGTTGTCACTGATGTGGTATTAAAACACAACATAAGCTGGTTGCTGGTGGTTTGCCGACGTGCTGATGCAAAGCCCGCTGATGTTTTTCACTGTGATATCAGTAGTTGAGCAAAAGAGCTTACACTGCCTTCCTGTGTCCTGCCCTCATGTTCACACCTCCCCACCTGCCCCCACGCGTATCAGCTAGTTCCTGAGAATTATTTGATATGGTAAAGAAAAAAAAAGTGCTATAACAAGGGCACTGGTAAGCCCCCACCCGCACCCCAGGCATAAGAGCACAGGCCTTGGAGTCAGACAGACCTGCACTCAAATCTCTTCTCTTTCATTTGTCAACGTCTTAATCTTAAGCAAGTTCCATAACCTCTCTGAATTTCAGTTGTCATCTCTAAAATGGAAAATAATATTCTACTTTATAAGCATTTTATGAAATTCTGTAAGATTTCCATGAGATAAGTGCTTACCTCAATTCTTTTGTTGTTGCTGTCATTATATTATAATATAAAATAATATTTTTATTCTAATACCTAAAATCTTTCACACATTCCTGGTTTGCTGCAAAATATGTCATTTGGGGCCAGGCTTGCTTTCTGAGCTCCCTGTACCTGTTCTGTACAGGGCATGTAGTGGCCAAAGGTAATTAATTCATGACTTTTTGCAAATTCTGATATTGTGGTCTTCTATATAGTTGTATTCTGATGCTTTTCTTTTCGTGAAAAAAGCAGTAAGAATACAAAGTATGTTATGTATGTACTTGGAGCCACCATATACATAGCTGCGTGTGACTATTGACTAAACAATGTGAGACTCATAAAAGATTTGTTTGAAAGTTTTATCAACAAGAGTGGGAAGTGGAATTAAAAGTGCAATTTATTGAATTTTTCAGATTTTTAAAAAATGTAATAATAAATCCACATTTTTTTTTTTAACAGATGGGCCTAGGTCATGAGCAAGGATTTGGAGCCCCCTGTTTAAAATGCAAAGAAAAATGCGAAGGATTTGAGCTTCACTTTTGGAGGTAACATCTGGAAAACTGCAGCACGTTAGGGATTTCTGCTTTTTGGCAATGCGCCCCAGACAGTGGGGATCACCTACAAGTTCTCGAGCCTGGGTGCTAAGTGCCCCTGATTGGGCCGTAGTTACTGTATTTAGAGTTGTTTGATTTATCCGCTGTCCTTTAGATTTCCTAGGAGTCTAGAATACTGAATATGTCTCTTTTCTGAGTAACAGATAAGTTTGTGGTAATTTCCCTGGACTGTTTATTAATTTAATTACTAGTCTTTTCTTAAAAATTGTTAACTTTGCACATTTTGTCTGTATATTTGCAATAAATAACAAATGTGAATCATGAATTGAGCATTCGTGTCCAGAGTGCCAGGAAATGGACTTGAATCAGGGTCTCTTCAAAGTTTTCAGCTGTAAATTTTCCGCTGAAAAACTTTGAAGCACTTGAATTTTGAATAATAATAATGATGAAATAATGATTCATCTCCAGTGTCTTGATTTGAATCAAGTGTCTATGTATGTGGAGGACAAATGTTAGTGAAGATGTGAAGATGTGAAGATCTATCTTTGTATAGATCTGACTTGCATGATTTTTTTAAAATGTCTTTTTTCCCCCCTCCTTCCTTACCCCGCTGCACTCTGGTTCAAGCCGTTGTTTCTCAGTCTAGTTGTGTAGGACACAGCTCCCTGGCCCAGGCTGATGTTATGAGCCTTGCGCTCCCTCCGGCAGAGGCAGTCAGTCGCCAGTCATCAGTCGGCCGCTCACAGCAGCTCACGCAGCTCTTGCTGGTTGCCGGCCACTCATGCGGGCTACCCGCCACTCATGGCAGCGCACGGCAGCCCACAGCAATACACAGCAGCTCACGCTGACCTCTGGCTGTTCCCAGCAGCCCAGCTCCAGGGAGAGCCATTGTTCACAGTCTTAGCTGTAGAGGGCGCAGCTCACTTGCCCATGTGGGAATCTAATGAGCGACATCAGACTTAGGAGCACGGTGTTCCAACCACAAGCCACCGGGCTGGCCCATCATGACTTTTTAAAAGTAATATTGTATATCATATAAGCCTATAATAGGCATTAAAACATGTTCTTATGAAGAACATAAATGTTGCTCATCAGTGGCTGTCAAGACCATAATGGTAGTTTGTTCATAAGTCTGTTCAAAGCGAGAATCAGCACGTTATTATTGTTAGACAGAAAAAATAAAGATAGACAGTTCTACATTATTATGCTGGCAGCTGCCTGTTGGAATGATCTCACTTGAGAACCACTTCTGTACTGCCCATTTCCATAGGCTACTCTCTAGAATAAAGTCTCATCAACTATTGGGGCTGCGTACAGCATGTTAAAGGAGAATGTAAAAAAATAAAATTTGTGATATGAGGCTCTTCTAAAAGCTAGCTTATTTAGTAAGATTTAGGAAACAAAGATAGTAGTTCTGAATAGTGAAGGCAGTGTAACCCTCAGCCCTCCCAGAAATGATGGTAGTTCTTTATTTGTAGGGACTTAATGTTTCCAGGAGTTTTTTAATTACATGACTTTTATAGCTCTTTTTTGTGCTGCCTTTTCAAGGGACATAGCAGTTAGGTGAAGTGTCTGCCATGTTTTAAAAAAGGAAAGGCACTCGACACTCTAAATAATTTTGCTAGATTAGAATGTTTCAGCTCCTAAAATGCACACCCCTCTCTACTGGTCTCACTGTTTTGTGGAGAGCTGCACTGCCCTCTGCTGGGCCCAGTTCTTACTTTACAATTCTAAAATAGTCTTTTTAGTTCGGCTATACAGATGCCAAAACTGCTATGAGATTTTTAAAGCTCATGCCTAAGTGATAGCCTCTGTTCTCTAAAGCAGAAGGTTAGTTAATAGTAATTTTTGTTTGCTCTATTTCTATTGCAGGTCACTATAATCTGACATTTTGAGATAAAAATAGGTCAGATAAGAGTAGATAGATCTCTGTAGCATGAAAATCACTTAAAATTTTTTTTCCCCACAGAGTCATTTACTTGCCTGAGTGCGGTCTGAGAATCTGTTAAGAGCCAATGAACGGGCTTTGGAATGACCTCCAATCTAGCTTGGGTCCATCCACATGGGATTACTTAGTAGTTCTATCTTCTGCAAACAGAACTTCAGACACATTTTTCTCAGAATTCTTGATAATTCCCTGACTTTTCCACCACAAATGGAAGGCTTGGAGGGCAGGTGCCTGGGACCTCTAGATGAGCCATTTTTCAGTAGTCTTTGCAGTCAAACGTTCTAGACTGGTGGTCCCAAGTGTAACAAAGATTCCAGGTCTAGCCTAGTGCCACTAAACTGCTGTGGTTGAAGTGGACAGGCGCCCAGAACCTGCCTAGTGGCCTCCTCCTCCATCTTCTTGGTGCCCCTGACTTCTGGGACCCTTCCAACTTCATGAGGCACAATGTGAAAGAGCTAAATTATTCTCCACTTCTTACTGGTCTGTCCTTGTACACCGCCCCAGAAACGGTTCTTTGTACTTTCCAGCGGCGTAACCGTTCAGTGCTATCCCAGGAGACATGATCATGGAGGCACAGTGTGGCCTCGTCTGGCCTCAGCTTGCTTTTCCAGTCTCCTGTTCCACTTTCCTTCCAAGCACCTTGTGCTCTAGTGCCGGCCACTGACTGCTCCCTGTAATTCTACGCCTTGTTGTGGGTTTCCTTTGCCTGGAGAGGCCCTACGTCTCAACACCAGGAAACAGTCCTTCCATCCTTCCTGACTCAGCTCCAACACTACCTCTGACAAGTCCTGCTTGCCCCTGACCTTGGTCTACTAAGGCTTCTCTGACAAAATGCAATAGGCTGTGTGGCTTAAAACACAGAATTGATTGTCTTACTTCTGGAGTCGAGAAGTCCAAGATCGGGGTGCCAGCAGGGTTGCGTTCTGGGGAGGAGCCTCTTCCTGGTTTGTAGACCTTGCTATGTCCTCACATGGCATTTCCTCAATGGGCACTCGGAAGGAAAAACATCCCTCTCCCTCTTGTTATCAAGACACCAGTGCTGTTAGATTAAGACCCCACCCTTATGACCTCATAACTTGAATTGCTTCCTAGAAGTTCTGTCTCCAAATACAGCCACATTAGGGGTTAGGGTTTCAGCATAAAAATTTGGGGGTGGGGGATACAGAGCACAATGCCCTCTTCTCCTGCTTTCACATACCCCCAGAGTAAAATAAGGGATGATTTTTTTTTCCCCTTGGCACTTTGTACACTTGTAGGAAGCCAGGAAGTAAATACTCAAACCTGATTATTCATCACTCAGCCCTTCCATTGCTGGGACAAGGTAGCCCACTGCTGCAGGCATAGGCCACAGCCTCCTAGGGCACAGCACAGGGAAATGAATGGTGTTGCCTGGATCTAGAGAGTGAATGGACGAGATCCAGCAGGCATCACTGCCTGTTCGAGGTGTGTCACAACAGTGGTGAAAGCTAAAAATGATTTCTGAGTTTATGGAAGTTTAGAGGGGAACTTGGAACTTAGCTAGCCACACTTAGTTTTGCAGATCAAAGATCTGTAAAACCCAAGGAAGTTAAAATGACTTGTTTGAGCTTATGAGTTATTAATAAGAAATACCATTTATGAATATTCCTATGTGTTGCACACCATAAGCACTTATAATAGTTTTTTATTGCTGCATAATGAATTACTACAAATTTAGCAGCTTACAAGTTCTGACACTTAAGGTCATGAACTCATCCTAGAAAAAGTGCTACATACGTCATTGCTGAATATCACTGTGGTCACCTTCGAAGTACTCCCCTTGGGAAACTGTGCACTGATGCTAGTGCCTAGTCCACCCTTCAAAGTAATTTTGGAACTCTTTCTGAAATGGCCATCAGAGCTGTCGTCTATTACCCTTAATGTCCTGAATGTCATCAAAATGTCTTCCTTTCAGTATTTCCTTTCTCTTCAGGTAAAGAATGAAGTCATTGGGGGCCAGATCAGCTAAGTAGGGAAGGTTTTCCAATACAGTTATTTGTTTACTGGCTAAAACCCCCCTCACAGACAGTGCGGTGGGAGCTGGTGCATTGTCGTGATGCAAGCGCCATGAATTGTTGGCGAAAGGTTCAGATGCTCTAACTTTCACACAGCCTTTTTAGCACTTTCAAATAATAAACTTGGTTAACTGTCCAGTTGGTACAAATTCATAATGAATGGTTAAATGGAAGTTTAACCATTTTATATATGAGAAATCAGGGACTTGGGAAAGTTAGATAACTTACTGAAGGCATGGGTGAAGGATGGTGTACCTGGAATTTGGACCCAAAGGTTGCCAGGACCTTCCTTACCACCACCACCGTCCTACCTGGCAGAGCAGAAACGAGAAGCCATGCTTACACTCTCATGAGCAGTGAACTTCAGACTGTAGCAGGCTGTCTTCCCTAAGTGGTGCTTTGCTTTTGTGACGTGGGCATACTTGTGGACAGTGGGGTCCTGCAACTATGAGCTCCCCTTCTCAGTGCACCAGTGATTATAAGACTAGAGAGAATAAAACATGGGGATGCCTGACACATACTAAATAAGACCTACTACTTTTTGGGGATACTTTCAAGTAATATTTAGAGATAAATATTTATGAAACGCAAGACATAAACCCAAAATTTTAAGAAGTTTATAGCCAGTTATTTCATGTTGAAAGCATAGTAGTAGCATTGGAACCACAGGTCATTTATCATATACACAAAAGAATTATTCTTCTGTCTTAGTTTGATAAAGCCTTCCAAAAAAACAGTTGCATTTTACAAGAAAAGTGTTACGTGAATGTAGCATACATCTGTGCAGAGAATTTCTGATTGGTTAGAGCTGGCTAAAAGTAAAAATTCCGCACCATAAATGGATGAATGCCTGTGTTGAATTCTATAACAGAGGCCCAGACTTCAGTCCATATATGTGTATAATTGTTATAAAAGGGCAGCTTCCAACCCTCTTAAAAGTATGGTCTGTAGCCGTGCCACGACCATGCCTTAAATCACTGTGAGTGCTGGCAGCGGGTCAGAGCACTCCAGCTGCTACTACTTGCCTTGTAAAAATAATAATTTTTACAAATAGGGATACAAAAAGTCATTTCTCTTTTGGGAGGATGAGGGATAGTTTCTTGACTGCCTTCAGCTTGAAACTAAATCTATGTATTTTTCTGAGGCAATGCTTCTGGTACATTTTAGTACTGTCTTGGGATTAACACAAGAATTCTGAAGTTGTAATGTAAAATTGTGAGTATACAGTTTTAATAATTTGTGACGCACGTTAGCCTTTGTATGTGTATGTATTAACATGGAAACTCTTTTGTACAATGCACGTTTTTAGTATAAATCTGAGAGCTTCCCAGTCTACTAGTCTACCATCCCCTCTTTTAAAGTCATAAAAAAAAAAGGCTGTTTTAAACTAAATTCTTAATCCTCCTCCTTCTTCTTTTTCCCACATAATTTTTATTAACAATCCGTGGAGAGGAAGGGTTTAGATTTCCCAAGTGTGCTTAAGTGTGGGAATTGATTCATGTACTCCTGAAAAACTGCTGTCAAGTTGGTATAATTCAAATGAATTTAATAAACATAGACTATTTAGATCTACATATATCATCAAAAATTATTTGTGAATCATCGGAGGAAGGACACTACATCAACCTTACAAACATAGCCCCTAGCATATGCCCTGTATTTGTTTTCATTTCACATAAAACCACTTTTATAAAGTCCTTAATTTTCTTAAGAAGGATGGAATCTGGGTTATAGACTGAAATACGTGATAAAAGTTCCATTCATTCTCATGACTTCTTTTGGATACCAAGATAACAGTATCCTTTTCTTCCCCAATAAGGTTTTTTTTTAAATAAAGTTATCAGGTAAATTCCAAATGCCTTTAAAAGCTCATAAGAGATTATTTCTACAAATAAAATTTACCAATTTAAATATGAGAGATTCAAATATAAAACACTGTTGAAAAGGATCTAAAACAATTTTTGAACTAGATTAGAAGTGAACACCACAGATTTCCACAATGGATAGCACTTGGCGCCTGGCCCAGACTTTATAGGTTTCTTTCTTAAGTAGTTGTTTGTAGTTTTCCCTTTTTGTTGTACAAATAGAGTTCCAATAAGGGGTCTGGAAGTTATGTGGTCATTGCAGCTGCTTCAGTGATGACAACTCTAGCTGAAAGAACTATTCTCCCTTTCTTGAGTCACATTCCTGCCAAGTGCTCTGTGACAGCAGGTCACCATGTTGGAGTGAGGATGCAGATAAGGCTTATAATATGTTTGTGATTTGAAAGCTGTAATGAATCAATCATAGGTTTCAACACTCAGAAAACTGACAATCGAGCACAGTATGACTTCTTTAGCTACTTCTATTGGTGTGTTGTTTTAACCTGTTTTTTACTTGCTTAATAAGGATATGTTGGGTGGGTGAAGGGGGGTGGGTAGAGAAAACATTTCCTCAGAATGTGAATCTTCCAAGAATAGCCAAGACAAATAAGAACAAGTATAGAGGTAGCTTTTATATCATTGGTTAATAAACCTTTCTATATACTGGGGGTGCCAAAAAAATGCGTGACTTGTATTCATCTTTTGTTATCGGTATATATTGAGTATTACAACTAATACAGTTTTTTTCCTTTCTTAAAATGTGTATATATATATTTTGGGCACCCTCTGTATAACACTTGCATAATAAATATCTTATTTAACTACACTATAGGTTGTCATCATAGCTCGTGCTTTAGAAGCCAGCAGGCTTTATTTCACTTACTCTTTTACTATTTATCTTTCAAATTCTAAAAATCTGACTCCCCTTATTTTGTGGTGTACATGTTGGTGTAGCACTAGATAATGAACCTTTCCAAGGAAGTCTAGCATCTATCACATAGCCATGTAACATTATTACTTCCTTCTTTAGTCAATCGCTTTTGTTAATTATTGGGGAACAGAGCCATAGAAACATCTCTTTATATTAAGAACTAAATCTCCAACCCACCTGTTTCCCCTCAGGAAGTATGATTTCAAACTTGATCCAAAAGCGGTGTGATAGTTTTATGACTAATTATATTGTTTTCGTTAACCAAAGAACAAGAATGGAGAGAACATACTGTAGTAGAATAATATGCTCCTTTCCACTAGATGGGAGTGTAAGATAACCAGGTAGGAGTCTTTTATAGCTTAACCAGAATATGCAAACTCTTCAGCAAATTCTTACCAAATAAAGATTTCTGACCAGTGTGTGTACAAGGAAAGTGGTTTTCCCCCCACCCCTCATGTTGGTGCCTCTCTGACTCCCTGTCTGTCTCTTTCTAGAACTGTACAAGTCAGATCTAATATTTTCAGTTTGCAAAACTGACCTTAAGAAAACTAAGAACACAAAAATCTATAATTATTTAATAATTATTTGGCAAAGATATTTAAGAGTTTTCAGGTGTTTATTTCTTCTAACTTTCTAACATAGAGAAATCAATTATTTAATATTAATTTTAAATCCAGAAAACTTACTAAACTCTTATTGATGCTAACACATTGCATTTTTATATGATTAGTCATAGCATCTGTGAATAACAACAGCTTAGTTTCTTTCTTCCTGATGTCACCTTTTAACTTCTGTTTCTTTGATTTTTCTCTAATGTTCCGATTAGTACCCACAAGACAATATGAATGAAGTGGTGGGAGCAAGGCTGCTTTCTTGCTTCACATCATAAAATGAACACGCTGAGTTCATTTTATGCCGAGTGTTTGTGGGGATTTTCACAGAAACCCTTTGTAAAATTCTTTCTAGTTCCCTTCTATACTGTGTTTCCCCGAAAATAAGACCTAACCGGACAATCAGTTCTAATGCGTCTTTTGGAGCAAAAATTAATATAAGACCTGGTCTTATTTTACTATAATATAAGATCGGGTATAATACAATACAATACAATACAATACAATACAATACAATACAATACAATACAATACAATACAATACAATACAATAACATAATAATATAATACTGGGTCTTATATAATGTAAGACCAGGTCTTATATTAATTTTTGCTCCAAAAGACGCGTTAGAGCTGATTGTCTGGCTAGGTCTTATTTTCAGGGAAACACGATAGCGAAAATTAATAAGTAAAATATAATCAGAAAAGATGTTGAAATGTGTTGAATGCTTTTTCTGCATCTCATGAGAAGCAGACATTTACTTTATTAGTTTCTGCTATTATTTTTAATCTCCTTCCTTGTGTTTTAAGTTTACTTTGCATTTTTCCAAACTTCTTGAGCACTTAGTTTATTAATCTTTTTTCTTCTAATTTGAGCGTTTAAGCTATGAATTCCCTTCTAAGCATCCCTTTGGATGTGTTCTGCAAGTTTCAGAAGTAAGTTTTTATTCTTTTTTCTTAAAATATTGTTTGTTTGAAGTTCTATTGTGATTGTTTTTTTCAACATTGAATTTTTTATTTTTTTTTAAGAAGTACTTTCTAGTTGCTTTTTTGTTGTTGATTGTTAACATAATTGCCTTCTGTTCAGATAATGTTGTTGATGATCAGTCCTTGGGCATTTCTTGAGACTTACTTTGTAGAATCATATGCGTTCAGTTTTTACAAGTGTTTCAGGTTCTCATAAAAAGAATGTGTGTTCTGCAGTCACTGGATGTGGTATTTTTTATGTGTGTGTTAGATCAAACTTATTAATTATGTTATTAATAGCTTTATTTCTAAATTTTTTAGTGTCACTATAATGATGGATTTGTCTGTTTCTCATAGTTCTGTTATTTTTGCTTATATGTTTTGAAATAAGGTTATTAGGCTATATTATTCCATTTAGAATGGTTTCATCATAGAGGTGTTTTTTAAACTTTTGTCACTATATAGTGATTTTATTTAATATTCAGTAAAGGAAAAAGCATTAAAGTCCAATCTGTATGATATTAATATATGTATCTTCTGCTGGTATTTGCCTGTATTGTCTTTTTGCATCTTTATGCATTCATCCTTTCTGTGTGTTAAATTTAAATGTCTTTTATAAATAACATGTAGTTGGATTTTGTTGTATTATCCAGTGAAAGCCTTTGGCTTTTAACTGAGAACTGAGTCCATTTATTGTGATTATAGATATATGAGCATTTGGATTATATCAAACATCTTAATTGTGTGTTCTACCTTTTCTAATTTCCTGTTTCTTTTTTCTCCTCTTATTGCTTTCTGTTTGACTAATTGCATTTTATATATTTATTTCATTTTCTCTCTATTAGTTTAGAAATTACATGCACTATTTCTCACTTTAGTTATGCAGATATTTTTAACATGCATACTTAACATCTAATGTCAATCTATATCTTTAATATCATCCTGACAATGTAAGGATATTAGAATGTTTTTATTTTTAAACTTCCAGATTCTCCCCCCTGATTTATATGCTGTCGTTGCCTTGGATTTTTGGTTTGTTTTTAATACCAGTCTCTCTACTTCCGGTTTCCCCTGTCACCTTTTCCACCTTCTGCTCCTCTGCCAGACTCCTTCCTGAGTCCTCACCTTTTCCTCTACTCTTCTCCGGGAAGGGAAGGTGATCTGTTCAACTCCGTATGCCTCTGTACCATCCCCTGACTCTCGAGCTTATATTTCCTACCAGGCTACAGTTTTTGACACTACGTCTGTGTATCCTACATTCTACTTGAGATCTGACCTTGTCTCAGAGGCATTTCAAACTTAGCAGTAGTTCAGTTTTGGAGACCTTTCATCAACCTTTTCCCCACTTACTTCAGATCTGTTCTTCTTTTGTATTTACTATCTTAATAAATTACACTCCTACCAACTTACTCATCCAGAAATGTGGGTCTATTTTATGGTATTATTTTTTGACAAACTGGGCTTTCCGATTACTATCACTATATCCAAATCAAACACAAAATTTACTCAGTTTTACATTCAAGGAGATCTTAAAGCTCTTCTTTTCATCTCCACTGTCAAACACTCTAGTGCAAGCTCTGACACACCTTAATGTGGACCACAGCAATAACCATCCAAGATGGAAACTCATTTCACTTGTGAAGTAGCAGTGGAATCCCTGGGACGTAGAGTCATTTCATTGCAAACTAGATGCACCATTGACATGTTGACCCATCTCCCTCCTTCCAGTTGTGTCTATCCCTCATCCTCTCTCCACGTGGCAGGTATTACGGTTTTGAAAATGACAGATCTCATAGCTTATAGTGCTTCCTTATTGCTCTTAGAATGAAGGCGAAATTCCTTATGTGTTCTACAAGGCCCTGCATAAACCTCCTGGCTGCCTCCCATCCTGTCACTGCCCCATTTCTTTCTTCAGTAAGTCATACTCGCCTTCTCTGATCATGGAACCTAAAGGAACAATCTCTTTCCTAATTCAGGACCACCACAGGTACTCTTTCTACCCAGAACATTTGGAGGCTTTTCTCCTTTCTTTCCCCTTCACAAATGTACACATACATACCCCATCCACACCTATGTTTTCCACATCCTTCAGATCTCATCCTAAATGTCACTTTCTTATGGAGTAATATTCTTAAGGAGCCCTTTCCTCATCAGTTCCAGGGTCAAAATTATACCCTCTGGAGGTATCCTGTACTTTTCTTTCTTGTCACAAATGCAGTTGTAGGGTGTGTGTGTGTGTGTGTGTGTGTGTGTGTGTGTGTGTGTGCACGCACGCACACTGTGCTTGTTTAATGTCTGTCTCCATCTCCCCATCAGATGGTAAGTTCTAGTAAGTCAGAGACTGGGCCTGTTTTTTTCACCATTATATCTTAATATCAAGTACATTGCTTGGCACATGGACACTCATGTTGCATGAATGAATGAGTGATTATGTGCCAGATCAGATTGGGGGAGGGGACGGTATCCATCAACTATAAGAAGAGCAAAGACTTTCATTTATCTGTCTTTTTATACATAATGGAGCATATGGTAGGTGATCAGTAAGTTTGAAGAAATAAGAGAAGGGGAAAGGGAAGGGAAAGAGAAAGGAGAAAGGTAATGGCAAATGAGGAAGAAGCGGAAAAGATATTGGAAAGGGGACAGAAAAAGTAAACCTAAATCTAGAATTACAGTTCTTGATGAGAAAAGTTGTATCAATCTCCCTCTCATTAAAAAAACAAACCGAAACAAAAAAAAACTTGAGTAATGCCTATGACATGTGATCGTGGAATAAAATATGAAACCTCTTACTTTGATTTTTTTTGATGATTTTGTTTTATTTATTTGTTTATTTATTTGAAAGAATGAGGAATATTAGTTGGGATTACCCTCAGAATTCCCCCTTGAGCATGGATTTTTTAATCAAAATCTTTTTCAAAGTCTTACAAAGGTACATTTTTATGTTTCTTTGTTCAAATTTATAGATAGCTACTTAGTATTCCCCCCAAAAAAGATTTGCCTTTGCATACCATTAAATGGAATGTGTGTAAAAGTATTTTATGAATTATAAATGTATGCACATAATTATTATTTTTTAATTAAATTTATTGGGGTGACAATTGTTAGTAAATTTACATAGATTTCAGGTGTACAATTCTGTATTACATCGTCTATAAATCCCATTGTGTGTTCACCACCCAGAGTCAGTTCTCCTTCCATCACCATATATTTGATCCCCTTTACCCTCATCACCCACCCCCCACCCCCTTACCCTCTGGTAACCACTAAATTATTGTCTGTGTCTATGAGTTTTTCTTTCTCATTAGTTTGTCTTGTTCTTTTTGGTTTATATACCACATATCAGTGAAATCATAGGGTTCTCTGCTTTGTCTGTCTGACTTATTTCACTTAGCATTATACTCTCAAGATCCATCCATGTTGTCACAAATGCTCCTATATCATCTTTCCTTAATGCCGAATAGTATTCCATTGTGTATATATACCACAACTTCTTTATCCATTCATCTATTGAAGGACATTTTGGTTGTTTCCATGTCTTGGCCACCGTAAACAAAGCTGCAATGAACATTGGAGTACACGTGTCTCTATAGAGAAATGCTTTCAGATTTTTTGGGTAGATACCCAGGAGAGCGATTGCTGGGTCATATGGTAATTCTATTCGTAATTTCTTGAGGAACCTCCACACTGCCTTCCATAACGGCTGCACCAGTCTGCATTCCCACCAACAGTGTATGAGGGTTCCTTTTTCTCCACAGCCTCTCCAACATTTGTTACTATTTGTCTTATTGATGAAAGCCATTCTGACTGGGGTGAGGTGATATCTCATTGTGGTTTTCATTTGCATTTCTCTGATGATTAGCGATGTTGAGCATTTTTTCATATGTCTATTTGCCGTTTGTATATCCTCTTTGGAGAAATGTCTCTTCAGGTCCTCTGTCCATTTTTCAATTGGGTTGTTTGTTTTTTTGTTGTTGAGTTTCATGAGTTCCTTGTATATTTTGGATAACATAATTATTTTTGATTAGGTATAATTAATCATTGCCTGCTTTTCTCCACAATTACAGAAAAATATGTCGTAACTGCAAGTGTGGCCAAGAAGAACATGATGTCCTATTGAGCAATGAAGAGGATCGAAAAGTGGGGAAACTTTTTGAAGACACCAAGTATACGACCCTGATTGCAAAGCTAAAATCAGATGGAATTCCCATGTATAAACGCAACGTTATGATATTGACCAACCCGATTGCTGCCAAGAAGAATGTCTCGATCAACACAGTTACCTATGAGTGGGCTCCTCCTGTCCAGAATCAGGCATTGGTAAGTAATCAGGGGGACGGAAGTCTCCTTAGGAAAGTTCCTGGACTGCTTATTTGGGGCAGTTCCTTCATTGACCGTATCCCCCTTAAGTCTGTTGTTTTCATGGGGTTCTCATTATTTTGACTTTCAACTCCTATTACAGTCTTTTCAAAGTAAGATTAGATATCTCCTAGAATTTTTCTGACTACCAAATATGTTAACCTTTTTGAGGGAATGGTCTGAAATTCTTAATAATTAGATTAAAAACAGATGTTTTATACAAATCTAGTGACTCTTCTAACTTACTCTTGAGAAGATTTCTCTTAAGATGGTAAATAATACCAAAGGAGTAAAATTTCTGTCATTGTTTAGAACTCAAAAAAATGTCCAACACTATTTCTTTTACTATGTAAAGCATTTACTATGTAAGGCATTTTTGTGTCAAGCTCCTATTTTAACAACTAGATGAGACATGTGGAAGTCTTTTAAGGTTAGTTAAATCATTAAAATGAATCTTGTGATGATATTTTTATAATGAAAATGCTGTTGATCCATAGATCATTCTAGACATGCTGCCTAAAAATATGTGTTCTTTTCCAATTGTACACTTACATATATTTAGCACAAGTAAACATTAGTAACCAAAATCTTTTACAAATTGGAAAGAAAAAAACTAATTTCATGAATAAAAGTGTCCATTTATACTGAACTTAATCTGTTTAGTGTACCATTTTTGAGCAAGTGTACCATTTGTTGGCATTTAGATATTTAGGTGAGGAAGACCATTTGTTAGTATGATGGCCGCGCCTCGCGTTAACTGGTCCCCTTGTGGTTCAGGCCCGGCACTACATGCAGATGCTGCCCAAGGAGAAGCAGCCGGTGGCGGGCTCGGAGGGGGCGCAGTACCGGAAGAAGCAGCTGGCAAAACAGCTTCCCGCACACGACCAGGACCCGTCCAAGTGCCATGAGCTGTCTCCCAAAGAGGTGAAGGAGATGGAGCAGTTTGTGAAGAAATATAAGAGCGAGGCTCTGGGAGTAGGAGACGTCAAACTTCCCCGTGAAATGGACGCTCAAGGCCCCCCCAGGATGGACAGCCCTGGAGGGGACCGCAGCACGGCGGCCGCGGTGGGGGCCATGGACGGCAAGTCGGCCGAGCACAGAAGAACTCAGTATGTGAGTAGAGCAGCCGCACCGTTGGCCTAACTGGTGGATTCTATAGGTTCCTTTTCACTTTCTTTGAACCTTTTTGGGGGGTTGTTCCTCTGTTTCCAAAAGGGAGTAAGTGAGGGAAATAAACGGTCAGTTTAGGCAGATTTTAGAGAATCATCATGTTTGAAACCTCTGCCTAAGGCCAAGTTTTCTGATTGCTTTTTGCCAAGTATAATTGTGAGTTTTACGTATATGTTCGTAGTTAGCATCAGTGTATCATTCTGGAATACAACATACTAATCTAGAATCTGTTTCTAAGCATAATTTTGGTGTCAATTGTTTGTCTCTTCCCATAAATAAGAATAATGTATGCTTAGGTGAATTCAGTTTTGCTTCTGAGACTGTACCTAAAATTCAAACGCAAATTTATGTGCATGTGTTCAATCATATTTTTTAAATCTCCTAGAGACAGCAATTCGAGTCTTTTTTTATACCTTGAAGAAAATAGATGAACAAAAAAACAAGAATTAAACTTAATATCTTTCTCAAAGATCCAATTAACACATCAACCAATAAGGCTTAGTCTTGTAAAAAAAATTTTTTTAAAGTACTAATAAACTCTACAGTAATCAGTTTTTAGACACCCACTTAAAGTTTAGCTTTTTTCTGTAAATGGCTTTAATTCAGGAAACAATACTCTGTTACACATAGGGTGCAAGAATTAGGTTTGAACCACCTGGAAGATTCTGTTTCACAGGAAGTACCAACACCTTAATTGTCTACATGGACAAACTACTAATTTCAGTAGAAATGATTTTTGTTGATAGTTTTTCCACATTTCTCCTAAAGCTGATGATGAGAAACGCCAGTCTTATGATGACCAGATTGTTTGCATGGTTTCCCTTTCAGTCCTGCTACTGCTGCAAACTGAGTATGAAGGAAGGTGACCCGGCCATCTATGCTGAAAGGGCCGGCTATGATAAATTGTGGCACCCGGCTTGTTTCGTCTGCAGTACCTGCCAGGAACTCCTGGTCGACATGATTTATTTCTGGAAGAATGGGAAGCTGTACTGTGGCAGACACTACTGTGACAGCGAGAAACCCCGATGTGCTGGCTGTGATGAGGTCTGTTCTCTGGGGCCACCTGCATGCAGGCTCATCTCTGTACCCACATGTGGCCCCCTGACCATTGTAAGGCTACCTTAGCAAGATGGCAACCTGAATTAACCAAGCAGCATTTGCTTTATTTACATCCAAAGGAGTCAAAGGAAAAAACTTTTAATTTCAGTCATTCTGAGTGTTGTGTTAATTGTGTTGACTAATGAAAGATTGTCCAGAAACATAAAAGATAGATTTTGACAAAACCAAATAGTAACCTAAGTTCAAACTTTAGGTTATTTTCAAACTTCAACCCACGAAAGTAAGTTGATACACTTGTGGATCTAAATCCCTTCCTGTCTAAAGAATCTAGCTTTGTTATTTGTAGCAAAAAGCAAAATCCTGCTTCATCTTATTTTTATCCTCTTCCCAGCTGATATTCAGCAATGAATATACCCAGGCAGAAAACCAAAACTGGCACCTGAAACACTTCTGCTGCTTTGACTGTGACAACATCCTAGCTGGGGAAATATACGTGATGGTTGACGACAAGCCCGTGTGCAAGCCCTGCTACGTGAAGAATCACGCTGTGGTGAGACGCGTTCTGATGCGGTTGCCTCCATCTGCATTATGACGGACTTTGTACCTCCATTTAAGTTCTTACAAGTGCCACACAGCAAGCACTGCTCTCAAGTAGGAAACCATAGGGTGTTATTATAAAATCCAGATACTTCAAAAGCAGTGCATGCACTGACTGGGCCACCTCCAGATTTCTTACCTGTGCAGTTTATACTCTAGAGTACAGATGCTGCGTGATAATCAGATCCCCACTAAGAAAGTGCCTTAATGAGAATGAGATTGATTGATTCTCATCATACAGATCAGATTCCATTTAAATAAGGTTCCCAGGGGCTGTTGACATTCTTTAGCTCTATGTTAGTGTTTATGGTTTCTGCTCGTGTTACTCGACCCCCCAGTAGGGCTTTGTTTGTGCTGCTTGGAGACTGTGCCTATTTTCAAAAACACATACTGAATTGATACAGTATAACAAAACTTGACCTGCAAATTTTGGTTTGGATTTGCTAAATCTTAACGATTTACTACTTACCATTGAGTTGAACTAAATAAATGTAAATGATTTATTTGCTTGAGCCAAACACTTAAATATTTAATGTGAGAGTATATATTTTTTTCTTGGCTCTACCCTATTTAAACAGAGCTGCTATTGCGTGATGGCCAAGAGATAGATAATTTAAATAAAGGTAAATTTTAAAAACTAACCATATATACTAAGTATTTATATGCAGGAAAATACATATTAGTTAAAGATCCCCCTTAGCTATGAAGTAGAGAAGACTCCTGGCTAAGAAATAAAATGACATATTTATATAGTTTTAGGAGTATGATGCTATGAAAATAAGGTAACAGGTTTTGGTGTCAATGCCAATATTCGACCCTTACTCATTGTCTCCACATAGAATCAGTCATTTTCTGTCAACTCTGCCTCATCAATACATCTCAGATCCTCATAGTTACAGCTACTCTACTTCAGGCCTTTATGTTTCATTATTTAGATTATTGCAGTGACCTCAGATTTGGTCTTTCCACTTCCATTCTTCATCTTGTTCAAAGCCATCTTCTATAATGCTAGAAGATACTCTTTCTAAAATGCAAATCTGATCCTTCAGCTTTTGCTGAATACATCCTGACCCTTCTAGCCTGTCTAGACACTTCTACTAGTTATCCAACCCAAATCATATATCTGCACAGCAAGTTACCAGTGTTTTCTAGTTTCTACACTCTTTTGTCTTCTGCTCGCACTTACTCCTTTGTCTGATACACCCTCCTATTCCTGTTTGACCTGACGATGCCTCCACATTCCTCCAGACTCGGTTTAGGCTTAACATTTTTCAGAACACCCTTCCTGATTCCCCACCCTAAGCTCCACACTTTTCTCTCTGGCTAGGCTGGAGGCCTGTCTGTTTCCTTGGGGCCCAAGTGTGTAATTGTTTTTTTGTTTGTTTGTTTTTAATTTATTGGGGTGACAATTGTTAGTAAAGTTACATAGATTTCAGGTGTACAATTCTTTATTACATCATTTATAAGTCCCATGTGTGTTCACCACCCAGAATGAGTTCTCCTTCCATCACCATATATTTGATCCCCTTTACCTTCATCTCCGACCCCCCACCCCGCTTACCCTCTGGTTAACCACTAAACTATTGTCTGTGTCTATGAGTTTTTGTTTCTCATTTGTTTGTCTTCTTCTTTTGTTGTTTTTGGTTTATGTACCACATATCAGTGAAATCATAGGGTTCTCTGCTTTTTCTGTCTGACTTATTTCGCTTAGCATTATTATCTCAAGATCCATCCATGTTGTCACAAATGGTCTTATTTCATCTTTTCTTACCATCGAATAGCATTCCATTGTGTATATATACCACAACTTCTTTATCCATTCATCTATCGAAGGACATTTTGTTTCCATGTCTTGGCCACCGTAAATAAAGCTGCAATGAACATGGAGCACACGTGTCTTTATGGATACATGTTTTCAGATTTTTTTGGGTAGATACCCAGGAGAGGGATTGCTGGCTCATATGGTAATTCTCTTCTTAATTTTTTGAGGAACCTCTACACTGCCTTCCATAATGGCTGCACCAGTCTGCATTCCCACCAACAGTGTATGAGGGTTCCTTTTTCTCCACAGCCTCTCCAACACTTGTTACTATTTGTCTTGTTGATTAAACCCATTCTGACTGGGGTGAGGTGATATCTCATTGTGGTTTTCATTTGCATTTCTCTGATGATTTAGTGATGTTGAGCATTTTTTCATATGTCTATTTGCCATTTGTATGTCCTCTTTGGAGAAATGTCTCTTCAGGTCCTCTGTCCATTTTTCAAGTGAGTTGTTTGTTTTTTTGTTATTGAGTTTCATGAGTTCCTTGTATATTTTGGATATTAGCCCCTTATCGGAGGCACTGTTTGCAAAAATCTTCTCCCATTCAGTTGGTTGCCTCTTTATTTTGTCAATGGTTTCTTTTGCTGTGCAGAAGCTTTTAAGCTTCATGTAGTCCCATTCGTTTCTTTTAGCTTTTACTTCCATTGCCTTTGGAGTCAAATTCATAAAAGGCTCTTTGAACCCAAGATCCATAAGTTTAGTACCTATGTTTTCTTCAATGCAGTTTATTGTGTCAGGTCTTATGCTTAAGTCTTTGATCCATTTTGAATTAATTTTGGTACATGGTGACAGATAGCAGTCCAGTTTCATTCTTTTGCACGTGGCTATCCAATTCTCCCAGCACCATTTATTGAAGAGGCTGTCTTTCCTTTATTGTATGTTTTTAGCTTCTTTGTCAAAAATTATCTGTCCATATTTATGTGGTTTTATTTCTGGGTTCTCAATTCTATTCCATTGGTCTATGTGTCTGTTTTTATGCCAATACCATGCTGTTTTGATTATTGTAGCCCTGTAGTACAAGCTAAAGTCAGGGAGTGCGATAGCTCCAGTATTGTTCTTTTTTCTTAAGATTGCTTTGGCTATTCGGGGTCTTTTGTGGTTCCAAACAAATCTGATGATTTTTTGTTCTATTTCTTTAAAAAATGCCATTGGGATTTTGATGGGGATTGCATTAAATCTGTATATTGCTTTGGGTAATATGGCCATTTTAACTATGTTGATTCTTCCAATCCATGAGCACGGAACGTCTTTTCATTTCTTTGTGTCTTCTTCAATTTCTTTCAAAAATGTCTTATAGTTTTTAGCATATAGGTCCTTCACATCCTTTGTTAAGTTTATTCCTAGGTATTTTATTCTTTTTCCTGCAATTGCAAAAGGAATAGTTTTTTGTATTTCTTTTTCTGAGATTTCATTGTTAGTATATAGGAATGCAATGGACTTTTGTACGTTGATTTTGTAGCCAGCAACTTTACTGTATTCGTTGATTGTTTCTAGTAGCTATTTGGTGGAGTCTTTAGGGTTTTTTATATATAGCATCATGTCATCTGCAAAGAGTTATAATTTACCTTTTTCATTCCCAATTTGGATGACTTTTATTTCTTTCTCTTGCCTGATTGCTCTGGCAAGGATTTCCAATACTATGTTCAAAAGCAGAGGTGATGGGGATAGCCCTGTCGTGTTCCTGAACGTAGAGCAAAGGGCTTCAGTTTTTCACCATTAATTATGAGATTAGCTGAGGGCTTGTCATATATGGCTTTTCTTATGTTAAGGTATTTTCCTTGTATACCTATTTTATTAAGTGTTTTAATCATAAATGGATGTTGTATCTTGTCAAATGCTTTTTCTGCATCAATTGATATAATCATATGATTTTTGTCCTTTATTTTGTTTATGTGATGTATCACATTGATGGATTTGCGAATGTTGAACCATCCTTGTGCCCCAGGGATGAACCCCACTTGGTCGTGATGAATAATCTTTTTAATGCATTGTTGTATTCGATTTGCTAGAATTTTGTTTAGGATTTTTGCATCTCTATTCATCAGAGATATTGGTCTGTAGTTTTCTTTTTCGTGTGTTGTCCTTACTAGGTTTTGGTATCAGGGTAATGTTGGCCTCATAAAATGAGTTATGGAGTACTGTCTCTTGTTCAATTTTTTGGAAGAGTTTGAGCAGGATTGGTATTAGATCCTGTTTGAAGGTTTGGTAGAATTCACTAGTGAAGCAATCTGGTCCAGGACTTTTGCTTTCGGAAAGGTTTTGGATGACTGATTCAATTTTGTTACTGGTGATCGGTCTGTTTAGATTTTCCATTTATTCATGGTTCAGCCTAGGAAGGCTATATGTTTCTAAGGACTTATGCATTTCTTCTAGGTTATTGAATTCGGTGGCATATAGTCCTTCATAGTATTCTTGGATGATCCTTTGTATTTCTGTGGTGTCCGTGATAACTTCCCCTTTTTAATTTCTGATTTTGTTAATTAGTGTCTTCTCTCTTTTTATCTTAGTGAGTCTAGCCAAGGGTTTGTGAATTTTGTTAATCTTTTCAAAGAACCAGCTCTTTGTCACATTAATGTTTTCTATTGTCTTTTTGTTCTCTATTTCATTTAGTTCTGCTCTGATTTTTGTTATTTCTTTTCTTCTGCTGACTTTCGGTTTTACTTGTTCTTCTTTTTCTAGTTCTTTAAGGTGTAACATGAGGTTATTTATTTGGGATTTTTCTTGTTTCTTGAGAAAGGCCTGTAATGATATAAATTTCCCTCTTAAAACTGTTTATGCTGCATCCCAAAATTTTTGGTAGGATGTATTTTCATTGTCATTTGTTTCTATGTAACTTTTGATCTCTCCTCTAATTTCTTCTTTAACCCAGTCATTCTTTAAAAGTATGTTGTTTAATCTCCAGGTATTTGTGTTTTTTCCTGCTTTCTTTTTGCAGTTGATATCCAATTTCAAAGCCTTGTGATCAGAGAATATGCTTGGTATGATTTCAATATTCTTAAATTTGCTGAGGCTGATTTTATGTCCCAATATATGGTCTATCCTTGAGAATGTTCCATGTACACTAGAAAAGAATGTATAGTCTGATATTTTAGGATGAAGTGTTCTATATATATCAATAATGTCCGTTTCATCTAATGTATCATTTAGGGCTGCTATTTCGTTATTTATTTTCTGTTTGGATGATCTATCCATAGCTGTCAATGATGTATTTAAGTCCCCTAGTATAACTGTGTTTTGGACAATTTCTCTCTTTAGTTCTGTTAGTAGTTGCTTGGTATATCTTGGTGCTCCCTGATTGGGGGCATAACTATTGATGACTGTTATGTCTTCTTGTTGTATAGTCTCCTTTACCATTATGAAATGTCCATCTTTGTCTCTTGTTATCTTTTTCACCCTGAAGTCTGTTTCATCTGATATCATTATGGCTATACCTGATTTTCTCTGGGTACTATTTGCTCGGAGTGTCAATTTCCACCCTTTCACTTTGAGTCTATGCTTGTCCTTGTAGCTGAGATGTGTCTCTTGGAGACAGCATATGGTTCGGTTTAGTTTTTCTATGCAATCTGCTACTCTTTGCCTTTTTATTGGTGACTTCAGTCCATTTACATTTACGGTGATTATTGATATGTGAGGATTTCCCATCATTTTATCTTTAGTTTTCTGGTAAGGCTATGTCTCCATTGTTTCTTTGCCTTTTTGTTGTTGTCTGTTATTTCTGTGTGGTGGTATTCTATGATGTTTCCCTCTGTTTCTTCTTTTATTACAGTATATATTTCAGTTCTGGATTTTTTTAGAGTGGTTACCCTTAAGTTTATGTAAAAGATACTTTGATATTTAGAGTATTCCATTTTCTTTAGCACACTTTCTGCATTCCCATATTCCGGTTCAGGCCTTTACTCTCCCCCTTTTTATCTTTAGGTTGCCACAAATTGTCCCTGTCGATGGTGGTCGTATAGCCTCCTTTAGTATTACTTGTACTGCAGGTCATGTATTAGAAAATTCCCTCAACTTCTGTATATCTGGAAAGGTCTTTATTCCTCCTTCATATCTAAAGGAGATCTTTGCTGGATATATTATTCTTGCTCATAACTTCTCTTTCTACAGTTTGAATAATTGATTCCACTCCCTCCTGGCTTGTAGAGTTTCTGCTGAAAAATCTGATGATAATCTAATGGGCTTTCCTTTGTAGATTACCGTCTTCTTTTCCCTGGCTGCCTTGAGGATTCTTTCTTTGTCCTTGATTTTAGACAGCTTCAATACAATGTGCCTTGGTGAAGGCCTGTTGGGATTGAGGTAATTAGGTGTTCTATTTGCTTCTTGGATTCGAGGATCCAGTTCTGTCCACAAGTTGGGAAGTTCTCATCAACAATTTGTTTGAATATATTCTCTGTTCCCTTCTCTCTTTCTTCTTTTTCTGGTATGTCCATTATTCTTATATTGCTCTTTCTGATGGAGTCAGAAAGTTCTTGTAGAGTTCTTTCATTTCTTTTAAGTCTCAAGTCTCTTTCTTCTTCCATCTGTGTAATTTCCAGGTTTCTATCTTCGATGTCACTGATTCTTTCCTCCATCTGGTCAACTCTACTACCTAAGCTGGTTATTTCATTCTTAATTTCTTCTATTGAGTCTTAATCTCCAGAAATTCTATTCGGTTGTTTTTTAAAATTTCAATCTCTTTCGTAAAATGCTCATGTTGTTCTTTGATTGTGTTTCTGAGTTCATTAAACTACCTTTCTGTGTTTTCTTGCATCTCGTTGAGTTTTTTCAGAACTGCAATCTTGAATTCTCTGTCATTTAAGTCACATATTTCCATATCTTTAAGTTCTTTTTGTGGAGACTTTTCACTTTCTTTCCGAGCTGTCTTGTTGCCTTGGTTATTCATGGCAATTACTGATTTATTATTTCTCTTCCTAGACATGTGCAGGAGTGGCTTCTGCACCAGGTTGATAGAAAGAGGTCTTTATTTTGTTTTCCAGTATTTGTTGGTAGAATGTTTTATTTTCTCTCCTACTGCAGCCTTTTTTTTTTCTCTCACACAGTGCTATGTTTTCTCTGCACTATTCCAGCTTCACACACAATGGGGGGATTACCTGGGAAATGGGCTTCTCCTCTGTTAACAGTTCGCCTGGGTCATAGGGAGTCATGTCCCTGTGGCGATGTGGAGAACTTTTGAAGTTCCAAAGTTCTTTCTGCACCCGATTCAGAGCCCATATGTTTCAGCAGTTCTGTTCACTCCTGCAGGGATCTGCCCAGATAGGTGGGGTCAGGGGCGGGGTGAGTTGTGAGTGGTGGCCCAGAGCAATGGCAGCAACCACCACCACAGCCGGTCCTGCTTCCACAGCTCCCTCCCCTTTGCCGGAACTAGTTGGGCTGCGAATCTGTGTCTGCGGTCCACAGTTCTCAGAACAGCAAATATTCTGTCCTTTTGATCTGACACTACTATTGTTTCGTTTCTAGCACCAGGCAGGTGGGGGCGGGGCAAGCTCTGGGAGGGTAGGGAGGGGGTGGCTAGTCTCCGTGCCTAAGGCTTCTGTTCTCCGCTCAGCCGTGAGGGCTTAAACCACCGTTTTCAGCCCTCTTCATTCAGTCTCTTCTCTGAGGTCTCTGCCGTGAATGTTGGGTACAGCCATGTTATATGCTGCCCCCTCAGCCCTGTGAGCCTTAAGCGGAGCCCTAGCAGTCCGAGTTCTTCCCTCTCCAGCACCTGCGGTAGTTCCGGGAGCAGAGCACTCAGCTAGGTCTGCGCCCTGCGCCCGCGCGGCTCCGTCTCCGCACTTCTCCCTTCCCTCCTCCTCCACTCGCGCAATTCGCCCACCTTTAGGTGAATTCAGTAGTGGTCCTCTTTGTCTTGCCTGACTGCTGTGCAGGGAGTCCTTTGTGGAGTTATTGTTGTTCAATTAGTTGTAAATTCCAGGGGAGCTTTATAGAGGCTCGCCTCACGCCGCCATTTTGATGATGTCCCCAAGTGTGTAATTGTTAATAGCACTCATCTGTCTTCTCCATGACAGTGTAAGCAGCTGAGGATAGAGCTTGCCTTTTATTTCCATCTCCTCAATGTCAGCACTTAAGAAATGTCTAAGTGACTGACTTGTGTTCTGATAGGTCTCATTTGTTTGGGGTCCACATGAGCCCTCCTTATATCTGGGAAAAGATGCTGAATCACCATATGGCCTGACACATAATTTAGACAAAAAAGTGCTTCTCTGAATTTGTTGCAATAGTTTCTCTGCAGAAGAGGGTTGTCATGATGTGTATTTATTGTAGGATGTGTGACCTTGGTCTCAAGGGCTAGAATGTAAACTCCACGAGGGCAGGGATTTTTGTCTGCCTTGCTTTCTGTTCTATTTCCAACACTATAACAAAATAGTAGGTACTCGATAAATACTTATTTATAAAATACTTTACTTTATAAAGCTTTAAATAGATGAAGCTTTTTTAAAAAAACCTTTACATTGTATCTATGTTACATTGTATATAATTAATGGAGAGGATTATAACCACAGGTGTGATTTTTACAAAAAGAGGGAATCTTTAAATTATTTAGCTTTATAATATGGCATGGTTTGTTTTAAAGGTTTACTTTTGTTTAAGACATGGTATTGTCCTTTGCTTAATATCAAAATAAACATATCTATCACCTAAACAAACTGCAGCTGATGGCAAAGAAAGCTATCCATGCAATATGCTAAAATTTTGAAGATTATCTAGTTGAGGGCACTGATCTCCTTAGATCTTTTAAATTGTTGTAAAAGAGGTTACATACAAATTATTTTTAACCTGAAACCAAGAACTCTGCTCAAAACAGAGCTTTTCTGAGGAATAAAGTAACCTGGAAGGAGGAGGATAATGGGAAATGCACTGAGTTTTTCTCTGCACTGTCTCTGAATTCCAGTCTGAAGTGGCCACCCCCAGAATTTGCATCTTCAGGATTTCACAGGATCTGCTGCCAGAGAGCTCATTATAGCAAGTGCCATTAGCTATTTCACATTACTTATCCAAGTAAAAGAAGTAGGAGGGCTTGAAGGAAATAAGAACTCTGAGGTATCTGAGGTTTAAGAACATGGGAAGCAGCTCATCATCCTCTACAGGGTTTTGTAGTCCTCAGGCCCTCAGGGAGGCCTGGGGAGCTTCAGATTTATGAAGAATTAGGGATCATAAGGCTTTACCTAGGATTATATGTCAGAACTTGGGATGAATGGCAATCAAATAGTAACAAAACTAAATTTTATGAAACTGCAAAACCTGAATTCCAATACCATGCAGTGTGCCCATTAGTTATTTTTTCATTAATTTTATGTATAGTTGAATAGTAGTTATCTCTTTTATAAATTGCAAATGAAAATCTGTGTTTTAAAAGATTATAAAAGAACCACAAATCTTATTACAGGGCTGAGATAAAAAAGGTAAATCATGGTCTAAAGCAAAGGAATAAAAAATGGAGTGTGAAGTGCTTCAGTTTACACAAACAAGTTTAAAAATATTGAAAAATTAATATATACAAAACTACAAAGGAGAACATTCTAAATGAATTAGAACGCTATAAAAAATGAATATACAATAGCAAGTGTTTGCATGGTACAGCTACCCATTAGGAGCATGCCTGTTATTAGAACACTCACTTTTGCCGGATTCAGGAATAGTGTATTGATATACGTACAAAGAGAATATCTCCCTTGTTTCTCAGGGAAGTCTGCATTGATATAATATGTGAGTTAAGCAGCTACAATATCTGTAATTAGAAGCCATGCATCTCTTAATAATTTGGAAACTATATTGCAGCCCTAAAATGGATATTTGTAACAAGGCATCACTTCACACCGAAACCAATCTACCACTGAATAGTAGCCGCATATTGAGGCTTTTCAAATACGGGGGCTCAGGCTAACTAACTCTCCTCAACCCACCCACCCATCATCTCTCAGTAAGTGCTGACAATCACATGAAGAGGCCAAGAGTGCTGAAGTTTAGTCACTTTCACGTAATGCCGGACAATCTGGTTGGTTTCTTCACTTGCTATAAAATACTGAGAACAAAAACTGTGGATAGTCACATTCACTCAGAACATGTATAAACAAGAAGGAATATGGACTGTGGTGTTTTGCAGGTCTCAATTGGGTAATTTCGCTTTCTGCTATGAGGGTTATTCAGTTATTTTCTTCACAGACATACAGAGCTAAAGAAGAAAATGATGTGTGTTTGTGGGTGTGGATGTGTCTATGTCATATATGTGTTTATATATAACATTCATATACACTAAATGGTGTAGGGAATGTAATTATTATTATTGTCCAATATTAGATGATACGTATTTTTTGACTGACAGAACAGAAGCCAATTAACTACAAATTGTATTTTACAAGTTATATTTTTAGTGCGAACTAATTATTATCATTGTCAGTATTTTTAATTGAATCTTTAATTACTTTGAACATCACTTTAATTTACTACTGTCTAGAAATTAGTGGTGTTAATAATCTCATGTGTCATAGGTAACTGATAAAATTACTGCAAAGCTTTAATGAGTGAGGAAAAGTCTTTTTTTAATACTATCTTTTTAGAGCAGTTTTAGGTTTACAACGAAATTGAAAGGAAGATAGAAATTTCCCATATGCCCCCTCCCCCACACGGCATAGACTCCCCCATTATCATTGTCACTCATCAGAGTGGGACATTTGTTACCAAGGATGAACGGACATTGACACATCAATCACCCAAAGTCCATAGTTCATCTAAGGGTTCACTCTTGGTCTTGTGCATTCTATGGTTTTGGACAGTGTATAGAACAGAAAGTTTTACACACACACGCACGCACACGCACACACACCCCGTTATACTATCGTACAGAGAAGTTTCACTGCCCTAGAAGTTCTCTGTGCTCTGCCTATTCCTCTCTCCCACTTCCCGCCACCCTCCCCACCCCTGGCAACCACTGATCTTTTTATCATCTCCATAGTTTTGCCTTTTCCAGAATGTCATAGTTGGAATTATACAGTATACGGCCTTTTCATTTGGGCTTCTTTCACTTAGTAATTTGCATTTAAATGTCCTCCATGTCTTTTCATGCCTTGATGGCTCATTTCTTTTTAGCTGTGAATAATAATATTCCATCGTCTGGATGGACCACTGCTTATTTATCCATTCACCAAAGAGGGACATCTGTGCTTCCAATTTAGCAGTTATGGATAAAGCTGCTGTAACCATCCACGTGCAGGATTTTGAGTGGACAGAAGTTGTCAACTCCTATCTTCAACACCAAAGAACATGATTCTTGGACTGTGTGATACGAGTATGTTTACTTTTATAAGAAACCACCCAATTGCCCTCCAAACCGGCTGCACCATGTGTGTCCCCGCCAGCCGTGGGTGAAAGTTCCTATGGCTCCACATCCTCCCCAGCATTTGGAGTGGTAGGAAAATCATGACCTTTTTTTTAATAATTCCTAGTGTGTCATCTAACACAATACGCTGGAACCAGACGCACTGCTTTGGAACTCACCATCGGGACTCTGCATTGACTACAGTACCTCGGGGTATCAGTCACCTGATGATTCCCGTGGTGCTCAGCACAGATGCCCATTTATGGTTGTGGCCTGAGGAGATTGACAGGAAGGTCACTCATTCTCTTCTTACCTGTGTCCTTCCCAGGTGTGTCAAGGGTGCCACAACGCCATCGACCCTGAAGTGCAGCGGGTGACCTATAACGGTTTCAGCTGGCACGCGGCCGCCGAGTGCTTCTTGTGCTCCTGCTGCAGCAAGTGCCTCCTGGGGCAGAAGTTCATGCCGGTGGAGGGGATGGTCTTCTGCTCCGTGGAGTGTAAGAAGATGATGTCCTAGGGGGAAGCCCCTCGGAGCGGAGCCAGGCCAGGCCCCACACTCTGATTCGCTGCTGTAACAGGCAATTTGGAAAAATAAATAGAAGAAAAGAAACTATATGGGAACCAGAAGATTCTGTTAAGTATCTTTCTTTCCTGTTTTTCCTTACCCATTTTTTTCATCTCAACATTTAAAACCTGCTTTAAGCGTTTGATTTTAAAAACGGTAAATAATTTTATCTCTCCCTAGCTTTCCAGATGTAAAATCTTTGAGTTGGAAGCTTGGGTTTAATTAATCTTTATGTCCTCATCCCCCTTGTGCCAAATAGTACATATCAACATTTACAATGTAGTGTGCTGAATGAGAAGATGAGCATTTCTGGTTCTGTATATCCTCGCTTCCCTCTAGTGTGAAATGCAAAGGAAATGAAACATACCCTTACACCAAGGCTGGACACTTATTGCCTCATCTTAGGCACTGAACTCTGTAGTGACATGCAATGAATTCTTCTGACAGGGAGCTAGACACAGCATCGGATGGACAGCTGCTATCATTTTAATTCCTAGGCCCTCACTATTTTCTAATTTCGGCAGAGGTGGGTTTATTGCATTTCTCTTTCTGTCTTCATTTACCCTTCCTCTCATAAACGTATTCTCTTTGTAAGCTGGTGACCTCCATCTGTGGCCTTGGATATTTTATTGTCACATGTGGTATCCACACTTTTTACTTCTATAGATGACTTTTGGTTTGGATATAAAAGCCAAGCCATTCATTGATAGAATGTTTTCAATCCAAAGAACATATATACTTTTATATCCAAGAAACTATAACTTGTACCGATTGCACTTGCCTGACGTGGTGTGGGTAGATTTTTTTTTTTTGCATGGTTTTTATTCTTTTCTAATGGATACTGTCCCGTGATGCTTCTAAGCCTGCTCATGGGTTTATTGAATGTCTTCTTCACCTATATACTTCCATCCTTAGGTATTCCTAATGTTTACTTGCCCCTATATACTTCTGTACACTATGCACTATGAAAATTAAATGTAATGACTGATATGTATATTATTATTCAAAATAAAATCTCACTAATAATTGTACCTTTGTTCTTCATCTTTTTTGAGAGCAAAAAAATATTCTTCTGCAATGAAGCACTTGTTGCAGCAGGGGGCGCTGGCTCCAAGGATTAAAAATTAAACTGAAATAAGGGCTGCTTTTGACAAGAGAACAGAAACAAGGCTTTTCATTTTGATAAAAGGATAAGTTTTATGAAACTTTAAAGTAAATAAAGGCATTTAAGTTGTTCATTTTCAAGTCATGTGGGAGTTTTTTCTTTCAGGAGAAAGGAAAAGTGTCATTTTACTTGAAGTTTGGGAAAATTTATATTCTTTTGAGGTGAATCAAACAAGTATCACTCTTATACTTAAATTGCAACTCTATTTGGTTTTCTAAGAATTTTTTCATAGCAACCTATCGTGAAAAGGAAGCAAATATGGAATCATAGTAGACTCATTCTTTCTAATATTAGCAAATCATGAGACTTATTTTTTCCTTCAGTGTGAAATATTTCTGTCATAGTGGGAATAGCAGTTTTCTCCAACACATACCCAGAATAAATTGATTTTGATTTTTTTTCAGTTCCTGTTTGTTGGCTGATAGTGCTTCTCCTTAAATTCCACCACCACAACCACTACCAGACATGGCGAAGAGGGAATAAATTGAAACAATTCCCCTGCCTGCTAACATGGCCACTCTTTATATGTCTGCCTGCCTGGCTGCCATTCTTCTGGGGCTGAGGTAGAATCAGACTGGTTTGGGGAGTATAGGCCCATGATATTTGACCGAATCCATAATTTACTATCAAAGATTCTATTAGGTTGGTGCAAAAGTACTTGCGGTTTTTGCAATTATTTTTAACCTTTTAAACAGCAGTTACTTTTGCACCAACCTAATAATGCTTGTATATTAGGCATGTCCTAAAAAAATAAATTACTTTGCCTGGGAGATAAACACCAGGTTTGACTCTATCCTGATTTATTTTTAGATTGGCCTTGTAATACAAGAGAATGAACTTTCTATAGGAGAGATTTCAAAGTCCCCTGCCATTTTTAATTGTTAGTCATGTTTAAAACAATAAAAAAAAAAAACACTTTCAAATATTTTGTCCTACAAATGCTTAAGAGAATAAGATGGTTATTAGATTGATTAAATCCTTCCCTTGCAATGGGGAAAAGATAGAGAAGTAATAAAAATTTTTATCTTGATTAATGCATTTATTTTTCTTCAAAAGTAACCTTTTGTTCTACTTAGTTACTTTGGTCAGTAACTGGAAATCTCTGCCATTCCAAATCCCATTTAAGTTCTGTTTTTTAGAGATACAGCTTCTTCTTTTGTATTCAACACAGCAGGCATTTAAGTCACATCATTAAATGCATTTAACAGACCCTCACCCCAAATGGGACTGGATTGGGAGGGAGAGAATACCAGAATAGGAAACATGAAGGCATCAGTAAGCAGGAAGAGAGATGTATTTGGCCCTTTTGCAGAAGCCACCATCTCAGATATTAGAAGGGATAATGATGACTTCTGATTCTGTCATCCCCCAATCAGCAGTGGGTTCTTGAGAACAGGAGGGGTTGGAAGAGAAAAAAGAGGGGAGATATTTCTTTCCTGACACCCAGGAAGTTCAAAAAAGATTTTGACACATTATCAGTTGCTGAAGTATATTGAAGTAACACATTTATCGTCCTACTGGAACAGACCATATTAGAGTGATTAATCATGAACTCATTCCCAGAATGTGCGCGTATCCCACTCATTTCTAAGCAGAATTTTGCTCAGAACCCTTGGATACAGTTATAATTTTGAGAAATCAGTGGATTTGGATTATTTAATCCCATTAAGAAATAACAGTTGCTCAAGAGACTCACTGATCTTCGTTGTGTTGTATGGTATCTTTTTGGGTTTTTTTTCCCTTGTTTTTTTTTTAAGAAATGAGGGGCTGAGGGCTGTTCTTCCTTTAATCAACTTTAGCTGAAACTTCTATGACTCTGAAGTCTTCAACTATAAATCTCCAAATCTGACTTTGAAGTATTTCAGCCTAATTTCACCAAAGGCAAAAGATTCATTATTGACTCATTCTTAAGGAATTTCCAACACAGTGTTTAAGCTCATCCAACTTCACCATGGTTACCAACGAGACACCACCACCCAAGATCAGTATTACGCCTTTGTTTCAAGATGCCCTGGCATATCTGAACTTGTTCACTTACTTCCTCAGAAAACTTATGACTCCAGTAATGTCTCCATGAAATAGCACTGTACCACAATTCTTATTGGATTCTCTCTGCCCCTCCCTGGCCCCTCCTGATTTAAGTGTTCAGTGACAACTTTGACAATTATACTGAATACTCACACATATGAAAAGGACTCATTGTACAGGGTACATGGGTGTGTTTTGAATATACATCCTGAAGCACATTCTTGCCTGACTAATAGAATCTTCTTTTCATATATTTATTAGATGCTTAAATAGCTTTAGCTAATTATTTTATCTCTTCCTGGGAAATAACAGGTCATTGTAGTTTCTATTTAATCTAATAATGTATTTGGAAACACTCAAAACAAGGTATCATTATTTTATACTTTTTTTGAATGGTATTTCATGCTGATATTTAACGAAGGCTGCTACTGATTTTTCTTCAATGATACTTCTCCCCAAGATATCCTGACCTTCAGATGGCAACAAAAACAACTTGTACCCAGTTATCATTACTAGAGTCAGCCATTACTGAATGCAGAAACATTAGAATTGATATCACCAGAAATCCTGATTGGGAAGGCATTGTAGTATAGTTGAAAGGAAGAGGGCTGGGTTTAGGAGTCTAGGGACCTTCTGGCTAAGTCTCCTGATTCTCCCTCTCCTCAGAGTTACAGCTGAGTAGGATGGGGACAAGATGGTTGGATTTGAGGAGTCTAGGAAATAACAGGCCCAAGTGTGGGATGGACATCTATGAATGTACTATGAATGTATTATGTCACCAACAATAATAACAGGGAAAATGGTGAAGAGAAAGGTGAGCCAGAAGCTAAAGTTACCAAAAAAATGTGAAGGAGTGTTTTGGAGTTTGATAGAAGATGGCAAATAATGATAGAAATGAGCAGTGAAGTCCGAGGCCATGCATTATACTTCAAAGAGCTTTGATTGTTAGGAAATAAAAGGGAATGAGTGCAGAATGAGTAAGATACCGACCTCACAGCCCTGTGAAATGCCCACATGGGAGAAATAATAACTGGCTTCTACTTCAAAATTCAACATACAGAGGAAACAAGAGACCCTGAGGGGTAACTAGTAACTAGTAACCTGAGGGGTAACTAGTATCAGCAGGAGCAAGGAGACAAAGAGGTCATCCTGCTTGAGTGCAGGAATACAATGTTACTTATATTTTTTACCTGGAACCCAATAGAGTGCTTAACACATGATATGTGCCTCCAAAATGGTGAATAACAAAACGAATTACTGTATTTTGCTGTGCATAATGTACTCCCATGTATATTGTGCACCACGTTTTTGGCCCAAACTTTCAGGGGAAAAATGTTTTGTTTTAATTTTTTAATTCAAATTTTTATTTGTTTACATTTAAGTACTTCTTTTTTGTATTATAAAGGAATTTTAGCATTTATTTTTTAAAATATTACAAGAAATTTTGTGTAGCGAATAACTACAAAACACAAGAACAAATACACGGTACAAGAAATTGTATGTGGCATAACAAATTTACGATATTTACGCATCATAGAAGGCCAAGAACTCTTTGTCGTTGCAAGTTTGTCGTAAGTTCAACAAAACCGATTGTCATATTCCAGAGTATTAGTTTGTATTTGGATATCGTTATTGATTTCTAGAGTTACACTTTTAACTCATAAGCATAAATAAAATAATGAAAAACATTTATATAGATACTACCCATGTATAATGTACATCATTTTTCCCTCACAAATTTGGGCAAAAAACTTCATTATACACAGTAAGTTGACATCTGAATAAGCCGTGAAAACCGGGTAAGGGTATTATAAGTCAAGATGGAATTCATTTGGTCTAAAGAATGGAGCAATAGAAGAAACAGCTCAGTCACTTTGAGTTTAAAAAAACTGAATGTTTAATTGAATTTTTTAAATACTGATCCAAGGATCAAAGTGCATTGCCCTCAGCAATCTTATTAAAATTTCCTCTTCTACCTGCTTTCCTCACACTCCAGCTACTATCTCCACAAGTTCCCCAAACTTCAGTTTTGCCTAGCTTCTCTTGTAATCTGTTATCTCCACTTCTCTCCATTGCTTCATTCATTCATTCATTCATTCATTCATTCATTCATTCATTCATTCACTCATTCAGTCAGTCAATATTTGTTGAGCATCTTCTGTATGCCCGGCCTGGTCACAGACACTGGGAACAAAGCAGAGAACAAGACAAACAAGATCCCTGCTCTCACAGTGCTTTATGTTCTAGAGAGAATAACAGTAAAGAATTCTAACACAGGGCAGCTGGTGGGCTCAGTGGTTAGAGCGCAGTGCTCATAACACCAAGGTCTCCGGTTCGAGTCTGACATGGGCCATTGAGCTGCGCCCTCCACAACTAGATTGAAAACAACGACTTGACTTGGAGTTGAGCTGCGCCCTCCACAACTAGATTGAAAAAAAAAAAGAAACCAGCAATGACGACATCCTGGAAAAACACACTGTTCCTCAATTATCCCCAATTAAAAAAAAAAAAAGGAATTCTAACACATACAATCAATGAAATGTGGCCGAATGGGGAGAGTATATATATAGTATAAATAATAAGAGGAGGTCAAAGCCATTGAAAGTACTAGATAATAAGGGCCTGCATAGTTGCTATAAGGAGGTTCAAATTGTTCTACGATCCCAAGCATTGCCCTTAGTCTTTACATGTGAGAATTGGGGTCCTTTTTGACAGTCTGAGAGGGTTGAGGGAAGGCTGTAAACTCTCCCACATGAATCATTTATACCCCACTGCCTAAGAAATTACTATTAGATCTTAGTGCTAACAGAGTTTCACTCTACAAAAGAAGGTGCGATTTTCTTATTTCCGAAATTGAGAGTGACACAGACAACTATATCTCCCTTTTATTTTGACTTCCAGGAAGCTTGAAACAAAATCTGACCTGCCATTCTCATAGCTACCATGACTTAAATATCTGTTAGTTTTTCAGACAAGTTTTTGTATAAGTTCACCTTTTGACCTATTTCAAATTATTTGTGGAGTTAGATGGGTGTCATTTTGGTTAGCATTATTTTTTGTCTTTTCCAAATAACCAAAAGCGTTATTCATTATAAGGGTACCAGCAGGAACTTGTCAGCCTGAGAGAACAAGAACTGGAATACGCAACCATCAAATGTTTTCCCCATCTTGCTCTCATCCCAGTCACTCCCAGCATATCTGCTCCATTTTTCTTTTTCTCTGGACACATTCTCTCTGACCCTCAATCCACATGAAAGATGGATGCCCTAACATTTCTGGGCTCATGTTACAAATTCAGTCACACTGAGAGACTAGTGGACTGCCTCCAGGTTCTGATTCCAAATTCCCCAAAAGAAAATCTGGTTAATACCAATTGTTTCCCATTGTTCAAACCAGTTTATGCCCAGGCGGCAGAGTCATGCAACCTAAGCAAACAGTTAAAACTCTCCCCAAATGGGGCTTTGGGAGAACAGAATAGGAGTAAAGAAATTTAGGGTCAGCAATGTAGAGGGCCATCTACAAGATGATTATTGTAATTGCAAATAAGTGGATAGATAGAAGGATAATGTAACAGAGATTGGCTGGATGATCACTTATTCCAGTTGACTATATTTCCCAGCATTCATTGCAGTTGTGTGGGGCTTTGTAATTGAGTTTTGTACAATAGAACATGAGCAGATGTAATGTAATCCCCCTCTAGGCTTGAACAGTAAAAGTCAGGATTCCCTAGAAGATGGTAGAGCCAAGAGATGAAGGAGGCACTCCTCTCCACACTGTTGCGCACTGGAACATGTTGTGAGGGAGAAGTAAGCATTTAATGTGTTAAGCCACTGAGATTAGGGCTGTTTGTCATAGGAATTAGCCTTTCCCAACTAGTACAGATAAATAAAGCGGACCATTTATTCATTCTACAGACATTCCTTGATGAGGTCAAGTGGTGCATTAGGATGCTGGGAAACTGTAGGTGAATAAGGTTAAGGCTTCTGCTGTCAGTTACTCATGGTCTCGTGAAGGAGACAGATGGGTAAACAGGAAATTAAAGTAATGAAGACTTCTCCCTGAAAGGAGACAATGGAAATGATCCGAAAATGATTGTAATATTGAAATGTCTTCTCTAATAACAGAGATTATTATTTTCATGGTTTTCCTAGCTGAGTGGATGAATAAATAGAAATCACGCAAAAACAGAGCTTAAAATGCCTAGTCACAGTGGGGTTGACGGACAGGGAGGAGTAAGGACAATCCCGAAGCGCCAGCCCTGCCAGCTGGAAACATGGAGGTGATATGAACAGAAACAGGAAATCCACACGGAGGAAAGAAAACGGAAGTTTGCTTTGGAATATGTGGAGCTTGAGGCAGGTGGAGGGGTAAAGTATGGGACCTGAAATGTAAATCTCAAAAAAAAAAAGAAAGAAAAACCCCTCTGATTAGAGACGTAGATAAAGAAGTCAATGGATAAAAGTTATGTTAGCATCTCATATTAACATACACAAAACATTCTCCTTATGAAATGTGACATTATATCAATGATACTTTTGAGATGATTTTTATGTTACTCTGTTTTTCTCCAACGTAAAATTAAGATAAGTTCAGTGTATTTTCTCTTTTCTGAAGAAATAAAAATTATTCTAGCAGCTTTAACATTTCCACAATAGACATTGAAAGTTCTGAACAGTCCCTTAAGCTCTCTGTGTCTCAATTTGTCATCTATAAAATGGGACAAATCCCCATGTGGCAGATTGCATTTTCAAACGTAGCCATAAGTAATAGTTCTGCTCTCACATGCTCTTCTGGAAACTTGCCACTCACCATTGTGAGTCTCTTCCCTGCCCTGGCCCTGAGAGGGACTTAGTGACTACCTGGATGAGCAGACTGTGGCACGTAGGCCTTCCTCAGCTAGGTCATAACAAGTGACATGACCTCTCCAAGCTCTGTCTCAGTAAGAGCTTGGAGACGTCATGTTACTACACTGTGAGTTACTACCCAGTTACTACACTGTAAGGAAGCCCAAAAGCCCACTTGGAGGGTCCTTGTGAAGACGAACTGAGGCTCCAAGCCTCAGCTGCCAGACGCGAGGGAATGCTTCTCCAAATGAGTGATTCTCCAAATGAGTTCACCCCATCCCCTCACCCCAGCCTTGAGTCTTCCAGCTGGAGACCCTGACATCTGCAGAGATGCACTGAACTTACTATGTCCTGTCCAAATTCCCAAACCAGAGATCCCATGAACTCAAATGAATGGTGTTTTATGCCACAAAGTTTGGGGGTAATTTGTTACATAGCGATGGTATCTGTCACACCTATTGAGCAGAATTATTTGATATGTAAAGGGGAATGCCTGGAAAACATGTGAATACTCAGCATGCTACAAAGTGTTATTTATACAAATGCACTACTTAGAATATTAACTTTTATCCTTCTATCCACCTTTCTTCTCTCTTTGCTTCAGGATTTATAAGGTTGTGCAGTCTAAGTAAACCTAAGTCCATAAACTCTACCTGTAGAATTTATAAACATCAGGAACATTTATAATCATCTAGACTCAGAAAACTGCTGAGCTCTATTTCAGCACAGTACATTCCAGGGATTAGGATCCTGGTCTGGGAGCAAGGGGACTTCTATGCCCTGGAGAGTCTTCAAGTTTTGAATCTGTTTGCTGGACAAATGGAATCCTCAGCACACCAGCTGCCAAGTTGAAAAACATCTTTGGTGCCGCTAAAGATTTAGTGGGAAAGAATTTAGAACACAGGGCCTTATTTATTCTCCAACTTCTATGAAGTAAAAGTTTATTGAAGGAAATCTAAGAGGGGATTTATTCATTACCCACAAGCACCCCAGTAATGTAGGTATAAAACTATATGTCTCATAAAGAAGACAGGTGTTTAAGCACACTAACAATCCACTGTGATCAACCAAATAGAAGAGAGAAAATCTGGAGATTAGCCCAGAAGTTTGTCAATACTTGTAGTTTACCAAAGAATAATGGCGTGAGATACTTTCATAATCAGTTATTTACCTGATTTCTTATAATTTTTTTTCTGAGATTTGAAAATGAATTACTTCCTTTGAATTGTAATTTATAAAATTTAGGGATCACACCATGAAAGCACTTACCTATATGAAAGAGCGACTAACCAGGGGGCACGTGAGAGTTCTGGCCATCCTACCTGACAAAGGCGTATAGTGCACTACGTTTTCCCCACACGTTTTCTCTCTCCTTGCTCCCAGTGAAGTTCTGCTAATGGTGGTGAAATGGGGGCTAGGAAAGCAGGGAAGAGAGAAGCTGGAGGACACACAGGTCCACAGCGACAAGCAGTCCTTTCACTCTGAGTTGATTTTCTACCACATGGCACCGCACCTAGTATTTTCCAATATCAGAAAATACGCCGTACGGCTTTGCAAAAGCTGTGAGGTGACTTAGGGCACTACTGTGAAATCATCATCAGCACTGAGTATTTATTAAGGATTCCCCCTGTCCACTTCCATGGCAGCATAAGACGGAGAAACAGGCTGGGGCCCCAAGCGGCTGCACCCCAGAGGGAGGGTTCAGTATTCCCATCGAAAGCTGAGAATCCTTCTGGGTCCCTTACTTATAAAACAAACATGGGAATTTCCATTACTTATCTCCAACCAAAAGGTCTTTGGGAGATAGTTGTAGAGCCTTTTTGGGAGTACTTAATATGGATTTTACCAAAGCAAGAGTTAATAATTTCAGAATCACCTTTCTTATGCGTGTATATTTTGGGTCAAGAGTTATCATGTGAGAGCAAATTTTGGCTGAAACAGTTTTTTAAACAATGTTCATTTTTAGTCACTCTCCTTTTTTGAATTGCCTTAACATTCTTTTGAACAGTGGAGCTAATCATTGCTTTAAATGCTTCATACATATACACTCACTTAATCCTTAAGATCACCATTGGAGGTAGGCAGTTTTATTATATCGTCTCCTAGGTAAGCAAACTAAGGACAGTGGGATTATGTAATGTGACGAAAGCCACAAAGCTAGGAGCCGTAAGGACTAGAATTCAAACCCAGGCAGTCAGCCCCAAAGTCTGAATTCTTATTTACCTCAACACACTGGATCACTGAGCACATCTCTTCCCTTTCAGATAAACTATGTCAGGACCACGTAAAATAGTTTTCATTTGCTTGTTTGCCCTCCACAGAGATTTCTTGCACACAGCTTTGCATCTTCCACACCGTTAGCCTGTCCTGGAACGAAGGTCCTGCCTCGTAGGACTTGGTCCATGTGGCAGTGACTCGGGGCCATGCAGCCAGCAGCCACCGTGTCAGCCGCGAGAGACAAAACCCATTCTGTTTTTCAACCAGATCTCTCATATTTTGAGATGAACATAGAACTGCCCTACTGAAGTGCCAAAGGAAACATACTTATATTATGAAGTGTTTCTAACAAATGTTTTGGAGATTTTAAAGGGGCAGATTTCTAAATATCTGAGGCATTTGCAAACAACCCAGACACACAGGCCAGCTTTGCAGCCCAAGCACTGTTTCTGGGTTTTATAATCTTCTTGAAAACCAGCACAGCTGTTGCAATGCCCATTTATCAATCGTCTAGAGATACCAACAAATGTTTTCTAGGGTCAAAGTAATCAAAATGATACACCAGGTCTTTGATTCTGAAATGGGCACTGTTAATGTAACTTTGGCATATTCTCTAACAGATTACCAAAGTGGAATCAGAGGTTTATGTTTATAAAGTTTATAATCACTCCAGAAAGTTCAAGACGTTTGGCAGTGCTAGGGAAGCTTTAAAAGAGTAATAAAAGGTTAGCATGAGGAATTCAAAGCTGCCTTGTATGGTAATGCCGCTTCAGACAAGCACACGCTTCCTTCAGCGTGAGTTTAGTGGTGAATTCAGAAATGGATCAGTGCGTAGCTTCACAAACAGCGACGTGAATACAGTGGTGCCAGTGACACGATGAATAAGGGACTGTGGAAAATTTACATTTAACGTCTCAGCTCTGAAACTACATTAGACAAATGAGAGAGAAAGAGAGACAAGAGAGAGAAAAATCAGAGTTACGATCTCATTTACTTCTTGGCCTCCATCCTAAGTATTTACAGCCTCCTTGACTCTTTTTCAGGATGGGCAGGTCCGCCTTGCCTGGCAATTGCAAACCGTACACTTTGCCAACCTGGAATGCATGCCACGTTCCTGTGCAGCCCGAGCCCACTCTGAGGACGTGTTCTGGAACCGTGCAGTCCTGAGCTCCTGATTGGTTGGCAGCCAGTAAAAGGGGTTTCCTTATGAATCACGGTGCGTGGGAAGGCTAAGTGGTGTACCCTGCACTTGTGCCATAATCTGTATGGAATGCGTTTTAAAGAGAAGACAAAAATCTAAAGTTTAGTTCAACATCTGACTTCAAGCACATTCTCAAGAAACTGGAGTGCAGCATGGAAAAACCATGGTGTCTCTCCTGCTATGGAAAAATTGAGAAACATAAGATTGTCTTCAAAGGGATACGGACCAAGTTGCACACATTGGGGCTCCGAGGTCTCAGATCAGAAAAGAGTCAGTTTCATGACCCTTGCAGATGCCCTAGCTTTCCTGTCCGGGTAATAAAAGTAGCCCTTCCTTGGTGAGTCGGGGTGGAAACAGGAATGGTTGAGAATACACGGCTGCCACAGACAAAGGCTCTTATCAATTCTGTTGAACAAATGTAAAATCTGATGAATCACACCTTTAATGGCAAGAAGAAGGCTTAAAAATATTACAAGATAGGTCAGAACAGATGTGCGAACACTGTTTCCCACCATGGTTTTTTACTAAGTTGAAGAAAATGGGTTTTCATACCAATAATATGCACTTATCTGGCAAAATGAATTGACACTTGCTGATTTTGATTAATATTTAAAGACGCGAGTCAAGTTAATTACTTCACATACCTTATAACATATATTTCCAAATATAGGTGAGTGAAGTGAGAAAAGGGGAACAAAAAATAAGTAATCTATTTTGGATACTTAAAATTTTGGCTTGATACAAGTCACTTCAGTATCAATAATCTGATATGGGCACTAGGTACAGCGGATGTTGGCAAATTCCCCAGATAATAGCCTCATCAACATGTAGAAAACATCAAGCTGGTTCATTCATTTCTTCAACAATCACTCACTCAGAGTTTACCCAACACTGATGTTTACAAAGAGTACAAGAGCCAAGGGTTCATGAAGCTGGCCATGTGGGGAGAGGGGCAGACATGCAGACAACTACTGACCTTCGGGCGTGTGGAGCCCCAGTAGCGGGGTGTGGAGATGAGAGCAGAACGCATCCAGGAGGGGCAGCGTTTGAACCGGGCCATTGACCCGAGTGTGACACGCTCCAATGAGTGTTCACAGCACAGAGCTGCAAACTCTTGGAATTTCTTCAGTGATGAGAGACAAAGGTGTCTTTGGTTATTCATCACAAGCGCCTTTCAACCATCCCTGGGTTTGCCAGAGGAACCCACCATGTGATTAGAGGGTTGGAACTCTCAGCACCCCTCCCGGACCTCTGGAGAGGGGTGAGGGCCTGAGACTGCGGTCAATTATCAATGGCCAACGATTTCACCAATCACGCCGAGGGCATAATGCCTCCATAAAAACCCAAAAGGCCAGGGTCAGAGGGAATGTACAGGGTGGTGAGTACATGAAGATGGGGTGCTTGGAGAGGGCGTGGAAGCTCCTCACTCCTTCTCCACATGTTGCATCTCTTTCATCCAGCTGTTCCTGAGTTATATCCTATTATAATAAACTGGTTACTTAGTAAATAAACTGTTTTTCTGAGTTTCATGAGCAGCGTTAGCAAATAAGTTAATTCAATGCAAGAGTTGTGGGTACCTCAGATTTATAGCCAGTCTGTCAGAAGCACAAGTAACAGCCCAGCCTTGTGACTGGCTTCTGATGTGATGAGAAGGCAGTCTGGTAAGACTGAGCCCTTAACCTGTGGCATCTAAAGCTATCTTCACGTAGAAGATAGTGTTGGAATTGAGAAAAAATGTAGGATACAGAGTTGTTTGGTCTGGGAATAACTATCACACATTTGGTGATCAGAAATGCCAGAAGGGAAGTAATGCAGTGCGTGAGTAAGGAAACATCTGCTGCCACCACAGACGGGTTCTGTGAGTAGTAAGAGACACACAGAAGGAGTGTGCTTTGTCCATAAGACAGATGGAGCAGTAAAAGCCATTCTAGATAGAAGGCATTGTTTGTGTAGTCGCAAGGCATGTGAGTATGGGTTGTACTGAGGTCGTAGTAGTAGTTTCGACTGATGAAAGGGAGGGACTATTGGTGGGAAAAGTGATAGACTTTGGGCTGGTGAAGACAGCCACGGGGTAAGTTTCATTGTAAGGCTTGCTAAGGAGCATAGACTACACAACAATATCTTCCCAAAGGGGTTTATACAATATTAACTCCATAGACCACTTGTTTCTTGGGTTATATGGCGTGAACTGGGGCAAACGAAAGGTTTCTTGTTCAAGTAAGTTTGAGAAATGTTGGACCTATTTCTGCAGAACTTCTCAGAGTCTTCAATATGTTATTCTATATGGTTAGACAAGACCAGGTAACTAAGATAGGATTTCCCACACTGACCATAGAACCCTGTTTTGAACAGGTTACTTTGAAGAAACATTGTTGCACTAGAAATGCTCCTATAAGCAGTAGAGTGGAATTAAGGTCTTAATTGTTGAAGGTTCATGTCCAAGTTTGTATTTCAGAAATGCAACTTTGGCAAGATCAGGGAAGGAAGAAGGATTGGAAGAGAGACAGAGTTAGGAGATGAGTTGGGAAGCTAATGCAACAGTCTAAGCAAAGGCCATTGGAATGGAGGAGAAAGTCTTAACTGGGGAGATTTTCAGAGTTGCCAGCATCACAGGGCTAGCTGGATAGGACTGAAGAAGTGAGTGAGAAGGAAAAAGTAAATAATGACTTAACCAAGTAAAGCAAAAAAGCGTAAGATTTTCAGTATAGAGATAGATGGATGTCCTGGGCCTCCTGATGTGATGTGCACACACTGTCAGTTACACTAGGTTCCTGACAACAATGCAGAAACTGAAACTAATCTTGTAAAACATCAGATAAACCCAAATTGATAGGCATAACATCAATGGACTGTACTCCCCAAAAATATCAGTGTCACTAAAAGACATATAAAGGCTGAAGAAGTATTCCAGAGCCAGAGATATGAAAATTAAGTGCAAGTGTGATTCTGAATTCCATCCCGGACCAGCAAAAAATATGCTCTAAGCGATATTAAAGAGATAAGTGGAATAATTTGAGTAGGTCTCATGGATTAGATAATGCATTGTGTCGATGTTAATTTTTATGATTCAAAAATTTTACTGTTTATATGTAGGAGAACATTCTTATTCTTAGAAAATAACACTGAAATAGGTAGGGGGGAAGGAACATGAAGTCCATAACTTTCTCTCAAACAGAACGGAAATTACATAAATATATGTATGTATACGTGTGTGTGTGTGTGTGTGTCTACATATATATGTATATATATATATATATATATATATATGGAGAGAGGGAAAAAATGAACAATAAAGCAAATATGAGACAACGGTAAAATTTAAAATTGATGACCAATCTAGGTAAAGACAAATGGAAATTCTTAGTACTGTTTTACCACTTTTCTGTACATTTGAAATTATTTCAAAATAACACATTAAAAATATAACAGCGATTCCACTTGCAAATCCAACAGGTGCAAAACAGAAGTCAACGCTGATTTTGGAGGAGCGGGCTTGACAGAAAAAAATGGTGAGGCCTGTTGGGGGCATGTTTCTGTAAAACGCTGATATCATATCCAGGGGCACATGCCTGATAAGATGGGCCTGGGGTTCTGGAAACAGGGGACACTGGAGTCTGTGATTTGAAGGCATCTGTACGTAAGAGTCTCCACCTGCTGGTGTTTTTAATTAAATGAGAGCTTCTCTCTCTATTCAGACAACTTTAGTTGAGCCAGACCAAACTTGTAACGTTAGCCTTGGCTTAATCTTTAATTTCTAAGTATAGTACATGAAATTTTACCACTTTTTGATGAGCTAGATACTCCCCAAAAGATCACTGACATAAACGCCGTACAAGTAAGTTTAGAAGAGAAGTTTGGGTCTCATATTAAGTAACTGAGTCAGTGGACATTGGGGCTCAGGAGATAGGACTTGGCCTCCTGGACTTTAACGGCAGTGAAACGGATTTTGTATATGTTCGCAAAAGGTGATTGAAAATGATAACACATTAGTTGAGATTTTAAGATTCCTCAAGAACACACTCAGTTGTATGTTTTAAGCTACCTAACTTCACGATCTACAGAGCTTGCATTCCAGGGGCAACTTGGGAGTACCGGTTTGGTTAAATTAAACAACACTACAGTAAAACAAGTTTGCTTGAATAAGTACTTCCCTTTAACCTAAAACTCGAATTTCATTGGAAAATGGAGAACACTAATGCTAAAATAGATTACACTAGCGAGGCGAAGAAAATGTCAGGTTTTCCAAACCTCGGAGTATAAAAATGAACAGACTCAAAATATTTTGCTGAAATAAATATCTCAGTCTGTGTCCACAAGGCAGTTTCAAGTTTTCCAACACAAATACAAGATATGCTTGCAGGACTCTTGTGTCGTGTTAAATGCCAGAGATACCCTCCCATCAACTCACACTAACGTGTAAATACTCATGCACAATTTCTTTCCGTTTCTTGGCCCAATTATTTGAATAGCAACAGAGTCATCCCTCCACTCTCTTTACTGGATTTAAATGCTAGTCAAATCATATCAGAGTGTCTAGCCAGACTGCGTGTGTGTGGTTCTGACTGCCCCTTATTATCCGTGACCTTGTATGAGGTGTTGAATCTCTTCGCGTCTTGTTTTCCCATTTATACAATGGAGCAATGACACAGAGTGTGCCATATCGGTTAGCCAATTAGTAAAAAGAATCCCACCTGCCTAGATGCATAGAGGGTCCAGCTTCCTCTGGGGGCCCATCTTTATCATCATCAGAAAGCTGTCAGATGCTTACTTTTATCCAGAGGGTGCATTCTATTACTTCTAACTACAATGCAGATAGTATTTCTTGGGATGAGAGGACCCCCCCCCCCCAGCGCTGTTCACAGCCCGGCAATTTCAGAAAAGGATGCCTTCTGTGCTTGCTGTGGCCACTTTTACTACTATCACCCTAGGAAGCTTCTAGAAGTGACTGCGACCATTCTTCATGCTCTGCCTGTGTTTGTTTGGCATTACCATGCCCTGGCCTAGAAGAAAGCAATTCACCTTTCCATTTTATTCCTCTGCCTTAAGAACTATGGAACCTATAAGCCCATCACTGCAGTTCAACAACACCAAAAGCTAACCAGTCACGCATTTTAAATTATCAAGTAGTCTATTTTGGTATTTTCTTTGTAAAATTATTCAATAAACTGTACCCATAGACCATCTTGGGGAAAAATATCTTCATCCCAATATAATGTTGGGGAAAGTCGGGACAAAGGAGGTTAGAAGAGGCAGGGGTAATTTTAAATGAGGAAAAGCACGTAGTGAGCAGACAGAAGTTGGTGAAAAGGAATTGTGAAAATCAAACTGTGACCTGATGGGGGTTGAAGAAAATTACTCAAAACTTTTGTTACCTCTCAAAAAGTAATGTGTCAGAGAGTTAATAAAAATGAAGCTCGAACAGACTAGCACATGAATTTAGGATAATCCTAAACTCAACTTCAGAAGGCTGTAAAGCAGTTTCTACTACCATCTACCACCTCTCCAGGGTCTTTTGTATTCTGCTTATGGAATGCTTTAATGAAAATCAAAATGAAAGTCGGAAATATTTTCTGATGGGTCATTTTCCTAGTACTTAAAGAATGAGTTAAATGCAAATAGCAATCCTCTGTATGGCCAGCCCCAGGACAGGTATGGTCAATTTGTGAAAATTCATTGAACTTCACACTAATGACACGTACATTCTTTTATGTGTAACTTTTATTCTATCAACAGAAGAATAAATTATAAAATAAATTCCTCTCCTATGTGTTTTCTGTAGTTTCGTTCTGATTTTGTTGGAAATGTTATATATTGCCATAAAATACCATACCAATGCTCTCAAGTAAAATGACAACAATAAATCAAGGGCTTTATATATTTTTCAGCAAAAAATGTCCATTTAAAAGTTAGGTGTTCAATAAAATGAGAAGACAGCCTACTGAGTGGGAGAAGATATTTGCCAATTATATATCTGATAAGGAATTAGTATCCAAAATTCATAAAGAACTCATACAACTCAACACCAAAAAAACAAATAATCCAATTAAAAAATGGGCAGAGGACCTGAATAGATTTTTCTCCAAAGAGGACATACAGATGTCCAATAAACATAGAAAAGATGCTCAATGTCACTAGTCCTCAGAGAAATGCAAATAAAAATCACAATGAGATGCTACCTCACACCTGTCAGAATAGCTATCATCAATAAATCAACCAACAAATGTTGATGAGGCTGTGGAGAAAAGGGGACCCTCGTGCACTGTTGGTGGGTTTGCAGATTGGTGCAGCCACTGTGGAAAACAGTAAGGAAGTTCCTCAAAAGATTGAAAATAGAATTACTGTATGACCCAGCATTCCACATCTGGGTATTTATCCAAAGAAATCCAAAACATTAATTTGAAAAGATATATGCACCCCTATGTATGTTCACTGCAGAGCTATTTACAATAGCCAAGACATGGAAACAACCAAAGAGCCCATCAAGAAATGGTCGGATAAAGAAGAGGTGGTACATACATATTAGGTCCGTGCAAAATTAATTGCAGTTTTTGCAATTTTTTTTAACCTTTTAAACCACAATTACTTTTGCATCAACGTAATATAATGGAGTATTACTCGGTCATAAGAAAGAATGAAATCTTACATTTGCAGCAACATGGATGGACCCAGAGAACATTATGCTAAGTGAAATAAATCAGACAGAGAAAGACAAATACCATATGATCTCACTTATATTGGAATCTAAAGAACAAAATAAACAAACAAACAAAGCAGAAACAGACTCATAGATACAGAGAATAAACTGATGGTTGCCAGAGGGGAGAGGGGTTGGGAAGCTGGGTGAAAAAGAGGATTAATAAATACAAATTGGTAGTTAGAAAATAGTCAAGAGGATGTAAAGTACAGCATAGAGATTATGGTCAATATTATTGCAACAACTATGTATAGTGCCAGATGGGTACTAGTAATCAGGGGGATCACTGCATAAGTTATATAAATGCATATCCACAATGCTGTACACCTGAAACTGATATATAATAATACTGAACATCAACTGTAATTGAAAAAAATAAATAAATTTTTTAAGTTAGGTGTTGTAGCATGATTGTAAATGAGATTGGGAATATGGGGAAGTAGAGCATGCCTTTTGATTGGAAAATGAAAAGTGCTGTCTCCTCTACTGAGTTTGAGGTAGAGTGGAACGTAGATTTTCTGGACTCCAAGACCTGTGCACTTTCAACTACCCCAAGTATGGCAGGGGCCTCCATCCCCCAACCTCCCTTAGAATTGGAGGAGAGAGACACGTGAATTGTTATAATGGATGGTTTAGGAGTGGGTATGGCACATGTCACTTGGATACTAGGCTGATTTTTCTGCCTCTCTTTCTAACATGTTAAGAAACAAGATTTTATGTAACAGCAAGTGAGAACAGGCCGGGAGTAAATTTAAGGAAATAATCACATCATTCACATCAAAATGTAAGTGGAAAGGTTAGTACAAACAAAAGAATCACTGTTATATAATTACATGATTAAAAAAAAACTGTTTTCCAGTATCTTTTGCTACTTTCTTCAGACTCCACTTAAGTATTACAGAGGCTTGATTTTGCTAATGTCCCTTGGGTTTTTGTATTTTTTTTGGAAGTGTTGCCAAATAATATAAAATAACATTCATCTGCAATCTGTCCCTACGTCTCTTTCTGTCTGTTTCTGTCTCTCACACAAACACACACAAAACTCATTCTTTTTCTACATTTATTTTTGGTATTACAAAAAAGTCTTATACCACCATGAGAAAATTGGAGCAAAACGTCAAAATAATATTTAGACCTAACCTAAATATTACTAATGGATTATTAACTGATAACAACCAGTATTGTATGATTCAATGATTAAAACTGCACTTTTGTTTGAATGCTTAAAGGAAATGCAGCAGTGGAGACAGGGAAGAGGGGCAGAAAGGAAAGGCAGTGACCTGGGTTTAAGAGAAGGCAGCATGCTAGGAATTCAAAAGTATAAGTGGTTAGGAAAACAGGGTGTTTCTGAAGAAAGCCACGTGGCAGAGAGAAGCCCACTGTGGAAGCACTGGTTTTACAGGTGGATGCCTGTCCTTCAGAAACTTGTTCTTTATTTCATTTATGTAGCTGACACAAAACTGCATCACTCTCCTTGGGCACATGGATAAAGGCAGAAAGATCAGTAGGAAACCTCCAGGACTTTATGTTACTTGTTACAGCATTGCCCCTTGTAACAATCTTTTTTTTTTTTTTTTTTTTTAAATAGAAGTGTGTAGGCCAGTGGTTTCTTCAGAGGAAAGCAGTCTTCACATTCCAGAATCTCATGGGGAGGTCGTTGAAAAGAACAAGCCGTGCACACAGAAACACGCCCAGAAGAAGCAGTCATTCCTGGGCTGGAATGTTAGATTTGCTTGGAAATAGCTGACGTGATATTGATCTCCCTGAAGAAAGTGGGAGTAAAACCCAACAAAGCCAATCATCTTGGGACCTCGGGAGATAGTAGGTTTGGCCAATCAGTTCATGGCCAAAACTTTATTCAATGTAGTTGATGCCACAGTGGCTGGGATTTAGGACTTTCCACCTAAGGGATCAGCAGATGAAAGAACCAGTTTAAGATGAAGAAATAAAAACACTTGAATACTAGGGGCAAACGGAAGACTTAGTTGTGTGTACACAGAATACCAGAGGTTAGCATGGCTTGTGGTGGTGAAAATTGACCAGACTTGGAGGTCAGAATCCTGGATGGTAGTATGCCCCTAGGGCAGGCCACCTTGCTATCTGATTCTCATTTTTCTCATCTGTAAGTGGGCAGACTTTTATGAGATGATCTATGAGACGTACTATTACCTACTAGTCCATTATATAACAGTAACTGAGACAGGGGGAGCAAATTTAAGCAAATCGTCACTTAGCATTCACATCAAAACAGAAATATAAGGGTTAGTACAAGCAAAAGATCACTGTTATATAATTACATGATTTTAAAAAATTGTTTTCCAGTATCTTGTGTAACATAAGTGGTGACCTTTTCTACTGTCACTACATAATAAGTTTCTAGGTTTATTGCCTTGTTGTCAGAGATTATGACCCTTGCAACAACATCTTAAAAGTTCCATGGTTTGAAAGGTGGGATGTTTATTCTCTGTCTATAGGGTACAGAATTTGATTTAGTCTTTGAAACAAACGTGACCCTCTTAGTCAGACTCCACGTGTCATTATGTAATAGCAATTAACTCTCTGTTTCAGCTGAAGCCCTAAAGACTAAGAACAATTTAAAGACTAAAAACAATAGATTAGATGATGAGAGTCCTCACATCCCAAGTGAAGGGACTGATGACCTAGATGATACATGGCAAGAGATTATAAAACCAGTTCTTCCAACATTAGTGGGTCACAGCGGATTTACTGCAAATTAACTTGCACAGGCCCCTCCCCAGACAATGAATCATGTCCATTAAAAGGATATTTAATCACTGCACCAGAAAACTAGAAGCATCCTGAAATCTTACAGCTCATACGTGAAAGTGATTTTTCCAAAATTTTACAAGAATTCCAAAAATGTACATGGCAGTTCCAATAAAAAGGTGGAAAGGTGGAATAAACCTTTTAAATAATAAAAAAACAAATTTTTGTAATCATGCTAGAGCAAAAAAATGAAATACCTTCCTAATATGTCTATTGAGAAAAGGATTTCTAAATCATTGGTATATGAAGAGGAGATTAAAGAATATGCACCCAAACGTCACAGGGAAAGGTGTGTTAGAGGTGTGTCGGAGAATTAATTAGTAAAAATACTGTTATTTTTTAATTTCGTGAGGTTTAGGGTACTTGTAAGCTTCCAAAACTTTTAATTAGTTTTGATTTCTTTTAATCTTCTTAGTAAATATTCATTTTCATTCCTAATTTTGCATTTTTTCTTTAATGTTCCCACAGAATTGCATCAACTTCAGGCCCCACAAAAGGTAAATGGTTCTCTGGTGATTGCACACCTTCAGTGACTAAGGAATGAAGTGTTAAAGAGTTTAAAGAGAATATTAATTTGTATCCTCTCATCTCAAGCCAAATAAACAAGTTTGATGGATAAAGAAGCTGGAGAAGTTGTTAAATCACTGTGTGCCCCCACAATCACCCCCCACCCTTGTCCCCAACTATGAGAAAGGGTTTCCCCATCACCTCAGTCAGGTGACAAGGGGCTCTGAGAGAATCATCTTGAGATGTTAGTTAGCATGTCTTGTGGAGGAAATGTTGTCTGAGGCTTCCCTTGAAGTTTCTAATGACTGGCATTTCTTCTTCTTTTTTTTAGTAAACAGAAATTGGAGACTTGAGCACAGACTATACTTTCCAAGGAGTAGGGCAAGCATGTCTGACAAGAGTCAAGTAGTTCTCTGGGAGGGAACATACTTGGGAAGTTTTAAAAGGGCCCTTATTCAAGAACTCTGCCTAAAGGGAATGTAAATTGGTGCAGCCACTATGGAAAACAGTATTTTTTTTCCCTCAAAAAATTAAGAATAGAATTACCATATGACCCAGCAATCCTCTCCAGGATGTATGCCAAAAAAAATCTGAAAAACATTTATCCCTAAAGATGTATGTGCTCTGATGTTCATTGCAGCTTTATTTACGGTGGCCAAGACATGGAAACAACCAAAATGTCCTTCGATAGATGACTGGATAAAGAAGATGTGGTATATATACACAATGGAATACTATTCTGCCATAAGAAAAGGTGAAATAGTACCATTTGCAACAGCATGGATGGATCTTGAAATGATAATGCTAAGCAAAATAAGTTGAACAGAAAAAGTCAGGAACCATATGGCTTCACTCATATGTGGGATATAAAACTGAAAGCAGCAAAGGAATAAGACAAACAGACAAATAAACAAAAACTCATAGACAACAGTGTAGTGGTTACCAGAGGGTAAGGGGCAAGGGGTATGGTAGAAGAGAGAAAAGTGGATCAAATGTAAGAACTGATTCTGGGTGATGAGCGCACAATGTGATATATCGATGATGTATTACAGACTTGTACACTTGAAACCTATGTAACTTTAATAACCACTGTCAACACAATAAATTTTAATTTGTAAAACAAGAAAGAAAAGAAAACTGCCTAGAGACACAAAGGACTCCAAGAGAGGAAGGCTATGTGGGGTGAACTGCTCCCTGTCAGAGGAAAGGGACAAAGCTTCACCTTAAATGAAATTTTGAGTTCTGATTACTAAATTGCAGTGGGCATTTTAATTACTGAATTGTGAGTGTCCCTGAGGCTTAGTGACCCACCTGAGATATCGTTCAACAGTGTGGGAAAGACTTGATTGAGCTTGAGCTTCAGAGACTATGGGGAAAAAAATGAAGTTGCTTTACATTACACCTGATAGGTCCAACGAATTCGTTATACCATTTCACTTTAACTGTCTTAACCAAGGACTTGGAAATTTGTGTAAAAGTCTGCTTTTTTTCTTTAGAGCTTCATTTCCATTTAAAAAAATTTTTTAATGTATTTCAAGGTTATGGTACGTAGTATATAAAGGTTTATTACCTTTATTTTCAACAAACATGTCAATATAATAGCATCCCAGCTTTTTCTTCTTTTTTTCTACCTTTTTGAATTTTTGAATTTTCTTTGTTACCTTAAAAAGGACTCTTGGCATTTTTATACATGTTCCATGGTGTTTGAAAGAAATCTATATTCTCTGTTTAAAGAAGGTAAGTGTTTTTCTGTATTATTCATATCTATAACCAAATATAAGGCAAAAGGATTTTTCCCGGTAAAGTGTCCATCAGAAAAGAGGAAGTTTCTTCCTTATATTTGAAACCCATGGCAAGTGCCAAGAGGAATAGAAGAAACAATATGAAATATTTTATGTTTACCAATGGAAGCAGCACGTCTGATTTTTCCCAGGTTTTGTGAGTCCATATGTGTACAATAAAAGATGGAAATGGTGGAGTTGTTCAATGCAGTTCAATGCAGACTCTAGATACCTCCCCAGAGCCCCTGCAACATCTTGGAACTTTGCTAAGCCCATATTATACTAGGAATGTTGGTCCGCAAGGCAGTCAAAGATTTTGGGGGGAGGTCAGACGTTATTTCAGATACACTAGAGAGCCAGAAGTTGAAGCACAAAAAATGTTACTCCCAAGTTGGCAGGATTTACGCAAATTAAAAATATTTATACCCTTTGGGCCGGCAGTTCCACTTATAAATATCTATCCTAGAAAAACATTTGTACATGAGCATCAAAAACTATGATTTGTGTACTTCACATTTATTATGAGGGTATATCTCATGTTAACTGTTCTTACAATAACAACCCCCCAAAAGACACAAGGAAACTCTGGGGGCATTGCATATGTCTACTACCTTGATTGTGATGATGGTATCACTTGTGTCACTATATGTTCAAACTTATCAAGTTGTACACATCAAATATATGGAGATCCTTCATTGAAATTATATTTCAGTGAAGCTGTTAAAAAATTTTGTAAAGATTTGGGTTCACGCTCGTTTTTTGAGACTTCTGGTGCATAACAGTTGAATAAATGCCAGAACAGTTTACAAAAAAAAAAAACCATGAACAGGAAGTTTCATGGAACATTGTTTTAAGAGCAAGAAATAGGCAATTATCCAATCGTTAATCAATTGAGGATTAATTAAATTGTAATATATCTATACCATGAAATACTATGCAAAAATTATAAATAAAATTTATGGGTTGACGTGCAAGATCCACAAGACACTAGAATTTTTTTAATGAAGTTGCAAAACAATATATAAAGTCTGATCCCATTTGTAAAAATGTGTGTCGTTTTGCATAAATGCCTAGAAAAGACTTTGGAAAGATATACCAAAAACCGTTAATAACATTCTTTGGGAAGGCAAGTGGAGCTGGGGAGGGGTGCTAAAGGGATGCTGAAAATACACTTCTCAACTGATTAAACTTTACAATGAAAATATGTGTTAATTGTATAAAAGATTAAAATAAAACTATGCAAATCCTCCCTGAGACAACTTGGAAGTTTGGATTTCTGTAACCCACAGAGCCAGAAAGTAAATTGAATGTGATAAGGATTACAAAGCTTTAAAAATGTGCATGTTCTTTTTATTAGACAATATCAAAAAAATTATTTTCTTTCGTCGCCACTAAAAATTTTACAGTAAAACCTCCTTACCATTAATAAAGGTGCCAGATTATAAATGTTACTGGGAAATTAAGAAGTCATCAGATCAACACCCATAAATGAGCAAGTATTTATTAAATACAGGCTATAGGTCCCATATTATACCAGTCACAAATATCACCAAGCATCTTGGAATTTCAAAAGATAGAATGTAGTGACGCCATATCTGGACTACTCATAGAGTTCTATCAAATTATTTAACATAACTTCTAGTTACTCAGTATGTGAACTTTCAATGTTATGATAACTGACCACTTGAATAACAACAGTTAACTGCTATGGTATTTGCCAGTCTTTAGATTAATAATAACTTTTTAAAATATTAATTAAAATGCCACATTGAATAAACAATATTGTCACTGCTTTTAACATGAGGAACTGATGGTAAGAGACTTTAAGTACTATGATCATATTATAAGTAAGTATCAGAATCAGGATTTGATTTTGGGCAGAGTGGGGCTGCAGATTTCATCTCTTTCCACTCTGTCAGTGTCCTCATCTATGCCGCAATTTAGAAACGCTTTTACAAACATATCCGGGAGTAGCTCTCCCCCTTTATATTTTAGGTTTTAGAACTGAAACAACAGGTCTCAGAAACTATTCGATTTACTGGCCCAGAACACTGCATTGTTCAGAAATGTTATAAATGCAACATTGCTACAAAATGGGCCAGTACATGTATTTCAACTCATTTTTAAAACAGTTTAGATTCAGTCTTTTCTGATCTTCTCCTGTTTCTTTAAAATCTTCCAGAAACAGTTCATTCTTTTATTACACTCTCTGAAGTTTTTCCAGTTTAAGATGTTTTTTTTTAAAACGTATCATTTTTAAGAGGCCAATCCTCTCAAGTCGTTTAGATATTCTAGCTTTAATGTGAATTACTTTGACTGGTTTGCTCCCATCCACAACTCTGAGTTCTCAAAAATTCACTGTGGATGGAGAGTGGAGGTACGGGTAGAGGAATGAGGGAAGGTGAAACAATGAACAGAGGTAATTTTAGAGTGTGGACACTGGGAGAGAGCTGACCCAGGGGTCCGTCCTCAGGTGGAGGAGGCTGGGGACAGGGTGTGCTGGGAGATAGGAAAGATCTGAAGAAATGGTGGTGGAAGTGAACTTGATTATAAATCTAATGTTGATAATACCATTTTGATCATGCTGCCACCAATAATGACCCGTGTTTCTAGTGTGTCTAACCAAGAGCCAGGCAGTCTCCTTTACATGTGATCTCATTTAATCCTCACAAAAACATTATTATACAGATAATATTTTTATCCTTGTTCTACTGATGAGGACATGGAGGCAGAGAGACATTGAGCAACTGGCCCAGCGTACACGTTAATAAGTAAACAGAGCCAGCCGAAGCCAACCGAGCCAATGGGAGAAATTTTTGATATTTCTAGAATCAGATTTCATATACTTTGGGGAATTCTCCAAGTTAACTCAATGAAATATGTATTCATGTTAGTTTTCAAAAATATAAATAGAAAGCTATAGTTAAATTTCCATGGCTTACATTTTATTTTCCCCCAAAGGACTCCGAACACACAAAAGGAACAAATGATCTGTGAAGGTCAAGGAAAACCTGACAATTGGAACCATACAACTTCCACTCAGATGCCTTCCTATTTCCTTACATGTCATTGAAAGCCTCCCCAACCTTCTCGTCTGAAGAGTCTCCATCATGGCTCTCATCACGGCTCTCCTGCTTCCTTCGTGAGAAAAGCTTTTACATGTGCATTTGGCTCACTATGGCTTTGATTCCAGCCTAGACTCTCTATTACCT